>NC_134326.1:2330200-2630200 GCF_964195595.1 Calonectris borealis
CAGGCATCGTTGTTCCGGGCCCTAGTTGTTCTAGTTTTCAACCGGGCTGTGTGTTTGAGACGCAGGGAGTGATTCAGTTTCTGTTTGGATCATGTAACTGAAGGAAATGTGCCGCAGCGAGCGGTGTTGCACGGTACAACCTGCATCTTTATGGCTTGTGCTGAGCAGAGCTGGTGGCTGCGTGGAGTCTGGGTCGCCAAAACTTGCCTGTGTGTTTTATCTGCAAGGGACACTTCCCTGCTTTTCTCTGTGTTTCGTCCCATAACTTTGATATCTTTAAGGCAGGGGAAAAATTCCTCCCCGTGACTGATCTAGGATAGAGCGAATGAAAGAAAGGTGTGTGCAATTTGCCAGAAATAAATGGATCGTTTTAATGGGTCCCTTGGTGGGAGTTTGATTCCTTCTTTGTTTTGAGAGCTTCTGCCCCCCACCGAGAAGAGCTGCTGATACCTCCCAAGCTGCGCAGAGCTGGTGGTGGCCTTCGGGGGACCTCGACAGAGGCAAAGGCACGGCCTGTGCCCCCCTCCCTCTGGGCTCCGCTGCCCTGTGCAGGCAGTTGCCGTCCAGCGATGGGTGTAGGAACATGGGAGGGGGAAGGGGAAGGGAGGACAGGGCTGGGGACCTGCGTTGCCGTCAGGCGATCCAAGAGCAGGCTGGGCTGCGTTCCAGATTTTACCAGCCTTGGTATATTAAGGGCCATTTTTTGCCTGTCTGCTGGCTATCAGTGTCTTTTCACCTCTGCCCTCTCCTAAATCCACTTCATTTCTGCTTTTATTTACTTCAGTCAAACCTTGTGTGACTCATTTCCATCTACAGTTAGGATTTATATTTTACATGGCTGGGTTTTCGTAGCTCTGTCTCGCTCTCCTCGCTCTTTTTATGTATATTGATGAGATCCTTGCTCCTGCCCTTCTCTGTACTCGTATGAAATTTCCGACCTCAGGAGAGCTGCAGTGTGTTTAGCCGGCTCTTCCTAATACATCGAGAACAAATCCTGTAATGCTTTGCTGCTGTTTTAATTCCTTAATCTTAGACTGCTGACAGCTTCATTGCCTTGGGTCTTTCCGCTTCAGTTCAGATTATAATCCCCCTTGAAGATGCTATTGAAATGATATATAGCCAGTCAGATACAACTGTCCTTGGAGGTTTGACCCTTTTAACTCGGCAATCCTTTGACTTCGGCAAACGCGCTCCGAGCACACGGGCTGGGAAGGCGACTTTCATTCCAGCCACGTACCTAGCGCTGTTCAGACTGCGGCACGTGGCTCCGGCTGAATGGGAGGGAGGAGACGCTTGTGCCTTTGTGCCCTCCAGGGCGCAAAAGGGACGCTGCCGTGGTTTCATACGCATTAAAAGTTTAGGATGTTTCAGAGAAGATTTAGCAGCAGCCATTTTATCCCAGCCACCAGCTCTGCAGGCAACCAGACCGGAATTTGGTTTGCGCTTCTGGGGAAGGGGCAGGGGCTGCCCTATGCCCCCCTCTTTCCCAGGCTGTGACCTTGGAGCCAGTGGCTGCTGCCTGTGTTTCCCTACGGAGCATCCTTGTCCATCCTGGCACACCCGAGGGGCGAGGTGTGAAATGGGCAGCCCCCAAAAAAACTTCCCGGGGAGATGGCCGGGGTTGTGCAGCCTCCAGTCGCTGGGCTGGAGCCTGGCCCAACCTTTCCCAGTGCCTCTGCCTGCCGCTCTCCGTCCTGGGAGACGGGGAGGGAATCCCCCCGCGGTACAGCGAGAGGACTTCCATTAACGAGATTCCTCTTTGGTAAAAAGCCTCTGATACCCAAGCCCCATCCCGAGGCCACCCGCACCCTCCGGGCTGAAGCCCCAGCATCTCTGCGCTGCCGCTGCCTGGTCCCAGCGCTGGGGCTGCTCTCGCCGGGGGAGCGCGGCTCTTTGTCTCGGCGGCTTGCTGGGAGCAGCGGCGTCTGCGGCAGCAGATACAAGCTCTCGCTGGATTCCCAGCAGCGGGAGCTGCCTCTAGCCAAGGATGAAAAGCTGAGTTTCATGGGAGGAAATAATATTTAGAGAAGAGACAGATAACGTTCCCTGCACCCCCCGCGTTAACCCTTTGCTCCCACCGCTGCTTAGTGCTGCTGTGGGGTGTTAACCCTTTGCTCACTGCCCCCGACGCTGGAGCAGTGGTTCTCCATGACTCTTCGTTAGCTGAATTGTAAGGCTGCTGGCGCTGGATGTGCCCGTGTGGGTCAGGGCTTGGGGTTTTAATTGGAGAGAGGGAGGCCCCGGCTCTGCGCCTCTCCTTCCTGCTTCCCCCCACCAGCAAACGGGGCCGGGGTGCTCTGTGCCTGCTGATTCCCACTTCACTCTCGCCAGAGCTGCGGCCCCTTTTGGTGCAGCTCTTCCGTGGGGTAAAACTGGGAGCTGGTGGAGCAAGGAGGGACGTTTTTCATGGTTCCCACATCCAGCCTGGGGTATCCTGCCTGGTCTCACCGTGAAAGTGTTTTGAGGTGCCTGGAGCCAGCTTGGTGCTTGTTCTCAGCGCCTGGGCAGAGGGTGCAAGGCTCTGCGCTGGCCACAGAGCAGTTCCTCGCAGCTCGGAGAACCTGGGGGGACGATCTCCCAGTTCAGCAGACCTACCTGCACCCCCTCCGTCCCAGCCAGGCTGGGGACCGTGGTCAGCCTGAGCCGGACTACAATGGCTCCACCCCATTAAATATTGACGGCACTGTTGGGGAAGCACTGGGGCATTACCGCAGACCCCAGAGAAAACACGAATCTGTCTTGCCCCCACCGCTTCTTCTCTCCCAGCTGTCGTCTTCCCTGGCCTCATCCTGGGAGGGAGGACTGAAGCCTCGTGGAGGGGCTGAGCACCAACACCCACAGCGTGAAGCGGCTTTTCCCCTTTCCTTCCTTCAGAGAGACCTGGAAGGCTGTTGTGCACCCCCTCGACCCTGCCCTCCCCTGCTGTCCCACCTTCCCGTCACTCTCTTCGGGTCCTGCTTGGGACTAGAGCAGCAGCAGCCAAATCCAGCCCAGGATTCCCACCATCCCAGTAAAATGACTGGGATCAGGGACCTGGAAGTGATCCTGGAGAAGGGGTCCCAGCCTGGCCCCATGCATTACTCTGCCTTGGCCAGTTGAATCATTACCTGCTTTGGTGACTTTATTAGCAAAAAGACGCAGCTTTTTAGCGATTTACACCAGTTTTACATCCCGCCCTCCCGAAAGAGAGGTTTAAGAGCTTGGCAGGAGCTCCAGTCATCCCACTGCTCAGGCCGTAAGCTACTGCTGCCCCAGTTAGGCTGCCGTTCTTGCCGCTTGCCATCATTAAGCTAAACAACATCCATGGGCAATACCCCCGGAAAGCCCCCCTCCTGCTTCTCTTTCACCCAGCACGGCGGTGCCAGGAGGATGTACCCCCAAACCCCTGCTCTGCTGGGCACGGGCTGCGAGGCTCCTGTGTCTCCCATGCCCCATCAGCCGACCTTCTGCTGCAGCACCATCCCACACAACCCTGGAGCCGGTATTTCTGTCCCCCCCCAGGTCTACGGACACTCTGTTTAGTAAGTGTCACCCCAATCGGTCAACCCTTGGCCCAACCTGAAACCTGTCCTGCTTTCCTCAGCTGGTGGGACAAGGTGTCCCCAGGGGAGAGCCTGATCTGTGCCAGGGCAAAGGTCCAACCCCTGGCTGGAGCTGGTGTTTCCACAGAAGGGAGCGGGAAGGGGTGGGAGGCTGGGGTAGGGGAAGGTAGAGACTTGGGGGGGTGGTCCCTGGGCTGGGAGGTGTTTGCTTCCCATCTGGAGCTTGGATAGGGAGCTTTGACACCCGTTTTCCAAAAAGGGCCACGTGGGGAGCAGAGGACACCTACAGTGGGGTGGTTGGCCTGGACACCTCGGCAAGTTGGGCTCTCTCCACACACTCAATACTTGGGGCTGAGCTGCGTCAAGCCACAAATGGGGCCAAGAGGGGAGTAAGGGTGCCCTTGAGTGCTCCAAACTGGGAGGGAGGAGACAACCCCTGTGGCTCCCCCCATCCCCGTCGGATCTGCTGCCGCAGCCAAGTTGGGATGGAGGGCTGCTGGAAGGAAGGATGGTTTCTGCTGGGCTCGGTGGTGGGGCTCCTGAGCAAAGGGGAGGTATTTCTTTGTTGTGAGCAAAGTAAAAAACCATCATCAGCCAGAGAACAAACAGCTCCGGGCTGGAGAAGGATCAGGGAGAGGGGGAGATGGGGAGGGTGATGGGGAGGAGCAGGGGGAGCGTGGGGACAGGGCGTCCGCAGGAGGTTTTTTGGGGACTTGTGATCTCAGAGCAAATTTCTGCTGTTGGCTGCGCACCAGTGGCACCATTTCACCAACTCAGGCGTGCCTCCCCGTCACCGGCTTCGCGGCGCTGAGCGCCTGGGGGGGTCAGGGCCGCTCTGCGGAGAGCTGCGGGAATATGGTCCCTGCTCGGAGAGCGTGTGATCTGCCAGGCAGCCGGGGAGCCCCGGGGGCACTGCCATGCTTTTGTTCTTCCTTCTCTTTCTTTTCCACCTTCAAATTTTTTTCCCCTCTGCTTCCAGCCTGCTGCGTATGCAGCACTCCCCCCCTCCCTTTCCACCCACAGTTCCTGTCTTGATTTTCCTTCCCCTCTACAAATATGTGTTCCTCAGGCTCCTTCTCCTCCCTGCCCAGCTTCCTCCATCAGCGTTGCCCCCCCCAAACTTGTTCTTTTTTTCCTCCCTTGCCCCTCTCCCTGTTCTCCCACAGACCCTCCTCATCCCTTCCCCTGCCCGCTCCTCTCCCCTTCCCTCCAGCCGCTCAGGCTCCCGTTCGCTCACTCTCCATCTCCCCTTCTCTGACAGTTTGGGGGAAATCTGTCTGTGTCAACGCACAAATTCCATTATTTATTGGCTGAGCGGAGCGAGGTCCTACACCCGTCTGTAATTGTCTGTAGATCAAAGCGCCTGCTGATGGCAGCTTTGCCTTCTCGCAGCAGAACCACCCCCAGCTTCACGCTCCCCATCCTCCCGGGGGAGTCGGGTGCGTGCGTGTCGACACCCTCGATGACTGATCTCCCAGACAGAGAGGAAAGAAGTAGGGCTGGTGGGGGAGAAAAGGGAGACCTGGAGGATCTGCAAAGCTCCCAGGAGCAGAGGGGATGTTGGGGGGTGAATCAGGGGGCCACGCAGCCCCCAGGGAGGGTGGGGTGGTAGAGGTGGTCCCTATCCTGGGAATGGGGACAGAGAAATGAAGTGAAAGGGGGACAGGGAAGCAGGGAACATCTCCATATCTGTCCAGGACTGGAAGAATTGGAATTTCTTCTCCAGAGACGCATCCCCAGAGATCCAGGATGGCTCCATAGAAGCAGATGGCTAAAAACCAGAAATGGGGACAAAGGAGAATGTGCCTTTTTCTACCGTTCCCTCCTGAAACCACCAACCTAGCCCAGGGATGTGGGACTTCAAAGTGAAATGCAGGCACCCATTTGTTGTTTGGGAGTTGATGCAAGGAGATGAGTGTGGGAGAGGACAAGGGAACATCCACCCCAACTCCCATCCCTTGGCCTCCTCGTTGGGTTCCCAACTCCAACATTTCCAGCTGCTATTTAGCACATTGCAAGAGGAGAGGAGAGGAGAGGAGAGGAGAGGAGAGGACAGGACAGGACAGGACAGGACAGCAGAGATTTCAGGATCTAAGCACAGGATCATGGAGTCCTGCCAAGGGAAGCTGTTAGGGTTATGTTTGGGCTATGTTAGGGTTATGGCCCCTTTCCTGGAGCCCTTTGGGACCTGACAAGATACTTCCTTGTGGCTACAGGACCTTCTTCTCATAGGAAAGAGCAGGTCAAATTTCTTGAGGGATCACCCACGTGGAGGGGAGAGCTGCAGTGGTTTCTCTGCTGGAGGAGGTGAGGTCAATTGGAACCCCTCTCCCCAGTGCCAGTCTTCCCATTTCATCAAGATACACTCGGGAAATTGGGCTTAATGAACCCACATTTTCTGTTCCACATGGATTGCAGACACCAGGAGACATAGACACCATCAACAGTTCTGACAGCTCGAGCCCCTCTCACTGTCCAGTGCATGAAGCTGCCTGGCTCAAGCCATGGGTCTGCATGCCTTTAACTGCCAAGTTGTCCCCAGCTTTTCCTCCTTGTGACACCTCCCTGGTCCTGCTGTCAAACCTCCTCTGGCTTTTTTTTGCGTAGCGTTCAGGCAGTTTCACTTATGCTTCTCCCTGTAAGATATTTTTCCAAGCCTTAAATCAGTTTTTTAATCTTTCAAAACTTCAGACGCAGGCGCTGTGCACAGTATTCCAAGATCAGTCACGCTAGTGCCTGGCAGAAGAGAGCTGTTACCTCCTCTCTCCCAAAGCCTCTGCTCTTCCCCCATGGAAGCATCACACCGATGGCCACCCTTACTTTCCTGGTCACTGACCCCCCTTGCTTCTCAGCCCTTCCCAGGGAAGAGGAGACATTCCCACAGGACATTTTAGGAGGGGGGCCTCTAAGAAGGTGCCCAGAGCAGTACAAGTCCCAGCTCTCAGGATAATGGGGACCCAGCCCTTCTTCTGATTTGGGTCCGAGGTCTCTTACTTCAAGAGGAATGAGACGCCAGCTGTGAAAGCAGCTCCCTTTGCAGGCTTGGGCTTGCAAGAACATCCCTCCCTCTGAAGCAGGAGTGGAGACGTTGGCTTCCTGAGCTGCCCGTGGAGTCTGTGTCCTACAGGGAGCCAGAACTGGCTCACCCAGAAGCTGAGCGGGACTGACCCCCATCTCCTGAAAATGCTCAAAAGCGGATAATGGCTACAGAGGGTCCACGCAGAGCTGGGCCTGTGTCTCAGCTTCCATCTATCATAGCAGGAGGTGTCGGGGGATGTGTTGCTATGTGTCGCTGACCAAGAGAATCCAGTTTACTCTACCAGTAGTGGCCCTTGAGTTGGCCAAATCAGCTACAACTTCTTCTCACCTACAAACCACCTGGAACTTCAGGAAAACTTTACAGGCACACCCTGGGTCTAAACCTGCCTGGTGCAAAAGGTCTACCTGCACCCCTGCCAGGGAATACGAGGGTGCTGAGCAACTCAAGCACCTTGCAGGACAGAGCCCATGGACTAAGACTTCCAGTGGGAATGGAGTCCCAACATCCTTCATTGCTCCATTCCCCACTGCTGGGCAAGGCATCTGCCTTGAAATGGCTCCTTGACAAACACAGGACCTGCGCTCCCTGGAAACCAAGGCTCTCTCGGCACCCTCGCCTTGGTGACCTCTGCTCAGGGAGGGTTGCTACAGGGGGGGCTTTCCGAATCACACAATAGTTTTGATCAGTCGGAACCTCTGGAGGTCCCTGGTTCATCCTTGCTCAGAGCAGGGCTGGTAGATCAGCTTGCTCAGGAGGATCTCCAAGGATGGCAATTCCTGCCCCAGCCTGGTCCCTGTGCCAGTGTTTTACCACCCTCTCGGTGAAGATTTTTTCCCTAATACCTAATGAGAATTTCCCTTTTCCAGCTCGTGCCCTTAGCTTCTCATTCTGTCCCTGTGCGCCTCTGAACGGAGACTGGGCATGTTTCATGTTTTGCATCCCAGCAGCCGAGGGCAGGCAGAGTGCCCCACCAGCCCTGATAAACACACCGAGATGGCCACCATTCCCTTCAGGGCACTGGGTTTTCCTCCTGAGGGAAAGCAGGGAGCCAAAGCTTCGGAGGTGAAGGAGCACTGATCAGAGCATCCTGCTGCACAGAGCTTTGTGGCTTCAAAGACCGAGCCCCCAGCGCCTGACCCTGTACAAGCAACTCGGGAATGACTTACCAGCCGCGGGACCAGGGCTGCTCTCATCTTCAGTCAGGAGACCCCCCCTTCCCACCGTGCTTCCCCTCTTGGGCACTGCGAACTATAACTGCTCTAGCTTCGAGCAAGAAAGGAGCAGCGAACCCAAATGCACGGCTGGGCAGACGGGCGCCTTGGGGAGCTGGGGGAAGGGATGTGTGGTCTGGCAGGGAGAGCTTTTCTTGCAGACCCTTCTGCTGCCCCAGAATGCAGCAGGCAGGAAAATGGAGTGGCGGTGGTGGCTGGGCAAGGTTTGGTGCCTGCAGGCAGCTGCGTGACGGTCCCCCAACCCTTTGCTCTCTGCGTGGCTTTTCCAAGGCAGCTCAACCTGCGGCATCTCCTGCTACATCCCACCCTGATCTCTCCGGCTGGCCTTGCCAAGGCACATCAGTGCTGACCTGCGGCAACCGGTCACCCGCCCGCCTGTGCCAAGACATCTCAGAGAGACACCCCCCCCCGCTTCTTCTAGCTTCCAGCGTCTTCCAAAAACAAGCTTCTAGCTGCGTCCTGATTCCTTAACCTGAGAGAACAGGGCTGGCAGCGAACACTCCCCTGCATCACAACAGGGGACTTAAAATCTACAGGACGTGAAGTGGGGTGTTAGCTGGGGTGCCGGACTGTCCCCATGCCGTCTCCCCCATCCTGCTGTTCACCCTCCCCTGCTATGCCCCCCCAAACAAGGCTCTTTTTTGGATCCCCCATCCCTCTGCAGCACCCCCAGCCACCCCCAGCCTGTGCCATTTCCTTCAGGAAAGGGATCCTCGGAACAAGCCAGTGCCCCCTCTCAAGCCCCCCACTTTTGACCTTGGTCCCCTGGAATCGGGGGGGCTGGGGAGGGGGGCAGGAAGAGACCCCAAGGTTTGGGGAGGTGAGGAAAAGGAACAGGATGGGACTATCCCGTGACCTCCCTTTCGGGAGGGAAGCAAGGCGGGGGGGACACGGATCCCCCCCCAAGGAAGCGGCGATGGCGGGCTGCGGGGGGGCACCGCCGGGCAGAGCCGGCAAGGGCAGGACCGGGCAGGGGGCCGGGGCGGGCCGGATCCTGCCGGTAGCAGGTTGCACCTGGGGGCGGGGGGGAATGAATATTTTAATCTGAATCAAACAAAAGGGCGAGAGCCGCTCCGAGGATTTCTCGGAACGCACTCGGTCGGAGGCAGGGAAGGACTGGGGGGAGGGAAACGAGACTCCCAAAAATCTCTGTGTCCAGTGTCGTGTCCCCCCTCCCCAAAATCCCCCTCTGGCCTGAGCAGCCCTCGGGGGGCTCCCGGCGCAGCCCTATCCCAATCACCCCCTCTCCGAGGTCCCAGCCCCGGGCAGGGCTGGGCGGTGATGCAGGGCGGGGAGGGGGGACAGGTCGGGGATCGGGGCGGGGGGGGATTGTGGGATGAGAAAGAAACAGATCAGGGCGGGGGGGGTGACAACGACGCCACCAGGGGTGGCCGTGGCGTGGGAGATGGTGCGGGGGACGGGCCGACCGTGATCGGTGCTTCCGATGCAGCCTGGGCTTCACTTACCGGGAGCCGTCCCGATTCCACCCGTGAGCGGCCCGAGCCCACGCGTGACCCAGCCGCGGCCGCTCCTTCCACCTGCTCGCCCCGCGGCGCCACCCCGCCCTTGCCCGCGCCTCTCCCTAACGGGCGGCCCCACGAGTGCGGCACGTCCCGCGTGGGTCGCGCTGCGCTCCCAGGGACCAAATCCCCTTTCCCCAGCCCGGCAAACCCCTCCTGCCCCGCCGCCTCCTGCTTCCTCCGGTCGCCCCTGGATCCTGCCTCCCACGCGGGTCCCCGTGGGGAGCGGGTAGGTCGGTTGGGGCCGGCGGTTCCCTTCCCACCGGGAACCGAGAGGCAGAGACAAAGGCGGTGAAATATCACTGCACGGCTAAAGCCGCTCCGAGCCCCGCCGAGCCCTTAACTAGATCGTTAGGGGATTATCCGCGCCCTGAGCAGCGGCGGGGCGGGGGGGGCGGCCGTCCCGTCCCGTTACCGAGCGTCCCCGGGGCCGGAGCCGGTGGGAGGCGACGGGCGGAGCTGCCCGGGCGCGGCGGCGGCTGGAGACCGGTCTGCGGGGAGAACGGATCGGCCAGCGGAGGGACTGTGATCGGTACCGGGGGGGGGGGAAGGCGAGGAGTGGGGGTCGCAGGAGGGCTCCGTCTGTCGCCCTCCGGGGACCGGTGGGGGACCCGAGGCTCGGTCCGCGCCCGTCTCCCCCTCGCCTTTCGCGGGGGGCGGAAAGTTTGTGCCCGCGGGGGGAGCCGCCGGGGGCGGGGGGCAGGTCTTCGGGTCTCCGGCGGCATCGTGCCCCGAGAGCCCGAGGGGGCTGGCACTGGGGTGCCCGGTGGGGGACCGGGATTAGGGGCGCGGGGCTGTGGGCAGGCGGGGTGTCGGGGGTGGGAGCAGGCAGGGAAGTGGGGGGGGGTCGGGGGAGGGGTCTCTCTGTGCCTCCGCGCTGATGGGCTCAGCTTTATCCAGGGCTGTAATCCCCCTTGCTCCGGTAATTAAAAACTCCGCATTACAAGGAAAACGGTGTGCAGGGAAATGTAATCAAGTCTGGAGGGGCTTAACCATCTGGTAAAGGTTAGGACCGGCACGGCGGGGGACGCGGCCGGGGGATTTGGCAGCCGCCGCGATCCGGGCTCCTCTTAATCTACCGCGGGGACGAGCGCAGCATCTGCGGGGTAATACCGGGCAGCGATCGGTCTCGCTGGAGCTCCCACCGCCGTTAACGGGACGTCCCCGGGGCTAGCCCTCTCCCCAGGTGCGTCCGGCTCCGGTAGACTGATTCTGGTGTGGCACCGTGGTCCGGATTGCATCCCCTCCCCGGGGCCAGCAGCGACAGGGTTAAGCGGCTGCCGGTGGCCGCGGCTCGGCCCCCCAGCTCCGGGCAGGGCCCTCCCCCGCCGCCCCCGGGAGCCCGAAACTCTTTGGAAGTGCAAGGGGTGAGCAAAGGCGAGGGGGGACGCGGCGGTGCGGGTGGGACCCCGCGTCCCCGGAGGGCTGCGGGGCCATGGGGGCCGGGGCAGGCTCCGGGCGGGGGCAGCTCTTCCTCCGCTCCCTCCTCTTCCTCCTGCTGGCCGGGCCTCCGGCACCGCGCCCGGCGGGTGGGCAGCTGCGCTACGCCGTGCCGGAGGAGCTGGAGCACGGAGCCTTCGTGGCCAACCTGGGCGAGGACCTGGGGTTGGACGTGTCCACCCTGTCAGCGCGGCGGTTCCGCATCGTGTCGCGGGCTGGGGCCAGGCAGCACCTGGAGGTGAACCTGGAGAACGGGATCCTCTTTGTGAACGAGCGGATTGACCGGGAGGAGGTCTGCGAGGCCAGGGGGACATGCCTGCTCCACCTGCAGCTCCTCATCGAGAGCCCGCTGGAGCTCTACCGCGTTGAGGTGGAGGTGCTGGACATCAATGACCACGCGCCCACCTTCCCCTGGCAAGAGTATGTGCTGGAGGTGGCTGAGTCCGCCGTGCTCGGTGCCCGCTTCCCTCTCGAGAGTGCCCAGGATCCTGACGTGGGTACCAACTCGGTGCACACCTACCGGCTCAGCCCCAACGGTTTCTTTTCACTTGAAGTGCAGACGCGCAGTGACGCCAGCAAGTTTGCAGAGCTGGTGCTGGAGTGCGCCCTCGACCGCGAGCAGCAAGGCGTGCACCGGGTGCTGCTCACTGCTCTTGATGGCGGTGTCCCCGAGCGCTCAGGCACAGCTCACATCCTCGTCACGGTGCTGGACGCAAACGACAACGTGCCTGCCTTTGACCAGCCCTCGTACGGCGTGAGCCTTCCTGAGGATGCCCCTGCCGGCACCCTGGTCATCCAGCTCAATGCCACTGACCTGGATGAGGGCCCCAACGGGGAGATCGAGTACTCCTTCAGTGGGCACGCACCACCGCGTGTCCGGGAGCTCTTCCAAGTAGAGCCCCGGAGTGGGCAGGTGCTGCTGAAGGGCCCTCTGGACTACGAGCGGGCAAGCCTCCACGAGCTCTACGTGCAAGCCAAGGACCGTGGACCCTCGGCTGTGGCCGTGCACTGCCGAGTGCTTGTGCACCTCCTCGATGTAAATGACAATGCGCCAGAGGTGACCCTCACCTCTGTGTCCACGCCCGTGCTGGAGGATGCCCCACCAGGCACCATCATCGCTGTCATCAGCGTTTTGGACCGGGACTCTGGGGACAACGGGCGTGTGAGCTGCGAGGTCGGCCCCGATGTACCCTTTGAGCTCCGCTCCTCCTTCCGCAACTACTACACACTGGTCACCACGCAGGCGCTGGATCGGGAGGTTGTGCCCGAGTACAACATAAGCATCACAGCACGGGATATGGGCTCCCCCGCCCTGCTGACCCGCAGCACCCTCACCGTCCCGGTGTCGGACGTGAACGACAATGCCCCACGCTTCCTCCAGCCCTCCTACAGCGTCTACGTGATGGAGAACAACGCGCCAGGTGCCTCCATCTGCTCCGTCAGCGCATTGGACCCTGACTGCCAACAAAACGCCTACCTGTCCTACTCCATCGCTGATGGGCACATCCATGGCATGCCTGTGGGCACCTACGTGTCTATCAACTCGGACAGCGGGCACATGTATGCCCTGCGCTCCCTCGATTATGAGCAGATCCGCAGCTTCCAGATCCAGGTGCAAGCACAGGACGCGGGCTTCCCCCCGCTCAGCGCCAACGTCACCGTCCACATCTTTGTGCTGGACCAGAATGACAACGCTCCAGTCATTGTTTCCCCCATGCCGCGCAACGGCTCCGTGGCCACCGAGCTGGTGCCGCGATCAGCCGGGCCTGGCTACCTTGTGGGCACTGTGTCGGCGGTGGATGCAGACGCGGGGCTGAACTCCCGCCTCTCCTACCAGCTCCTCCAGGCCACTGACTTCACCCTCTTCAGCGTGGCACCAGACACGGGCGAGCTGCGCACCCTCCGCTCCTTTCTGGAGCAGGATGCAACCCGGCAGCAGCTGGTGGTGCAGGTGCGGGATGGTGGGCAGCCAGCCCTCTCTGCCACCGTGTCCCTCCTGCTTTCAGTGGTGGAGACCATGCCTCAGACTCTCTCCGACTTCAGCGAGTTCAGCCTCCCCCCAGAGGCCTCCTCATCCTCCCCACTCACCCTCTACCTCCTTGTCTCCCTGGGCTCCATCTCCTTCACCTTCCTCCTCGCCATCCTCATCCTCACAGCCATTCGGTGCCACGGAGAGCGCCGCTCCCGCCAAGGTGATGGCTGCCCACCGCCCCGCTGCCACTGCTGCCCCTGGTCCAGACAGTCTCCTGATGGCCTGAAGACATCCAACCTGACGGTGCAGCCTCCCGCAGGGACCACGGCTGCCACCTGCCTCGACGTGCCCGGGAGTGGCCCTCCGGGCTACTGCTACAAGGTCTGCCTCGGTCCTGAGTCTGCCCAGTGCGACTTCATGTTCCTCAAACCCTGCAGCCCACCCCGGAACAATGAGAAGGACCCTGGGAAGCAATCCCGGCCAGGCCAGCATCTCCATGTATCCAAGCAGGTAATGCCATGCCTGGCGCTGCTTACCGGCGCTCTGTGGGTCCCCCCAGCCCCCTCCCTCAGCCTCTGCTGTGGGAGAAACCAGGCACGGCTTTTCCCAGAGAATAACCGGTGCCTTTGATCAGCGCAGGAATCAGGAGCCGTCAAGCAGCGGGAAACTCTCCACTGAGCTTCCCGGCGGGTCTAATTACCAGGGGAGTGTCAGGCTCGGCTGAGACGAGAGGAAATCCCTTCCCGCCGCCTTTTGCATCCATTAGAGGCAACGGAGATGCTCCAGTGCCGCGGGCAGGGGTGGGATGATGGGGGTGGCATCTGCTTCGTGTGGGTGAACAATTCACGCTGGGAGAGCATCGCTACCGCCCCGCTTCCCCTGTGCTGGTGGTGGTCCGCAGTGTCCCGGGGCTGGTCCAGCCCCGCCAGCATGGCTCATGCTCCCAGTTCTGGGACCCAGGCCTGGCTACTGTGCCGCACCAGGCTGTGCCGGCATTGAGGGAGTGGGGTCTTCGGGGCAGGATTTTGATGTCAACATTTGTTAGGTATTGAAATGAGGAACGTCTAATTTTCCCAATGAAAGACTCTCTGAAACACGATTACAAGGACGGAGAGTGACGAGGAGTCTAATCCACTTATGTTTGACTTTTAGTAAAACAGCCCTTCCAAGGAGAGCCCAAGACTCGCTGCCAAGAGACTCTCCCCACGCGTCTCCTTGCACCGCTGGACTCACTTCTCTAATACGTTAATGGGATTTTCCCCTAGTTGTTTGCAACCCCCCTGGGACATTGGGTGTGCAGCCAATTTCCGCACCTCTCACCCCTTGGTGCCTGGGACCTGGGCTAAGTTACCATTGCACCTGCAAAAAAGGCTTCTTAAAATTAACAGAAATAGGAAAAGCCCCTCTCTCTCCCTGGGGGGACAAACATTGGCAATTAAAGTCCCAGAGATGAAGAGCAAGCCCCAGACAACCCCAATGTCTCAGGAGGGTGGGGAAGGTCCAGAAGGGAACATGCTGGTTCAACCCTGCCTCAGTTTCCCTAAAATGGGAATGTGCTGCTTGCTTCTCCACAAAGGGCATGGGAAAGAGGAGATGGGGTCCTGCATCCCTGGCTACTGAAGCCTTGTGCTGGCAGGGCTGGGCTGATTAACAGAGGGTCCTAATAACCAGCTTTGCCCTTCCCTGTGTTTTCCAGATCAAGCAGCCCAACATGGACTGGCTGCCTCCACGCAAGCAGCAACCTGCTCTGAAGAGGTACCAAACCCAGCACTGCAGGAACAGAGGGAGTGGGTGGAAGGGGGATGTGGGGACAGGGAGGTTATCTCTGACACAGCTTTAAATCGGTCTCTTCTCTTTAGCTCCCAGAGCCTGGAGGACATGGGGGAAATCCGCAAAGCCCTCCAGAATGAGCAGGAGAGGATGTGCACGCTGGTGACCCCTGTCTCTGGTTAGTATTGGGGCACTGGGGCTGGGAAGACCAGACCCTCATGTCGCTTGGTGGAGATGCAGAGGGGGCACACATCCCGGCTCCTAGCAGTGGTAGAGTTTTGTGGCGTGGAAGAGGTATCCAGGCCCCAGAAGTGAGGATGGTGACACATGGATGTCACTGTCCCACTGAGCTATGGATGTGACCTCCCCTGAGCCAGTCTCACACTCACTTTTCCTCCAGAGTTTCAGAAGGCTTCGGCAGGCACCAACAGCACCTGGACAGCCCAGTACAGCCCCTTGTACCCAGGGCACATCCCAGCCCTGGATTATCAGCACAATGTCTACATCCCCGGCACCCCAACTCTGCTTTCCAGCAAAGACGGGCCCCTCTTCCTGGGCCGGGAGAACAAGAACAGCTTCTCCACCTTTGGCAAGAGGAAGAAGATGACAACTTACTGTGACATGCATGACAGTGTGGTTATCAACAACGACCTGAAATAGTGACCAGCACTGGGCATGGATGGCTCTGCCCAAGGCCCTGGCAATCACTCGCATTATTTCAGCTGCCAGGTCCATCCGCAGCACACAGCTCCATGTACGGACCACTCAGGACTTTGCGGGGCTGCTGGGATAGTGGCTCACCAGAGCGCAGGGAAAGGATTTAAGGAGCAAGAGACTGAAAAGTGATAGGGATGGGCTGGGGGGGGCGGGGGGGGCATTTCTCCCATCTCATCCTGCAGAGCTGTGCTGGCAGCAGATGCTGTTGGGGGTCCATATGACCAGATTTAAGCAAATCTGCCTTGAGTTTACCCATTCCCATGTCCCCTTAGGGACCATCCATCTCTGTACACATTGTCACTTTGTCTTGTCTGGCTGTGTGAATGTACTGAGCTGCATGCCTGTATTTCTGTCCCAGTAGACATGGAAAATGTACGCAGACCAAGCCTGGTTTAGTCAAGCCTGACCCTACGTACTGGGGCAGTGACCATTGCTCTGTCCCTGAGATCCAGTGGGATGTGTTGCATGTCCAGAGCAGCCATTGGTGTCTGTCTTCGGGAAGTGAGTGCAAAACCCAGCCGTTATGGGTGCTTCCCTTAAAACCCTGACCCAACGCTTGCAGGGCTGGAGATCCAAAGTCCAGGGCACAGCCAGGGCCCAGGACACAGCCAGTCTTTGCCCTGGGAGCAGCAGGGGCTGGAGCACACACAGGTCTGATGGCCAGAAGAGCCGTTGACTTAAGCAGCTGAGAGATGCACAAGGTGAGGCCCTGCTGGGTAACTCTCTAGCCCAAGGCAACATCATCTGAACGAAAGACAGTTTCCAGCCATCGGAGGGGCCCCAACACAGGTGACAGTCCTCTTCCCTCCTCCCCCTGCCCTCACCCGGATCTCTGTTTTCCCCAAGTCCTGAACGCCCCTGGGGGAACCCCTGCACTTGGGGCCCCACCTGCACAGGACAGACATCTCTCACTGCGCCCTGCTTCTCTTTGAGGACTTTTAGCTGGCTGTCAGGAGCCCTCACGGGCAGGACTCCAGTCCCAGAACAGTCCCTCCCCTGCCCTGCTCACACTACACCTGTCCACCCGGTCTGTCTGCCACCATTGCCAATTGCTTCCGTCACGGGACAGTTCATTTCCAATCCATCTGTGCAGAACATGAAAGCTCTTTCTAGACCAAGTTTGTTTCACGATGTCTGATTTGTACCAATAAATTGTATTTTAATAGCTCACCCTGGCTCCTGGCTGTCCCTGAGCTGCACATGACAGCAGGAATTGCTGCTCAGCTCTTGGAGCAGAGCTCTCGGCTCCAGGAGGCATGTATGTCCCTCTGGCCTCCTTAGTTGCTGGAGCAGCTCAAGAGAGCTCACCTGGATGCTGCGGGCTCAAGGTCCCCTTCCCTCCTTCCCTGGACTCAGGAGCACGTTGGGGTCATGGCCAGAAGGAGCCGTGTGCCGGAGATGTCGCACAGCTCCTTGCTCCATGCTCCAGCTTGGGCAGAGACTCTGCAGGGATCTGCACCAAGGTGTGGGCATAAACGGCTTTGAACTGCTGGGGAGAGGGGCTGGATCTGGCAATAATGGCTTATTGTTGTTATTGTGCATTGCGTTCTATGGTTCATTTAAGCTTTCCCCTGGATGCTCGCCACCCACCAGCTTGCCTCGGGAGTCGCAGAGATAACCTGGATGTGTGCCAGGTGTAGGGACCAACTGCCTGGGAATAGGCAAGCCTGTATCTGCTGGTGGGATGGCTCTTGACTTGCTGTGGGAAGCGGTTCACCTTTGGATAAAGTCCTGAGATGGCCACACCGTGGTTGTCCTTCTCTTACCCCCTGCTTGCTCAGTGACTGGCTTGGGGAGGCTGCAATGCGGCTTTTGGGATTAACCCAGAAAAGTCCTTGTCTACAAGTGGGTAACATGCTCTTTAGTGGAAGCGGGGGGCAGGCAACACTGAAAGGGGCCCCATGGGAGTCAGGGACCCAAGAGGAGTGTGCTTTGGACATGAAAGGGACCCGGCTGCTTCTGGTGACTTCAGTCCCAGCTCACATCTGCCTGGCTGTCAGTAGACGAAGTATTCCCTGTCCCAATTAGACAGTAGGAAGAAGGATTTTATGCTGCCAAGTGCATTCTTCAATGGTCTCTGCATAGTGTTAAGGGTAAAAAAAGAAAGCCAAACAGCCACTGCCTGAGACCCCTGTACAGCATTAACCTGTTTCACTGCTTCAAAAGAACAAGTGAATAATTTAAAGTGATACAATAAAATTAATAACAGCCTCAAGAAGTAATAAAAGCATCAAATGGACCCGACTCCCTGCAGGGGCAGTGAGCATCTCCCTCTCCCGGATTAGCTCTGGCAATATCTTCTCTGCCATTTTCAGGCGGTGCAGGTCAGGCATTAGGAGAGGACCGCAGCCCCTCTCCAGTGAGCCCACAGGGGCTCGGCCACAGCCCCTCTGCAGCAGGGCCAAGCCGTTACTGTGGTTTAGCTCACCCAGCAAAAGCACCCAGTACACGTGCTTCATGGTATCCAGGATCTACACGGATGCATGGAGCTGGCACTTTGTATCAGATTCCCAGCTGTGGCTTCCCAAAGGGAGGTCTCAAAATTGAGCCCCAAAACACATAGGCATTTTAAATGGACACTTTGTAGCCCTGTCCTTGGAAATTCATGATACTGAGCAACGAAGCAGCCAGCTTTTGCCACCTCCCCATGAGTATGTCACACTCTGGTGCATTTTGTTGGCACTTTTTAATCTTACTATTAAGGCTCACACACGTCTGTGCCTCTTGCTGATCCCTAGGTTTGCACCATAATACAGGTCAGGCCTCTTCCAAAAGGGATCTGAGGATCAACGCAGGGCCCAGCCCAGGCTCCAACACCCCACATTCCCTGAGGATCTCCTTTTGCTTCGTTGAAGGAAGTCCTGCACTGAAAAGAACTACATTTCAATCTCTCTTCTCAATCAACGTATTGATAAAAAAGACAATAAAAAGGGACTTGCTTTAAGGGAGAGAGCACTTGCTTAAACCTAATTCAAACACACTACTATCCCTTCTTCAAAGGGCATGCCTGGTCAGAGTCGTCCATCTATTAGATGAGATCTCCTTTGAAGAACTCCCACGAGGACAGGGTGTCATTAAAAATGCAAGGTCTTTGTCCTACAACCAGTTATTTTTACAACTCTTCCTGTGCTTACACTCCTGTTCATGAGCATTAGCTTGTTTCTTAGTCTGGTAATGCACTGGGCATGAGAGCCCCTTTGGAGACATACTCAACAGAATGCTCTTTATATGCCCCTCTCACATGTTCCAGCTCTCTTAGAGATCCAGAGGCAAATCTGGCTTTCAGGGACCTGCCAGCCAGCTTGAGATTTGCTTCTACAACAGAGGGAAAGCTGCCATGTGGTGCAGTTGGCTGCAAAATGCTGCAGGCCATGCTAGGCAGGCACATAGTGCTTCTGGGCACCAGCACAAATAGGGGTTTTTTGTGCTCTTGCTGTTGCTGAATACTCTTTGGATGGAAACATTACTTATACCTCTGTAATGACTTGAAAGTGTATACCAGAGAGATAAAATGAATCCAGACGTGGAGAGAAGAGGCCAGGAAGACCCAGAGGAGCTGGTGCTCAGCTCTACTCCGGTCTGCCATGTGCGGAGTCAAGTAGCAGCCAGTGAAGCCCCCAGGAAACCTTAGCGGGGACACAGCACTCTGCATGCGGTCAGGTTAAGCTGGGCAGAGCCATGAATACAGGCGGTCTCAGCTCCCCAGAGGGGTCAGTATCAGCAGGACAGAGCTAAAACCCATGGGGACCAGTGGGAGTCTGTGCATTGACCTTGGAGGGCTCTGGATCCAGCCCGAAGTCTGTGGCACTCAGTGGTTAATTAACAGTGAAGTCTGTGGCACTCAGTGGTTAATTACAGTCCCCAAAGATGCTAGGACTTCTCTTCTCTTCTCGCTTGACATCGATGCTGGAATGAACACACCTTAATTTAGCCAAGACTGGGTCAAAGTCCATCCTGATTTCTTTTCAAATTGCCTCAGTGTCTTAAGTGTCTCCCTGGAATCACGCTACAGAAGAGCCTGCTGTTCTTGGCTGGATCCCCTCCTCCTGCTTCCTTTTTGAGCTCAGTAGATGTTTTGTAGAAATAAGTATCCTTTAGGTTTTGTCATAATAATTTAGCCTCTGCCACACTGAAAAATGATCTGCACGATTGTCACGTGCTGATTTTCTCTGCTCCTTTGCACCTTTTCTTTTTTTTACTGCTCTGAAAACATCAGTTGCCAACAGCTCCACAGAGATCAGATGAAGAAACAGGCCTGGGCTAAGTGAAGCTTTTGCCTCCCCAGTTTGCCTATAATCTGTTTTCAATCTAAGTCACTGACTCTGTTTGCAGCATTCACTCAAGTGGAATTAATGGTTCTTGTTAGTGATAATATGACTTAATCAGCTTAATTACTGTGAGACACCTTTGTGTATTGAATAACTTATGACATACTGGACCGAAAAGCAGAAATGAAGGCTTTGAAAATAAATTAAATATGATCTCTAGTGCAGTCTGCGCTTTGACTAATGATGGTCTCCCACGAAATTCAATGATTTACAAATCTTACATTTGAATAAGTGATACATTTTTGCATGTTTTAAACAATAGCAGCAATTTTTATTTCAGCATTCGGAATTCAAAGTGTTTCTCCAATGCCAGGAAGCAGGGCAAACAAGTTCATGTTAAACGGATTGAAAAATAAAACATTTGTGCAGTCAACCATCAGAAATACATCCAGAGGATCTGCAGGCATTTGTGATGAGATATTTATTTTCATTCATTGCTAGGAATATCTGCAACAACAGGTGAAAAAATGCATCAGAAGAAATGAAGAGAGAGCGAAGATTCTCAGAAGGGTCACTAAGGTCTTCACATCAAATCCATTCATTTCAATAATGTCTACAACAGAAAATATCATTAAATAGCTCAGAAATGTCTTATCATACATTTTGCCTGCACAGAAAATAAATCATACGTATATGAAGGAAAGAGAAGCAGGAAAAGCAACCATCAATCAAGAAAATTATTATGAGCATTAGTAGGATTTCTGATAGGCCAGGATGCAGAGACTCTGTGATAGCAGAGACTCTGTGATAGAAAAATTGGGGTTAATTTGCTATGTGAACCCAGAGAAAAGATGAGCTGTCTGAATTCGTTCTGTTATATTGCAATGAGTCACTGAATTTCTGTATCCAAATCTTCCCCTAAAAAGCACTGGAGTTCATCGTGGTGCAAACAATAAGGCAAATCTCTACACAGGGATTTTTTCAGCCCAAGTCTATCTGAAATTCAGAGGTTAGTTTAGACTCTAGCATCACAGGGAAGCCTGGCTGGTTTGATGAGTCTCCTCTTAAGTCAATGTCCATATTTCTTGGTGTTTTCACTAACAGAAAGTTTTTTCATACTGCCAAGAGTGAGGGCTGGGGCTCTAGGCCTAATTTTTCTGTCAAAGAGCTGCTGCTATTTTGCACCCAGTTTACCATTGCTCTTGCTCTGCAGTTGTTCAGTCTGTATTGACTAAATCTCCAAAGCTCCCCTGAGTACAGATGGAACATATCCACCCAGATATGTAAATGTAAGGAGTTTGACCTGGGGCTGAATCCCACCTGTAGGATCCCTCTTGTCCCCAGTCTCCTCCTTGACCTTCCTTTAACATCGTTTCCCAGAAGTGGAGATAAAGCCCTACGTGCCCAGCACCTGTCTGTCAGTGGCATTTTATCAGAGACCAGAGGAACAGATTTGCTATTTGCTTTTAGTCTCCCCTAGAAGACAAAACTTCAGGAGTGTAATCCTGAAATCAGTTCTTAAAACTAAAGCTTAATTTTTCTGTTACCTGCCATTGCAGGAAATGCAATGTTCTATTCAGGTTGCTTACCTAAACCATCTTTTCTTCCTCTTAGTTCCCCCCTGCAAAATAGTCTGGTAGTTGCCCCAGTACGTAAGGAGATCTACAGCTGGGGTTGAGTCCTTTTCCCATGTTCCCCAAGAATCCTCTTGGCTGGTTGTGCCACATGACATGAGCCATTTGACTCCCTCAATGCCTATCAGATGGCGCTCACCGTGATAGTCATGTTCCTTTGATATCTGAACAGACTTCAGCATGCTTCTCCTGTCACTGCAGGGTCCGCCCTCATGTCCTCTTTTCTGTCTCTCTTTTGGACCAAGTTTTATATCTCCTATAGTTTCCTAGTGAGGTTGGATCAAATCTGACCCTGCTTTGAGCAGAAGGCTGACCCAATCACCTCCAGGCATCCCTTTCAGCCTCAGTCATCATGTGAATCCATGAAGATTCCATGCCGCAAACTGCCAAATCTGTACTGAAATTGTGCCCCGTCCATGTTACCTCCATGATGCACAACACCACCAGCACTCAACTGAGACAAAACCATCCTATCTGATGTGCTTGTGTCTACTGAGCCATCTTCTGTGCAGCATTGTGGTGTCTGAAAACCAGGGTGCATCCACACGGGGTATCATGGCAGACCAGCAAGACTCTTCCAATCTTGCAAGGGAGGAGTTAGAAGATCATTTCTGCTCCTATTTCAGCAGGGGCAAGTTACAGACTTTGTTTTAATGTAATACCATCTTTAAAAAGATAAAAAATAAATTAAAAACTTGGATCTGAGCTGCAGGGACAAATCACAGCACAGAGCTTGGGAACACAATGGGCTCCCTCGCGTCTTCCCCCAAGGCTTTCTGTCTAGTAAAGCACTGTCTGTCGAAGGAATGAGGAAGGAAGACCACTCTGGGAGCCACTTGTGGAAAGCTTGATTCTGTTGGCATGGAGAATTTTCTTCACAAAGGACCTCTATATGCAAATAGGAAATGGAGATGGAGTGGGAAATGAGCCCAGCAAAAAAAAAAAGTTTTTTGCTGCCTGCAGGTGGAATTCAAGTGAAAAAGAGGGGGGAAAAGGGGAGAAAGAAAAATGAAACAGCCTCTTCTCTGCATTGATTGCATTGCTGGGGAAGCTTTGAATCTTGCAAGGCATAACAGTTGTCTGCTCAGAGGTTCCTTCCCGGGGGACTTTGCCTGGGATAGTTTCATCTATTTATCCCTGACTCCTGGCATCTGCATAACACGCTCACAGAGAGAGTTATTAGTTTAATTTTCTTGTGAATTACAACAGGGGCAGAGAGAATTAGAAAAGACTTTTTTTTTTAATTATCATTACTTTTTGTTTTCCAGTTGAGAGATTGTAAATGAGGCTATTCATCCTGCTAACATCAGTAGGGACCCAAACCCTAGCCTTTCTGGGGTAATTGGTTTCTGATGAGCAATCACTTGTAAAACCAATAGCAAAGGCAAGAAGTGAAATATAAATTCTCCCTTTACATGCCGAGATTTTCATTAGGATTGTGTGTCTGGTTTCTTTCTGGGATTCAGTGGAAAAGCCAAGAAGTGGTAAACAAGGCAGTGGACTAAGCCTGCAAGGAGTTTGTATTAGCAAAAAATCAGGAGAACAGCATTGCCCGATCTCCTTGGGAAGAAATAAAGCAGCTGCAGAATCCCTTAAGCTACAGCTTTCTAGCGAGCCCTTTGGCCAAATTAAGGCCTTGGGCAGGAACCAGAGACAGCAAATCTTCTCATAAGCCTGTGTTTTCATGTGGGGCAGGCCTGGGTGTGCCTCTGCCCAAAAGAGACCAAAAGGTTGAGGAAAGCAAAAAAAATTAGAGACCAGGGACAGGTGTCCATGCTGCAAGTCTAACCAGGGTGGCTGATGGAAATTTGCAGTCCCTGGTATTCTGCAGTCTGCAAAATATAGTAGACCTTGTTATCTGGATTTGTTACAAGGGCTGAGACTGTGACTCAGGCTTCAGTTATCGTTTTTTTTTCCCCCCAGTTCCAAGTGAGGAGGCTGCTAATCTGCACTAGCTTTTGTTTCCCTGGTGAATGTCATGGTGCTTAAGGCTTGATTTATTTATTTATTTTGGTGGCAAATTAAGTATCAATCTAAATGCAGCTTTCAGTGTTTTCTAGGTTGGGGTTGTGGGGTTGTCATTCATTGGCTTAACTGGATTGCTTGCTGCTTTATGTATTTTTTCAGTAAAATCTTTTGGCATGCATACAGCTGGTTGTTGCCTTAAAGATGAGTAGAGGACAGCAGGCTTGACAAAGACAGAGAACATTTTTAAGCTCACGTGCACAGAAAGACCTCCAAAACAAGAATGATGCAGGCATATCCCTAACAAAACAAACCAAGCAAAATTCTTCAAACAAATCCACTTTTTCAGCTTCCAAATGCTAAAAGCTGATCCCAAGGAAACAAACGTGGAGTAAAATCACTGGTTGGACTCGGTCCTGGGCAGCCTGCTTTGAGCAGAGAGGAATGGACTAGATGTTATCCAGAGATCTCTTCCAAACACAACTATTCTGTGATCACAGCTTTTTTCTTTCCTTAACCCAAAAGAGACAGACATGTTGCTGTGGCCACAGCAAGAAAGGAGACAATTCGGACATTCCCATATTTGCATCACAATTGCTTACAACATATAGCCCGATGCAATATTCTGCACAGCTATCAAGCAAACCAGTTTCTGTTTCTCTCATTTGGAGCCAAGCTCTCCAGGAGCCTCGCAAAGGCTGTAGGTACCCTGTACTATCCATGCCTTGCTACCTGTTGCACACCAGCCAGGCTCTGTTGACTGCCCCGGCTTTTTGGCCTCCCACCTCAACCATCAGGCAACCTTGTAATTTTGGTACTGCTTGAGCAGAAACAAGTGTCTTTCCATGACAATGCCCAGGATCGTTCACCTAAGCTTAAACATTGGAAGTTTGGGGAATATAAGAAGAGGTTTTAGCTAAGACTGTGGCGTGACTTACAAGCGTGGAAGAGGACCAGCTGGTCCCAGCAGTTTTCCAAACTGCCCGAGCCCCTGGAATCAGTGATAATTCAATCCTTTCTGCCTGCAATGTGGGCAGAGGTTTGTACCAGATTTGTA
This sequence comes from Calonectris borealis, assembly GCF_964195595.1. NCBI lineage: Eukaryota > Metazoa > Chordata > Aves > Procellariiformes > Procellariidae > Calonectris > Calonectris borealis. The sequence goes on from NC_134326.1 coordinate 2,354,358, forward strand.
CCTTAGAGAAAACTTGTGCGATGGGAGGCTTGTGCTTTCCTGTCAGACTGTACAAGGACAACGCCCAGGGCCTGACCCTGCACCCTCATCACTGCTGGTACCTGTTTAGAAATCTGTACAGGCAGAAGCAGAGTCTGCAGGTAATTATTTTTTCCTACTTCAAATAGGTGCTCCACGAGCCCTGGTTCCCCATCTCTTCCTCTCTTCCGCAAACATTTCCACGTGCACTTGCTCTGGGGAGAGCTGAAGTTCCCTGATGAGTTCTCTTTTGCATGTATATGCTGGCTCATCATGAGAGCACACTTCCATTTTGTCTTTATTGGGACGTCTGTCCTCCAAGTGACGAAGAGTATGGCTGATCCTTTCACTCTCAAGGCAACTGTGATGGAAAAAAAAGGGGAAAAATGCAGGAAGTGAATCCTTCTGACTTATGTTTGTTTGTTTTGTTACAAGGTTCTACTTTGCAACTTTTGTTATTTTGGATATGTCTGGTATTTCCCCTTTTTTGAGTTCAGCAATGAGGAGGTCGGGACTGAAAAATTAGCAAAACATCAACAGATCACATAATTATATATTCCTTTAAAATGTGTATGTTATTTTAAAAGATTTACTCATTGTGGCGACAATTTGTCAGAGGCACAAAGTGGTGAGTGATTGAAGAACATTCATCAACCCAGAAAACATTTTTGTTGCTGTTGCTGGTTTTGTTCATTCTCTGCTTTATTCTGTGACCTGGTCTAGGAAACTCATTGAGGACATATGTATTTGGGAGGTCTGTGAAAGAAAAAAGGAGACGGCATTCAGGACCTGCACAGCTGGTGTGCAGCAAAGCGAAAGAAAAAAATTATGGTGGGACATTTGTCTAATTTAACAGCCTATGAGAATTTCTGCCATAGGATAATATTTGTAGTTGTTGTTCCAGAAAGAAGGAAGAAAGATGGGCAGGACATTGAAAAATGGATAAAATAGCCACTATCTGACCAGGAACCCTGTACCAACATTGGAATTTCCCTCCATTCCCTTTCTGGTGGACATTTCAGGGAATCTGTGATATTAGGGGAATCTATGGATAGGAAGGAAAATTGTGGTGTAAGCAGGGTGTAAGGTATTATATGGCTTCCACCCGAAAATGCAAAGAGCTCAGTCTCTGATAGCCCACAACCTCCCTTCACACCGTGCTCACTGGCCATCTTAACACAACAGCCCCAGCTTTTACATCCTGATTCTCCTTTTCCGTGGCAAGCCTGGCTGGCATCATTTCATGCAGTTCTTCCCTATTGCTGCAGAGCAAGAAGGAAGGAATTATTTTTCCTGCAACTGCGTAATTCTCTCACTTTATTTACAGTGGCTGAAATGAAGAAAACTCACTCCTGCACTAAATCTGTTGGGCATGGGGAGCATGGTGAAGGCACAGAAGTGGAATTATATTGCAAATGTCAGGAGCTATGAAAAATGTAAGACACTTTAATATTCTTCTGCTGTTATTGCTGAGAGTGTCTCTCACCTGCATTCACAGAAAGTGAAGTGCCTTTTACTGAGCCCAGCTGCCACTGAGCAGAAGAGATTTCCATGCTTCCTATTTTTATTTTAAAACTACACTATAGCATGCATCCTGATAATAAATGCATTTTCCCTTCAAACTCTCACTTTAACAATTAAACTTCAGCTTCAAGATTTAACTTAAGCCCTCAGACTTTAGGGTTAACTCCTACATTATGCTCCACTAAACTAAACAGATGTCCTGCTCCTTATACCTCACAAGTGACTTCTACATTCCGAATTATAACCATAGTCCCTACCTTCCTATGCTAGGATACCTAATGCTAGCTGGTGCTGAGCCACTTGGATGCTGCTTTGAAGATGTAAAACATTAACCATGCATCTCTCCGTTGCTCACTTTCCCGTGGGGTTGTGTTTCAAGGTAAGTGGTTTGCATAAGATCCCTCAGAGACCTGCATTTAGTTTATTCAGTAGTATAAACAACCTGCTGCTTTTGTGCTTCTCCCTACAGAGCAAAGAAAAGCCCATTTTATACATTAAAATTGAACGTAGTGTTGCTGAAAGGTCTGTGATTGCTTTTTCTGGAACTCAGAGCATCTTATCTAGTTCCAGGAGGGGTCTCGCAGGGCATAAGCAGTTTCTTCCCATACATTCCCCTCCTCTCTTAAGACCCTGTGTCTGAGAGGGAGATGGGGTCACTGGCCCTCAGCTCCGCCTGTCACGCTGCCCGTACTGCTCGAGGCTGGGCGAGTTTGTGTCGAGGGCAGTATTGTTTTTCTTCATTGGGTTGTTTTAATCTCACCTCGGTACAGGGATCCCCACGGTTCGGAAAGCAGCTCCGGGAGGGGGAACTTGGCTCTCCGCAACTCAATTAGCATAACCCAGGGAAGTAAAGAGTGTGGGTCCCGACTCCTGCTGTTTTACTAGGAGTCGCGACATGTACGCTCCCTGCCAGGCACTGGCGAGACGGGCTGCTAACGGGGCGCCTCGGCTTCCAGCCCGGCCGCGGAGAGCAGCACCGCAGGGCCCCGACGGCTCGTCTGTGCTGTGCCCGCGGGGAGCGGGGCGGCCCCGGCAGCACGCAGCGGTGGTTCTCCCCGGGACACGAGGGCTGGGAGGACCAAACCAAGGCTGACATCAGACCTAGTGCAGTTCCCGGACGCTTATACGCAGGATGGGGGCGTGGGGGCACACGAATTTCACTCCTTCCGTCCTTGTCAGGTCGGTGCTAGTAGGGCACAAAGAGGAGCGGCAGAAGATAAATGAACAGCTCCCCCACGCCGGGATTTGAGCAATCAGGAAATATAATCTGAGCTGGGAAGTGCCCGAGCATCTGTTGGGTTATTAATAAATTGTATGCAATCTGTCCGGGATGAACCTCGGGACGGAGGGGAACCATCTGCTCCCGAGCGGTAGCTCTAATGGTGTCTGGGGAATGAACTTAGCAAATGAAAGGCAATGGGATCGGCCAGCTGGGTGCCTGGTCTCCGCACAGCTTTTCCAGGGTGGAACAACATGGGGGCTCCCCCACCCCCGGGACAGGATCCCACGCAGATGCGCAGAGAACTGGGATTCAGGCCGAGCGTGGGCATCTTCTCTCCAGCCTCCCAGGCTCGGCCACCTCCCGGGGAACTCGCCCTCTCTATCGAGATGCTTTCCAGAAATCAAAGGGTCGTGGGCCAGGGAGAGTCCCGCTCCCAGGGAACTGCCTCGTGTGTGTGTGTCCCACCCCCGGATGGGGAAGACGAATTCGCCCGCCTTTCCTCTCGGTCAGTGCTAATTGCCGCCCATAAACATTATTGTCCACGTTTTATCCTCCACCTCTAAGGGTGCCCGATGTGTTTTCTCGGAGCAGATGGCGAGCATTTCCAGCTCAGCTCCTCCCAACGCTGGGCAGACGGGGAGGGCTGGCGGTAACACGGCGCGGCTGCCTGCGCGGGTCCGCAGCGCTGCGGGCGGGGCCGCTAACCTTCAGCCCACTGCCGGGTCTCGGTGCCTGCTGCCCGCCGGGAAAATGGGGACGTGTGGGGTGCTGCGGACCAGGTGTCAGGGATGCTAACTGGGGAAAGCTGGGGGCGTGCAGAGGTTATTGCATGAGCTCTCTCCGCGGGATGAACAGCCAAAGTGTTTATTGCTGGAGGATATCTCCGCCTGACCGTGACCGGGGGGGGTCTGTGTCCCTAGACGCCCCTTCCCTTGGAGGAAGAACCCAGGACTGGGCAGCCCGCGGGCACCGTGCCCCTAAAACACTTCACACGTGAGAAAACCCGGGCTCCCATAAACCCGACTGGGAGGAACTCCAGCCTAAATAAAGGCCAGTTGAGGACGAAACCTACAGCGAGCAGGAGAGAGAGGCAGGAGCAGAACGAGCACGACTCTCTGCAGCCCTGTCCCAGCGGGGGCGAAATCGCCGCTTGCCCCTTCAAGGGGGATCACCGAGAGCCCAGACCCGCTCGGGGCGACAGCACCGGCTCCCGGTCCCCGCACGAGAACCCGGTCCCGCAGCCGCTGCTGCCGCCCGCTGGACGCCGGTCCCGGCGCAAAGGCTGCCGGGTACTTCCGGCGGAGCGGAGGCGGGGGGGGCCCTGCGAGCGCGGCGCGGCCCGCCGGGGCCGGGAGGCGGCTCCGTGCCCTCCCGGGGACGGACGCGCTGGCCTGGGAGCGGTTTGGAAGCGGTTGATTTTTTGTTTGTTTTTTTTTTTTTTTAATGCGCTTTCCGACCGGGAGCGCTATTCGCTTCCCGCGGATGGCGGCGGGGGAGCCCGGCCGGGCCGGGCCGCTCCCCGGGCGAGCGGCGGCAGGCTCAAGGAGCCGGGCTGGCAGGCAGGGGAAGCTGGGGCCCGGGGCCGGCAGCAGGGCGGCTGCGGGAGGGCTTGTGCGTGACCCTGCGGCGGGCCCCGTCACCGCCCGAGTGACAGGCTGAGCGCCCGGGTGCAGAGCAACGGGCACCGCCGGCAGCTTCCCCGGGGGAGGGAGGCTCCTGGAAACAGAGGTGGAAAGGGACGGGTTTGGTGTCTGAGCCTGCCCCCGCTACATTCGGTGGTTGCCGAAGCGAGGACTAAACCCGGCAAGTGCTCCAGCCGCTCCAGGTGCTCCAGGTCACCCCCTCCCCCGGCCTCTCCGCCAGGGCGGAATGCCCCGCAGAAGGACCGGTGGGACCCTAGAGGGGCGGTCCCTCTCTCAGTGATTAGGGCACTCTTGGCTGGGGGAGGAGGCTGTTTTAAAATCTTTCGGCCTCAGGAGGGCTTTGAAACCAGACCTCTGTTTTCCTGTGCCGTGCTCTAACCGCTAAACTCCGTTGAAGAGGCGTGAAGGACCCGCTTCGCAGGAAGACAAATGCGACAATGTGAGCTCGGGGCTCGCCTGCCCTTCAGGAGGGGACGGGCTCTTTATTCCGGATCCCCGACGACGGGGATAGTCGCCCTGAGCCGGCTTATCTGGAGCTGCTGGGCGGCACTTGCCATCTCGGGGACGGTAAAGCTGGAAGTGTCCTGTGTCATGGCAGCGATTCTGCCGGAGCTGCTGCTTTTCTCCCTCTTGCCGATTCTCCATTTCTTGTCTCAAAGTGTAACTGAAGTCATGATTTGAGTTCAGAGGGGGTCGAACTAGAGCTTTCCACATATCCCTGGAAAAGTCTGTTTGTCTCTCCGCTGTCTAAAGAACGGCAGGAGACGAACCTTTCGGCTAGTGTTTGCCATTGGGCTGTACTTGCTTTTCTAAGAATCCATCGTTCACTCCGTGAGCTCTGGTGGATGAACTGAACTCGGAATGTCGAAACTCGTGGTTATTTTTTGCAACAGTTAACTAGGCTTTCACCCCTTCCTAACAAATGGAGGAGATTCGGAGTAACGCCAGGGCGCTTGGTGCGCTGTCGGGGTGTAAAGGTGAGTAGCTTTTGCTGATTTTTCTGGGCAGATTCTTTCTTGATGTGGATAACCATTCCTCACGTCTTGCTGCTTAGTGAGAGGCACAGGGCATACTCTGAGGCTGACCAAAGTTGGAGTAGCTAAACTAAGCCTTCCACCAACTCGGGTGCTTTTTGCAGGTTCATCTCAGCTTTTCCTTATGACCTTCTATGGCTTCTCATTATGGATACGGGTGGTATAAAAGGCAATTTAGTTGTACATCCGTGATAGTAGTGCAATGTTACAATGCTCAAGGATTTGCCAATGCTACCCACTACCCTGCTGCTACTCAGGTAATAACTGGATTTCATCAGAATGTGAGAAATTCACATGGACTGGATTTGAGTAAGCAAGAAACAACTCTTCCACCGTGTAGGTTATCCTGGATTCTTTAAATGTGTCTTTGCATACAGAAACACCGTTATCCCTAGCTTAGCTCAGATCTCTGGCATTGTCGGACCATTTATTTCAGCTGCTGCTTGGTGGACATAGAAACGATGCAGACAAGTGTTCAGACCACAGGAAAAGGGACACCATGTCCTTTATCCTTGACGTCAGTGCTTGTCATCTCATTAACAGCTGTTTTACTGATTTAAAACATCCTACTACATTTTACAGCAAACTTAACTTAGACCCTAACATGGCTCTAAGATACTTGAAGATAAAATGGTGCTCTTTTTGCTGACATGGGCATTACATTTTCATCCCTATGAATATGGCATGAAATATTCCTCCAGAGAAGATCTACTTATTCCAGGTAAGTGGATTAACTTAGGAACCGGTTAAGTAGGGAAAACAAAACCAAACCTATCCTGCTTAAACACCTCTCATCTTGGACTCACATGGAGCAAGCGTGATGAATTTGTTGACAGAAGATCTGTCCTGGCATCTCTTCTTATCCACGAGCCAAGACAGTGATCTCTACCCAAACATTTATTTCCTTTTGCTACACGAATTAAAACAAACTGCCAGGAAACTCAGAGGTCGTGAACGTGTCTCCAGATTAACTTGGCAAAAATCGTGCCTCGTAGAATCTTACTCGTCGGTCCTCTGTTATCAAAAAGATCAATTCTGTCGCCTGCACCTGGAAAAAGTTAACAAATGCTGTTCTACTTGATAGGATAGATTTTCCTCTGACTGTTTACCTGTGGTCTATGGTAATGACAGTATGAAACTGCAGAAAATACGTGTGTAGACCTAAACAATGAAAGAGAATTACGAAACCTGTGTGGGCGTTATGAATGCGATAGGGATGTGCTAATGGGCTTAATAAGTCCGAGTCCCCAGCAGCAGTGTCTGCCAGAGGTCCCTTTTGCTGTTTCCCATGGGCTGCTCCGCTCGAGAGCAGCGCTGCGGGGAAAGACCACTCTTCATCTTCAAAGGCTGAACTTCCACAAGGATTTAGGATATGAAACGTCGTCTGTCTGAATGCCTTCCTCGGGGAGAAAACCCTGTCACTGCTCGGGATAAGGAAATGCAGGTTAGTTACAAAGACGCAGTAGGAAGAAGAGTTCGTCTTTGCGTTTTGATGGCATAGACCATACAAGAATGACATTAGGGACGGATCAGGCATCAAGACGTCATTGCCGTCCACGGAAAGCCTGACTACCTTCAGCGGCGGATTTCCGTATGAACCGACGGCGCTGTGGAGATCAGTCGGGCAGGAATACGAAAAGATCAGTAGGCACAATCGTGTTCAATAATCTTTTGAACTGTGGTCTCTCTACATGAGATGCACAGGTAAGTGGCTCTCGTCCTCAGTCTGGCTGCAGGAAGTGCGGGGACCGCGGGGCCCGTGTGCCCCAGCCTGGCTGCCTGCGGGGGCCCGGGGCAGGTGATGGTGAATGCGGACGAGGGCGGACGAGAGCTGTGTGGGCAGGCGGCGGATTTTGCCCTGAAGCCTCAAATGGAAGTCGAAAATCCTCCCACAGCCGCGCACCCGGCTTTGCCGGGGCGGGGGAGCGGGGGATGTAACATTTATTCCAGTGTCCTGCGAGACCGACGAGCCTCCGGCAGAAGGCGAGCACGAATGGAGAGCACAGATAGCGGAAAAACTCAGCCCTGTCTTGTTTAAAGGAAGGATCTCGCCCATGGCACGGCTCTCTTCTGCTTCCTCCCAAGGGACTGGAGTCACCACGCGTGTTGACTGCATCTCCTCTCATCTCTGCCCTCCGGTGTCCTCCCCTCGGCTCCTAATAGAGGCAAACGCGGAGTAACCTGCGTTTCTCAGAGTCTGCTCTCCTTCTGCGTCCCCTTTCCACTCAGCGTTTCATAGCAGGGTGGTCACTTGCGCTGTCAGCAGAACTGATGGGTAACAGGGAACATCCCCTGTGAAGGAGTTATCGCCGAACCCTTTGACCCCCCTGCTCCCTCAGAGAGATGCTGTCGGGGGGAACCCAGCGACCGCGAGAAGGGGATCTGTTTCCAGGTTTTCCCTTTTCCTTCTACCCTCAATCCTTAGAAGACTTGCTCACAGCACCAGCGTGTGAACGCCCTCACCCCGGTAGCTTGGTTACAAAACACTTCTAGATATATTTTGTTGCAAGAAATGTATAAAACTGGATGCGGAAAGCGCATGTTTTCGGAAACACTTCAATTAAACCTCCTTCTAATACGGGAACCCCAATCAGGGTCATCTTGGGACCTGCCCCATTAATAAAAAATATGTTCAATAAGATTTATGGCAAGATCATTTCACTAGGAAAACAAGTGTGAAAGTTTAGTTTTCGGCCACTTGAACTGATGACAGGGGCTACAAATCAAGATGAGTAGAGATGACAATAAACACCAGCCCAAAAGAAAATAAAGCGTCTCCAAGAAGAATTAGAAGTTCGGTGGGATTTTTCTGCCGGTTTTAACCGAAGAACGAAATTCAGGCCTCAAAATTAGTTGCAATTAGCGAAAAGCACCGTGTTTCAGACAAACTGGCAGAAGGGTGCTCTACGAAGAAGCTGGGGAAAATCATATGCACTTCTCCTAAACCAGCACAGTGAAAATGCTGGGGATGAGTATTCGGCAACAAAGTGAGAAAGAACAGAAGTGCGTGGAACGGAAAAAGGCAAAGATGAAACAAACCAGCGCGATTTGCAGAGAACCGTAAGAAGCAATTCATGCACAGTGCCACATGATGCCGCTCTGACATAATAAACACGTGACAAAAGCGGGGGAAGGGCGGGCAAAGACCTTCCAGTGCACGTAAAAAAAAGAACAGAGATGACAAAAAGAGCAGCAGAGAAAAGGCTGTGCAGCCCCTGAGAAAGGACACAGTACAGTGCACAGCAAAAACCGTTTCGATAAAGAAGAACCGTAAGACACGGTGGAGAGAAAAAGGAATCATTGATTGCGATGGGCATTTGTGGACCACCGCGGCAGTGCTGGGGGCCCGTGGCGGTGGGTGCTTGGCGGGTGCTTAAGGATGTGAAGGGGCCCTTTGCATCTGCCTTGGCGTCCTTGCCGGAGCCCCTCGGCTGTCGCTTTGGGGGCAAAAGGAAAGGTATTGCCGCAGGCAGCAGCAGTTGCCGTCGGCAGCTGAGGTTTGCTGTTCTGCGTGGGAGTTGTTCTCCCGTAGAATTAAATCGCTGCCGATGGCGATGAGAGGTGCCACAGCACCGGCTTTGGTGTTGTGTAGCGTTTCCTCCCGAGCTTGCTGAAGTTGTGCAAGAGACGCAGGCTGTGGTGGTGAGAGTCCCCCAGGCACTCTTTACTGCCTTATTGCCTTTGCTGAGTGCAGCCCGTGCTGGTATGAGATGTGGTTTTCTGTAAAGCTCTGTTCTCCTCTGTCCTCCTCCTCTGCAAAGATATGATGGAAGGTAACAGTTGGGATTCAGCGTTTTTTGGCCCTGTGTTGTAATTTTTCCATTTTTATTCACCTACCAGAGTCATGTTATTTTCTGAAAAGAAAAAACAAATAAAGAAAAAAACCCCAAAACTAAAGAACCAGTGATCCCTAACAAAACCCAAATCAAATTCTCCCAACAGTCGCTATCATCTGTTACGGTGGTGTGCTCATCAACATTTTGGTTTTTCTCTCAGAGCATGAAATCAATGCCATTGTCATCAGAGCTGTCCCAACATCACTTTTAGAAATAGTGTTGCTCCCAGGTCTGCCACATTTCCACTTGAGGTAGCTGAAGCGTTGCCAAACATGAAGGGTCAGCAGCAGAGAGTCCACCAACACCATGTATATGATACCATCTGTATGTTTACTATGGTGCTCTCATTGATGGGGAGGGTAAGAAAAAGACGGATCAAGCCTTGAAGTGGGAAAAGAAACTGTGGCATGTCACAGAGGTGAATGTGTCAGTGGCATTGAGTAGGGCCTGGCCGTTTCCTGATGTGAAGGGTGACCTTGAGCAGTGGGAAGACTTGTCTGAGGGAACCGGAAATCCTTGGGAAGATCATCAACCATGTTGTAAGACAAGAATGGGAGATGTGTGCTTGTCTGGAGAACGCATGTCACAGAGTTGGGAATGGAGGCAGGATGGGCACAGAGTGTTCTTGCCCAGCATCCTTTGTGAGGCTCCCAAGGGTCTGGAGTTGGAGGCCTTCCCAATGTTGAGATAGTGTGTGGTATTGAAATGCCCACAATGTCTTTTGAGGTTTTGAAGATCTCCCACCAGAGACAGTCCCTTGTGCTGCTGCCTGCCTGTCGCAGGGAATGTGTTGGTAAGAGGGGGTGAGATGCAGGCTGCTAAATACTGTCGGATGAACGCTTTCCCTCTTGTTTTGAGCAAGGCATTGTGGGAGGGTAGTGCTTCAGTCTGCTGTCCCTGTGTTGTGGTGAGCATCTACAGGAGCTTCTGCAGCCGTTGATGTTGCCATGATGGTTCCTTGCGCCTCCTCAGGCAGGATTTGTAAGGGCACACGAGGAGGTGGGTATAATCTTTGTGCTCCTGACTTCCCCTACTTGTGCGCTTGCACAGTTGGCCTCAGCAGAGATGCTGTGTCCTACTACACATGGCTTGTTCTGATACGTGCACGTCCGTGCCAAACCCTGCACAGCAGCCCAGCTCTGGTTTTCTATGGTACAAGTTTTCCCACCCAGTTGCTATTGTGAGTGTGCTTGTGCTTCAGCATTTGGTGTGGTTCTCTTGAAGAATAAAGTCTGTGTGGACTGGGATCCGAGCTCTAATCACAGAATCTTTAAGAACTCTAACGTGCAGCTCTGTAGATTTTCCAGCTGAAATTGCTGAAAAGGCACAAAGTATTTAGGGTGACGTTCAGGCATCTGGGAAGAGTCTGCCAGAGAGTGGGTGGCTTTGCATCCATCCATATGTTCTTTGTGCCATTTGTGAGGGAAGGTGAGGATGTGCCAAGGCCTGGGTCGTGCTCAGAGCAGGGTTTAGAGCTGGGGCATGTTATGGTGGTGGAGCAACATCTGGGTATTGTGGCAGTGATTCTCCTAGTGGTGTGGAGTAGGGCCTGGGGAGGGTGACTTTGAGTGGGGAAGAGTCTTGCCTGATGGAAATGGAGATGCTGGGTAGAACACGGTCTGTGTCATTGGGGAAGGACCAGAGAATGTCTGCTTAGCTGGACATCTCCAGATTTCCCATGGCATGTCATAGAGGATGCCAGTAGAAAACCTTAAGAAGAGGCCTGATGCACAGGGCTGCTTGCCTGGGATCCTCTCAGGACCTCCAGAAGTTCTGCACATTGTTGCACCCTTTTGTCCTCAGTGGTATTCCTGCGTGATGTGAAGACATTTGGCATAGGCTCCTTTAATAATTTGCTCGTGAACATGGTATGTTGTTGGTCAAACAGAAGGGTTTTGAAATTTGGATCATGTTGTCTGCCTTCTCTAAAGGTCTCCTCAGTCACCTCTCTGCTCATCTCCCTTGCTAGGCAGGGGAAGAAGTGCTCTCCGTATTCAAGATGTTGGCAAACCTTGCGTTTCAATAAAGTGGAATGGCTTCCTTTAGTTTTCTTCTCTCAGCAAAAATTCCCACCCTTTTGGTTTTTCTTCTTTCACATTGGCAATCTGTTGGTAACAGTGGGTGAGATGCAGATGGCAGAATTTTCGCAGCTGTCTGGTTGCAGAGCTTTGGGCTGTTTTCCATCAGTGTGGGGGATGGCTTTTGCACTCTCCTGAGCTGAGGTTGACGTTGAGAGAATGTCCTTAGCTTTCAGGTGTCCCTTCTGCTTCCCCTGTGGTAGAAGTGCATAAGGGAGCACTACACACTGTCCAGCATTTTCAAGGCTTTTGCAGAACATTTTTCTCTGTCCAGCATCCCCAGAAATCTCTGCTAATGTTAAGGGGCAATGTCCCTTAAAACCAATTCTCCTATCCTGAAAATGTTTCTTTTTCTGAAGAAGCAACCAGTGATGCTACAGGTAAGTCAATGATACCTAAAGAAGACATGTTTGAGAGGCTGATGTACTTTTGTTCGTGTTGCATTTTGGTATCTTCATGTTGGATCGACCGAATGTTGCCTGGACTTTAATGCCTGTAGGTTTGGAGCAGCAAAGCACCACTGCCTGCTCTCGTTCCTTTCCCGCTGCTTCAAGGCACAGGTTGAGGTGCTGGCACGAAGCACAGATGGAGGAGAGACCCCAATGCATTTTGCGGAGTGAATGTGTTGGGTGTTGAGGGGATGTTCTCAGTGACAGTCCCGTGGTGTTACCTTGGTGGCTTTTGTTTGGCTGTATGATGGGTGGCTCATGCTGATGAAGGGGAGGTATTTCATGGGGACTAATGCTCCCGGGTACCGAGATTCTTGGTGTCTTGCTCTGGCAGTGTGTGCCTGCCTGAAAGGGAAAGCAAGGTCTTGACCTTTGTTGTGCAGGTGGAAAAGGAGGCCAGAAGAATAGCTCTTCATCGAGATACAGGAAGAGTGCTCGGGAGCTGTGGAGGCCCTGTGCTTTTTCAGCCTTTGTGGAAGATTGGAGTGCTGGGCTGTGATGGGTTTCAGTCCCCTAAAGAAAGACTCCCCTGTGTTGTTTGGACTCATTGGAGCCTGTTTGCACAGATGTTGAAGTACCTGGGGCTTGGGCTTGTGTTTCTGAGGGTGGTGGATTCTGTTCTGATGTAGCAGAGCTCTTCTTTGCCATATGGTTGCCTTGCTCTGTTATTTGCTGGGTCCTCGAGTGGACTGGAGGCTGAAGAGCGTGGTCTTCCTCCAGAAGGGAAGGGGACATTAAGGGGCAGTCTGTCGTTACTGCATAGATGGGAGGAAAGCAGGAAGATTGTTTGCCATCCGGAGGCATGGAAGGCGGAAGAGAGGGGGAATGAGAACTCTTGCCAGAGGGCATTTCCATGCTTCATGGCAAGTGTGGTGTAGTCACGTGGAAAATCTTTTGGTAAAAGGGAAAAAGAAAAGAAGAGTCAAGGATGGAAGAGAACGGGAGGCAAGACAAATGAGTTTACTTGCATGCCCGGATGCTATCACTGTACACAGAAAGGTGGTGAGGGAGAGAAAGGAAGAAAGAAGGCAAGAAAGACAGACAGAAAGAAGGCCAGAAAGAAAGACACAAAGAAAAAAAAACAAAGAAGAAAGAAAGGAAGCAAGGAAGAAATTAAGGAAAGGAGGAAGATGACAAGAGAAAAAAGGAAGAAACCGTAAAGGAGATTACCAGGGTGCACCAAAGATATCTTGCAGAAGAATCCAGAAGGAAAGAAAAAAGGCAAGGAAGGAATCAGTGCAAGTAAAAAGCAAGAAAGGAAGAAAGAAAGAAGGAAAGGGAAGGAAGGAAGAGGTGACAGACGAGATTAGGAGAACGCAGCAACGTTATCTCTAGACAGGAAACGGACTTGGTCCCTAACCGCCTCCGCCTTGGTCAGAGTAGCGCGCTCCGGCGCTGAGGCCCCGTAATTAGCGCTGATGCCCCTTAATTAGCGCTGATGGCTCCGTCTTTGACGGTCTACGCCGCGGCGCCGGAGGCGACTGGTGAGCTGCGAGCGGGGGTCAAGAAGTGAGAAGGATGGAAAGAGAAGGGAAAGGAGAGTAAAGAATCGGGCAGGGCAGGGCAAGACCGAAAAGGAGAAGATAGGGAAGGAACAGAAGAAAGCAGAAAGAGAAGAAGGAAGGAGGAGAAAGCAGGAAGAAGTTGGAAAGAGAAGACAGAGGAAAGAGAAGAAGAGAAGAAAGAACAAAGAGAAGAAAAATAGTAGGAAAGAAAGGAAGAACGAGAGAAACGACTAAAAAAAGATACTTCAAGGAAGAAAGAAGGAGAACAGAAGAAAGAGAAAGGAAGAAGGAAAGAGCAAACAAGCAAGGAAAAATTAAAAAAAAAAAAAGAAAGAAGAAACAGAAAGAGGAGGAAGGGAGGCAGAGACGGCAGAGGAGATGAGCAGCGCGGGGCCGGGGCAGGAGCGTGCGAGGCGGCGGAGCAGCGCACGATGTCGCTGCAGGCTCAGCAACGGCGGCGGAGCGGCGAGGCGGCTCCGCCCCGGCGCGGCGGAGAGCCCGGCTGTGAGCGCGGGGGGGCGGCGCGGGGCGGGCAGGAGAGCCGGTGCGTGCGGGCGGCGGCGGGGAGCCGTGCGGGGCCCGGGCGGGCGGCGGCGGCGGCGGCGATGGGCGTGTGCTGGGGGCCCGTGGTGCGGGTGCTGGTGCTGCAGGCGGCCTGGGCGCTGGGCGGCGGGCAGGTGCGCTACTCGGTGCCGGAGGAAGCCAAGGCCGGGACGGTGGTGGGCCGGCTGGCGCAGGACCTGGGCCTGGAGGCGGGCGAGCCGGAGGCGCGGCGGCTGCGGCTGGTGGCGCAGGGCCGGCGGGCGAGCGTGGAGGTGAGCGGGGCGAGCGGGGCGCTGGTGGTGAGCTCGCGGCTGGACCGGGAGGAGCTGTGCGGGAAGAGCGCGCCGTGCGCCCTGCGGCTGGAGGTGCTGGTGGAGCGGCCGCTGCGCGTCTTCCACGTGGAGCTGGAGGTCACCGACATCAACGACAACGCCCCGCTCTTCCCCGCCGCCCGGAAAAACCTCAGCATCGCGGAATCGTCGCTGCCGGGGTCTCGGTTTCCGCTGGAGGGCGCGTCGGATGCAGATGTCGGAGCCAACGCGCAGCTCTCCTACACACTCAGCCCCAGCGAGCATTTCCGTCTGGATTTACAAAAGTGGAATGAGCGAAATATTGTACCCGATCTTGTTTTAACGAAACCGCTGGACCGGGAGACGATGCCCGTGCACCGTTTGGTGTTGACGGCGAGTGACGGGGGCCGGCCGTCGCTGACGGGCACGATGGAGCTGGTGATCTCGGTGCTGGACGCGAACGACAACGCGCCCCAGTTCAACCAGTCGGTGTATAAAGTGCAGCTGCTGGAGAGCGCTGCAGAGGGGACGCTGGTGGCGCGGCTGAACGCCACGGATCCGGACGAGGGAATTAACAGTGAGGTGACCTACACGGCGACCCACTTCTTTCCCCTGAGTGGAAGAGATGTGATTACCGTCAATCCGAATACGGGGGAGATCCGTCTCACGGGCGCCCTGGACTTCGAAGAAGTCAGTATATTTGATTTCCGTATTGAAGCAAGGGACAAAGGGACGCCGCCGCTGTCGGGTCACTGCAGCGTGGAGCTGGAGGTGCTGGACGTGAACGACAACGCGCCGGAGGTGTGGGTGACGTCGCTGTCGGTGCCGGTGCCGGAGGACGCGGCGGTGGGGACGGTGGTGGCGCTGCTGAGCGTGTCGGACCGGGACTCGGGGGCGAACGGGCGGGTGCGCTGCGCGGTGCGGCCGGCGGCGCCGTTCGGGCTGGTGGCGAGGTTGGCGGGCTCGTACTCGCTGGTGCTGCGGGAGGCGCTGGACCGGGAGCGGGTGGCGGAGTACGAGGTGGAGGTGCGGGCGGAGGACGGCGGGGCGCCGCCGCTGCGCGCCAGCCGCGGGCTGCGGATGCCGGTGTCGGACGTGAACGACAACGCGCCGGCGTTCGCGCAGGCCGTGTACACGGTGCTGGCGCGGGAGAACAACGCGGCGGGCGCGGAGTTGGCGCGGCTGTGGGCGCGGGACCCGGACGAGGCGGGCAACGGGCGCGTGAGCTACTCGGTGGCGGAGGGCGGCGGCGGCGGCGGCGGCGGCGCGGCGGCGGGCGGCGGGTGGCGTCCGGCGTCGAGCTACGTGTCGGTGGACGCGGAGAGCGGGCGGCTGTGGGCGCTGCAGCCGTTGGACTACGAGGAGGTGCAGGTGCTGCAGTTCGAGGTGCGGGCGGTGGACGCGGGGGAGCCGCCGCTGTGCGGCAACGCCACGGTGCAGCTCTTCGTGGTGGACGAGAACGACAACGCGCCGGCGCTGCTGGCGCCTGCCGGCGTCGGGCCGGAGCCCGGGGCCGCGGTCTCGGCGGCGTCGGGGCCGGTCTCGGGGGCGTTGTGGGCGTGGGCGGCGTGGGGGGCGCCGGCGGGGCAGGTGGTGGCGAAGATCCGCGCGGTGGACGCGGACTCGGGCTACAACGCGTGGCTGCGCTACGAGCTGTGGGAGCCGCGGGGGAAGGGCCCGTTCCGCGTGGGGCTGTACAGCGGCGAGGTGAGCACGGCGCGGGCGCTGGAGGAGGCGGACGGCCCGCGGCAGAGGCTGGTGATCGTGGTGCGGGACCACGGGGAGCCGGCGCGCTCGGCCACGGCCACGGTGAGCGTGTCGCTGGGGGAGGCCGCCGAGGCGGCGCTGGCGGCCGCGGGCTCGTCCTCGTCCTCGTCCTTGCCGGGGGCGGGGCTGCGGCCGGCGGCGGGCGCGGAGGCCGGCGCGGCGGCGGCGTCGTCGTCGTCGTCGTCGACGAACGTGTGGCTGGTGGTGGCCATCTGCGCGGTGTCGAGCCTGTTTCTGCTGGCGGTGGTGCTGTACGGGGCGTCGCGGTGGGCGCCGCGGGCGGCCGCGCTGTCGGGGCCCGGGCCGGCGACGCTGGTGTGCGCCAGCGAAGTGGGGAGCTGGTCGTACTCGCAGCGGCAGAGCCGGAGCCTGTGCGTGGCGGACGGCGCGGGCAAGAGCGACCTGATGGTTTTCAGCCCCAACTTCCCGGCGCCGCCGCCCGGCCCCGCGGCGAAGGAGACGCAGCCGGAGCCGCCCGCTCTCCCGGACACGGTCAGTGGCCCTCCCTTCCCCGCCTCTCGCCCCTGCCTTCCCCCTCGTCCTCGCGCTCCCTTCTCGCCCTGGGGGTGGGGAGGCGCTGGTGGGAGCCGGGCTGAGCCCGCGGGGCGTGCGGGCGGTGGGTGCTTGGCGGGTGCTTAAGGATGTGAAGGGGCCCTTTGCATCTGCCTTGGCGTCGTTGCCGGAGCCCCTCGGCTTTCGCTTTGGGGGCAAAAGGATAGGTGACGACTGGGACTTCAGGGTTTTCTGTCCCGTGGTGTAATTTCTCCATTTGTATTCACCCACCAGAGTCACTATGAAAGCAGGGAAGGCAATACGGACTTTTCCTGTGTTGTTTTTCCAAGTATGTTGTTCCTGTAGTTGGTAGTATAAAGTGTTCAGGGAGAGGAGTGTGACGCAAGGTAGGTGTCAGAAACGGGCATTTTCTTTTTCTTTTCCTGCCCCCACCCTCACCATGTTATAGACTTCCGTTCCTGGCTGGAGAAGTGATGTGATATGATGTACGCTGGCCTGCTTTGATAGTCTTTCAGTATTTGTGCCAGCAGGGACTGCCTTATGGAAGGCCCGGAAACCTTCTTTTGAAAAACCCCCAAATTGTCCTATACATGAGATATCATCCCTGACAATGCCGTGCTCGTCAGCATTCGGGTTGTTCTCTCATGGAGGGAAATCAATGCCCGTTGCCGTTAGAGCTGCCCTGACACCACCTCTACAAAGAGATGTGTAACATTTCAGATGTGTAACAGAGCTCCCAGGTGTGAAGCATTGCAAAACACGAAGGGTCAACTACAGAGAGTCTGCTGAACACCGTGTGTATGATACCATCTCTCTGGTTTTTATGGTGCTGTCATTGATGGGAACAGTTGTGGACTTGTGTTCCTGGCCAGAGAAGCAGTGTGACCTATGCTGGCCTGTTGTGATGTTCTTTCAATATTTGCATCAGCAGCCACACCTTTACAAAAAGCCCGGAAACCTTCTTTTCAACAACAAAAAAAAACAACCCACAAACAAACAAAAAAAACTGAAACAACACCCACCCCACCCCCACCCCCCCGCAAACCCAAATTCTCCTACAGAATCAGTATCATCCGTTACATTGGGGTACTTGTCAACGTTTGGGTTGTTCTCTCAGAGCATGAAATCACTGCCATTGCCATTTAGAGCTCTTCCAACATAACATTTAGAAAGAGTAGAGAGTCTGCTGGACAGGGTCTATATGATACCATCCATGTGTTTTTCTATGGTGCTCTCGTTGATGGAAGGGTCTGCAAAAGCTGGAGTGAGCCCCGAGGTGGGAAAGGAACCTGTGGCATGTTGCAGAGGGGAATGTGTCAGTGGCACTGAGTAGGGCCTGGCCGTGTCCTGGTGTGAAGGGTGACCTTGAGCAGTGGCAAGCCTTGCCTGAGGGAACTGGAAATCCTTGGGAAGACCATCGGCCATGTTGTAAGAAAACAAGAATGAGAGATGGTCTGCTTTTCTGGAGAACGCGTGTCGCGGAGTGGGGAATGGGGGATGCCTAGAGGAAAGCCTGAGTCAGGATGGGGACAGAGTGTTCCTGCCCACGATCATTTCCCAGGCTCCAAAGGTGTGGAGTTGGAGGCCTTCCTGACCTTGAGATAGCATGTGGTATTGAAATGCCCACAATGTCTTTTGAGGTTATGAAGATCTCCCACCAGAGACAGTCCCTTGTGCTGCTGCCTGCCTGACGTAGGGAATGTGTTGGTAAGAGGGAGTGAGATGCAGGCTGCTGAATACTATCGGATGAACCTTTTTGCTCCTGTTCTGGGCAAGGTGTTGTGGGAGGGTAGTGCTTCAATCTGCTGTCCCTGTGTAGTGGTGGGTAGTAGTAGTAGCTTCCACCTCCGCTGATGTTGCCATGATGGTTCCTTTGTCATCCTCAGGCAGGATTTGTAAGGTCACACACGGAGGTGGGTGTAATCTCTGGGCGCTCGACTTGTTGCCTGGCTCGTTCTGATGTACGCATGTACAGGCCAAACCCCGCACAGCAGCCCAGGTCTGAGTTTCTACCATAGAAATTCTCCCACCCAGCTGTAATCACAGAATCTTTAAGAACTCTGAAGTGCAGCTCTGTGGTGTTTCCACCTGAGATTGCTGAAAAGGCAGGAGGATTCAGGGTGAAGTTCATACATCTGGGAAGAGCCTGCCAGACACTGTATGGCTTTGTATGCCTCCATGCAAAGGCCTGGGCATGTGTCACGGGGAGGGTGACCTTGAGTGGGGGAGAGTCTTGCCTAAGGGAAGTGGAAATGCTGGGTAGAACATGGTCTGTGTCATTGGGGAAGGACTGGACAATGTCCACTTAGCTGGGATCCTGTTTCCCAGGGCGTGGGATAGAGGATTCCAGTAGAAAATCTTGAGAAGAGCACCAGCACACAGTGCTACTTTCCTGTGATCTTCTCAGGACCTCCAGAAGTTCTGCATATCATAGGGCGCTCTTGTTTTCCGTGGTATTACTGTTTGGTATGTCACCTAACATACATGCCTTTAATCTCTTGTTTTTGAGGTGGAATGTTGTTGGTCAAACAGAAACTAGTGGTGGGCATCTATAGTAGCTTCCACAGCCTTGATGGTTCCTTACTCCTCCTCAGGCAGGATTTGTAAGGGCACACGAAGAGGTGGGTATAATGTTTGTGCTCTTGACCTCCCCTACTTGTGCATTTGCACAGGTGGCCTCAGTACAGATCGTGTGTCCCCTTACCATGCTTTACTCATTCTGTTACGTGCACGTACACGCCAAACCCTCCAGAGCAGGAGCCCAGCTCTCTTTTTCTATGGTACAAATTCTGCCACCCAGTTGATATCGTGAGTGTGCTTACGCTTCGGCATTTGGTGTGGTTCTCTCGAAGGATGAAATCTGTGCAGAGTGGGCTCCGAACTGTCACAGCTCTAATCACAGAATGCTTAAGAACTCTAATGTGCAGCTCTGTGGTGTTTCCATCTGAGATTGTTGAAGAGGCAAAACCATTCAGGGTGAAGTTCAAGCATCTGAGAAGAGCCTGCCAGACGCTGTGTGGCTTTGCGTCCGTCCATATGTTCTTTGTGCCAATCACGAGACAAGGTGAGGATGTGCAAAGGCCTGGGTCATGCTCAGAGCTCGGTTTAGAGCTGGGGCATGTTACTGTGGTGGAGCAATGTCTGGGTATTGTGGCAGCGATCCTGCGAGTGGTACTGAGTAGGGCCTGGGCATGTGTGATGGGGAGGATGACTTTGAGTGGGGAAGAGTCTTGTCTGAAGGAAGTGGAGATGCTGGGTAGAACACGGTCTGTGTCATGGGGAAGGGCTGGAGAATGTCTGCCTGGCTGTGGAGATGCCATTTCCCATGGGGCGGGATAGAGGATGCCAGTAGGAGACCTTGAGAAGAGGCCCGGTGCACAGGGCTGCTTGCCTGGGATCCTCTGAGGACCTCCGGAAGTTCTGCATATCCTCGTGGCCTGTTGTTCTCCGTGGTATTACTGCTTGTGAAGATAACTACCATACGCGCCTTTGATCACTTGGTTTTGATGTGGAATGTTGTTGGTGACAGAGAAGCTTTTTGAAATTTGGATCATGCTGCCAGCCTTCTCTGAAGCTTCCTTGGTCTTCTCTCTGCTCTTAGTCTTGCTAGGGAGGGGAAGGAGTGGTGTCCGTAATCAGGATGTTGGCAAACCTTGCATCCCATAGAGTGGAATGGGATCCTTTGCTTTTCTTCTCTCCTCTCACCTAAACCACCGACTCTTTCACCCTTTTATTTTTTTTTCTTTCACATTGGCAACGTGTTGGTAAGAGTGGATGAGATGCAGACTGCTGAATTTTGGCAGCTGTCAGGTGGCAGACGTTTGGGTGATTTCCCATCACTGTGGGGGATGGCTTTTCCACTCTCCTGAGCTAAGTTTCACTTTGAGAGAATGTCCTTAGCTTTCAGGTCTCCTTCCTGCTTCCCCTGTGATACAAGTGCAAAAGGGAGCACTGTGCATAGTCCCGGTTTAGCAGAACATGAGTCAGTTTTTCTGTCCAGCATCCCCAGAAACGCTGATAACATTAAGGGAAAATGTCCTTTAAAAGCAATTCTCCTGTCCTGAAAATATTTCTTTTCTGAAAAAGCAACCAGTGATGCTACAGGTAAGTCACTCACACCTGAAGTGGATGTGTTTGAGAGGCAGGTGTACTTTTGTTCCTGTTCAGTTGTGGCATCTTTATGTTGGATTAACGGAATGTTGCCTGGATTGTAATGCCTGTGGGTTTGGAGCAGCAAAGCACCAGTGCCTGCTCTCGTTCTTTTCCCGCTGCTTCCAGGCCCAGTGTGAGCAGGTGGCAGCGAGGACAGAGGGAGGAGGGACCCCAGCGCATTTCTTGGAGTGGATGTGTTGGGCATGAAGGAGATGTTCTCAGTGCAAATGTCATGCTGTTACCTTGGTGGCTTTTGTCTGGCTGTGTGATGCGTGGATCACGCTAACGAAGGAGAGGTATTCCATGGGGACTGAATCCCTTGGGTAACAAGGTTCTTGCTGCGATGTCCTGCCAGAAAGGGAGAGCAAGTGCTTGCCCTTCAGCGTGCAGGTGAAAATGAGTCAGGAAGAATAGCTCTTCCTCAAGGTATGTGTAGAGTGCTCAGGAGCTGTGGTTGCCCCGTGCTTTTTCAGCCTTCATGGAGGATTGTAGTGCTGGGCTGTGATGGGTTTGAGTTCCCGAAGGAAATTTCTCCCACCGTGCGTTGTTTGGATTCTTTGGAGCCTGTTTGCACAGACGTGCAAGTACGTGGAGCTTGGGCTTGTGTTTCAGTTCAAGCTGGCCAGCACTGTGAAGGACCACAAAAAGGGCTTTTTAAAATATGTTGACAGCAAAAGGAGGATCAGAGATAACATCAGTCCGTTATTTGATGAGGTTGGCCACCTCACAAATAGGGATGTAGGCAAAGCAGAGATGTTTAATGCCTTCTTTGCCTGTGTCTTTAACACCAATGATGGGCCCTGGGACCCCCGGAGCCCTGTGTTGGAAGAGCGTGAGTGCAGGAAATATAAAGCCCCAGCCAACTGTGAACTCGTTTGAGACTTGCTGCTCCAGCTGGAGACACCTAAGTCTATGGAGCCCAATGGGATTCACCCCAGGGTACTGTAAGAGCTGGCCGATGTTATCACAGGACCTCTCCATTATTTTTCAATGGTCTTGGGAGTGCGGAGAGGTCCCAGGCAACTGGAAGCTGGCAAATATTGTCCCAATTTTCAAGGGTAAGAAGGAAGACCCTGGCAATTACAGGCCTGTCAGTCTCACTTCAGTGCCTGGTAAAATTGTGGGGAAGGTTATTCTGGGAGTGACTGAAAAACACTTGAGAGACACTGCAGTCATTGGTCATAGCCAGCACGGGTTCAGGAGGGGAAAGTCCTGTTTAACTGACTTAATTTCCTTTTATGACAAGGTCAGCCATCTAGCTGAGCAAGGGAAGCCAGTAGATGTGGGGTTTTTTGGATTGTAGCAAATCTTTTGATACTGTCTCTCACCATATCCTTCTGGATAAAATGTCCAGCACACAGCTGTCATAACAGTTGTCGTAAGACAAGTCCATCGTACGTTGGGTGATCAATTGGCTGATGGGTTGGGATCAAAGAGTTCTAGTAAATGAGGTTACACCAGGCTGGCGGCCAGTCACCAGTGGGGTTCCGCAGGGTTTGATTTTCGGGCCAGTGCTCTTTAATGTTTTTATAAATGATCAGTAAGTTTGCTTAAGTAAGTTTGCTGACAATACTGAACTAGGAGGAGCTGCGGACTCCCTCGAGGGTAGAGAGGCCTTACAGAGAGATCTGGATAGACTAGAGATGTGGGCAATCACCAACCCTATGAAATTTAAGAAGAGCAAGTGCCAGATTGTGCACCTGGGATGGGGTAATCCTAGTTATATGTACAAATTGGGGGACGAGTGGCTGGAAAGCAGCCCTGCAGAAAGATACCTGGGGGTTTGGGTTGATGGCACGTTGAATGTGGGTCAACAGTGTGCCCTGGCAGCCAAAAGGGCCAGCCGTGTCCTGGGGTGCATCAAGCATAGCAAAACTAGCCAGTCGAGGGAGGTGATTGTCCCAGTCTACACTGCAGTGGTGCAGCCCCACCTCGAGTACTGTGTGCAGTTTTGGGTGCCTCAAGATAAGAAGGACATCAAACTATTAGAGTGTAGCAGAGCTGTTCTTTGCCTGTTACTTGCTGTGTTCTTTGAGAGGACTGGAGGCTGAAGGGTGTGGTGTTCTTCCAGAAGGGGAGGGATGGGAAGGTGCCGGAGCAGTCTGTCTGTCTTGCATAGGCTGGAGGAAAGCAGGAAGGTTGTTCCCTGTCCGGATGGGTGAAAGGCGGAAGGGAAAATGAATGGGAGCTCTTGCCAAAGGGCATGTCCGTGCTTCATGTTGAGCGTGGTGTAGACATGTAGAAAATCTTTTGGTAAAGGGGAAAAAGAAGAGTCAAGGATGGAAGCAGAAGAGAAGGTGAGGGAAGGATAGGGCAGGGCGAGGCAAAAAAGAAGAAGGAAGAGAAGGAAAAGAAGTAGAAAAGAGACAAAAGATGAAAGGAAGGGAAAGGAAGAGATGAAGAATGAAAAAGGAGGAGAAAAAGAACAAGAAAGAAGGAATGAAAGAGAGAGGAAGAAGGAAAAAAAGGACTGTATGCACGGAAAAAGCAAGGAAGGAAGACAGAAAGAAGGAAGAGAAAAGAAGGAAGGAAGGAAGAGACGATAGAGGAGATTACCAGGATGCTGATGTTATCTCTACATGCTGAATAGAGTTGAGGACCCTGGCATCCTTGGTACTCCGGCACACTGTGCAAGGCTTGATGAAAAGCGATGAGGAACAGGAAAGAGAGCTCTTGCCAGAGGGCATGTCTGTGCTCCGTGGTGAGAGTGATGTAGTCATATAGAAAACATGCTGGTAAAGGAGAGAAATAAGAGGCAAAGGGGGAAGAAGAAGGGAAGGGGAGGGAAGGACAAGGAAGAGAAAAGGAAAAAGAGGAGTAAGCAGAGAAGGAAGGAAAAAATAACAAAGAGAAAGAAAAGGAAACAAGAATGGAACAAGCATTAGACGGAGAGAAGATAAAATAAGAAACTATAAATGAGTTTACTAGCATGCCCAGACGCTATCACTGTACACAGAAAGGTACAGCTGAGGGAGAGAAAGGAAGAAAGAAAAAAAGAAGCAAGGAGGAAATTAAGGAAGGAAGGCGAAAAAAAGGGAAGAAACCATGAAGGAGATTACCAGGATGCACCAACGCTATCCCGCAGAAGAATCGCAGCAGGAAAGGAAAAAGTCAAGGAAAGAATCTATGGAAGTAAAAAGCAAGGAAAGAAGAAAGAAAGACTAGAAGGGACGGAAGGAAAGAAGGAAGGAAGGAAGGAAGGAAGGAAGGAAGGAAGGAAGGAAGGAAGGATGGAAGGAAGAGATGATAGACGAGATTAGGACAACGCAGCAACTTTATCTCTAGAGGCTGAACGGAGTTGGTCGCGAACAGCCTCCGCCTTGGTCAGAGTAGCGCGCTCCGGCGCTGAGGCCCCGTAATTAGTGCCGATGCCCCGTAATTAGCGCTGATGGCTCCGTCTTTGATGGTCTCCGCCGGGGCGCCGGAGGCGACTGGTGAGCTGCGAGCGGGGGTCAAGAAGTGAGAAGGATGGAAAGAGAAGGGAAAGGGGAGTAAAGAATCAGGGAGGGCAGGACAAGACCGAAAAGGAGAAGATAGGGAAGGCACAGAAGAAAGGAGAAAGAGAAGAAGGCAAGAGAAGAAAGCAGGAAGAATTTGGAAAGAGAAGACAGAGGAAAGAGAAGAAGAGAAGAAAGAACAAAGAGAAAAAAAAATAGTAGGAAAGAAAGGAAGAACGAGAGAAACGACTAAAAAGATAATTGAAGGAAGAAAGGAGAACAGAAGAAAGAGAAAGGAAAAGGGAAGGAGCAAACAAGCAAGGAAAAATTAAAAAGAAAGAAAGAAGAAACAGAAAGAGGAGGAAGGGAGGCAGAGACGGCAGAGAAGATGCCAGTAGAAAACCTTGAGAAGAAGCCCGGTGCACAGGGCTGCTTGCCTGGGATCCTCTCAGGATCTTGTGAAGATAACTGCCGTACGCGCCTTTAATCACTTGGTTTTGATGTGGAATGTTGTTGGTGACAGAGAAGCTTTTTGAAATTTGGATCATGCTGCCAGCCTTCTCTGAACCTTCCTTGGTCTTCTCTCTGCTCTTAGTCTTGCTAGGGAGGGGAAGGAGCAGTGTCCGTAATCAGGATGTTGTCAAACCTTGCATCCCATACAGTGGAATGGGATTCTTTGGTTTTGTTCCCTCCTCTCACCAAAACCACCCACCTTTTCACCCTTTTGTTTTTTTTTTTTCCTCGCACATTGGCAACGTGTTGGTAAGAGTGGATGAGATGCAGACTGCCAAATTTTGGCAGAGTGGCAGGTGGCAGACGTTTCTGGGGGTTTTCCATCAGTGTGTGGGAAGGTTTTCCCAGTCCCCTGAGCTGAGATTGACATTGAGAGAATGTCCTTAGCTTTCAGGTGTCCCTTCTGCTTCCCCTTTGATAGAAGTGCATAAGGGAGCACTACACACTGTCCAGCATTTTCAAGGCTTTTGCAGAACATTTTTCTCTGTCCAGCATCCCAGAAATCTCTGCTAATGTTAAGGGACAATGTCCCTTAAAACGAATTCTCCTCTACTGAAGGTGTTTCTTTTTTTGAAGACGACACCAGTGATGCTACAGGTAAGTCGCTCATTAGGAGGATGAGCTTGAGAGACAAATGTACTTTTGTTCCTCTTGAGTTCTGGTATCTTCATGTTGGATCGACCGAACGTTGCCTTGATTGTAATGCCTGTGGGTTTGGAGCAGCAAAGCACCGCTGCCTGCTCTCGTTCCTTTCCCGCTGCTTCCAAGCCCAGGGTGAGCTGGTGGCAGCGAGGACAGAGGGAGGAGGGACGTTAATGCGTTTCTCAGAGTAGATGCGTTCTCAGTGAAAATGCCGTGGTGTTACCCTGGTGGCTTTTGTTTGGCTGTATGATGGGTGGCTTATGCTAATGAGTGAGAGGTATTCCGTGGGGACTAATGCCCCTGGGTACCGAGATTCTTGGTGTGTTGTTCTGGCAGTGCGTGCCTGCCTGAAAGGGAAAGCAAGAGCTTGACCTTCATTGTGCAGGTGGAAAAGGAGGCCAGAAGAATAGCTCTTCATCGAGATACAGGAAGAGTGCTCGGGAGCTGTGGAGGCCCCATGCTTTTTCAGCCTTCCTGGAGGATTGGAGTGCTGGGCTGTGATGGGTTTGAGTTCCTGAATAAGAGACTTCCCTGTGTTGTTTGGACTCTTTGGAGGCTGTTTGCAGAGATGTACATGGGGCTTGGGCTAGTGCTTCCGAGGGTGGTGGATTCTGTTCTGATGTAGCAGAGCTGTTCTTTGCCAAATGATTGCCTTGCTCTGTTATTTGTTGGGTCCTTGAGGGGACTGGGAGCTGAAGAGTGTGGCGTTCATCTTGAAGGGAGAGGAAGTTGCACGTGCGTGGAAAAGAGGAAAGCAGGAAGGTTGTTCCCTGTCCAGAGAGATGGAAGGTGGCAGGGAAGAAGAAGGAGAGCTCTTGCCAGAGGGCATGTCCGTGCTTCATGGTGAGCATGTTAGTGACCTTTTAAAAACCTTTTAGTAAAGAAAAAAATGAACAGAAGAGGGAAGGATGGAAGCCGAAGAGAATGGGAGGCAAAGATAGGGCACAGCGGGGCCAGAAAGAAAAAGGAAGAGAGGAAGGAAGAGAGAAGGAAAGAGAAAGGAAAGGAAGAGAAGAAGGAAAGAGAAAGGAGGAGCAAAAAAAGAAGGAAAGGAAAGAATCTTTGCAAGTAAGAAACAAGCAAGCAAGGAAGAAAGCAAGCAGGAAGGAAGAGATGATTGAGGAGATTACCAGCATTTGTCTCAACATGCTGAATGGAGTTGAGGACCTCAGCATCCTCAGTACTTAGGGATGCTCTGCAAGGCTGGCTGAAAAGCAGTGAGGAAGAGGAAGGAGAGGTCTTGCCAAAGGGCATGTCCACGCTTCATTACGAGCCTGGTGTAGACACGTGGAAAACATTTTGGTAAAGGAAAAAATGAACAGAAGAGACGAGGATGGAAACAGGAGAGGAGGGGAGGAATAAAATAGGACAGGGAAGAGAAGGAAAGAGAAGATATAAGAAAAGAGAAGAAGGAAAGAGAAGGGGAAGAGAGAAAAATAGAGGGAAAAAAGAACAGCAGAAGGAAATGAAGAAGGGAAGGAAAAAGGAAAGAAGGACTCTATACAAGTGAAGAGCAAAAGAAAGAAGAGAAAGGAAGGAAAGAAGAGGCGATAGAGGAGATGACCAGCACGCACCGACCTTACCTCTAGAGGCTGAACGGAGTTGGTCGCTAACAGCCTCCCCCTTGGTCAGAGTAGCGCGCTCCGGCGCTGATGCCCCGTAATTGGCGCTGATGGCTCCGTCTTTGACGGTCTGCACCGCGGCGCCGGAGGCGACTGGTGAGCTGCGAGCGGGGTCAAGAAGCGAGAAGGGTGGAAAGGGAAAGGGGAGTAAAGAATCGGGGAGGGCAGGGCAAGACCGAAAAGGAGAAGGAAGAGAAGAAGGACAAGGAACAAAAGGAAGAAAGAGACGAAGTAAAAAGAAGACAGTAGAAAGAGAAGAAAACAAAGTAGAAAAGAGAAAGGAAGAAAGAGATAAACGAACGAAGAGCTCTGAAATAAAGAAAGAAAAGAAGAAAGAAATAAATAAAGAAAGAGGAAGAAGGAAAGGAAGAGAAAAGGAAGGAATCTATGCAAGCAAACAGCAAGCAAGAAACGAAAAAGAAATAAGGAGGAAAAAAAGAGGAAAAAAGAGGAAAAGAAAGAATAAAAAGAAAGAGGTGAAGGCAGAGACGGCAGAGGAGATGAGCAGCGCGGGGCCGGGGCAGGAGCGTGCGAGGCGGCGGAGCAGCGCACGGTGTCGCTGCAGGCTCAGCAACGGCGGCGGAGCGGCGAGGCGGCTCCGCCCCGGCGCGGCGGAGAGCCCGGCTGTGAGCGCGGGGGGGCGGCGCGGGGCGGGCAGGAGAGCCGGTGCGTGCGGGCGGCGGCGGGGAGCCGTGCGGGGCCCGGCCGGGCGGCGGCGGCGGCGGCGGCGATGGGCGTGTGCTGGGGGCCCGTGGTGCGGGTGCTGGTGCTGCAGGCGGCCTGGGCGCTGGGCGGCGGGCAGGTGCGCTACTCGGTGCCGGAGGAAGCCAAGGCCGGGACGGTGGTGGGCCGGCTGGCGCAGGACCTGGGCCTGGAGGCGGGCGAGCCGGAGGCGCGGCGGCTGCGGCTGGTGGCGCAGGGCCGGCGGGCGAGCGTGGAGGTGAGCGGGGCGAGCGGGGCGCTGGTGGTGAGCTCGCGGCTGGACCGGGAGGAGCTGTGCGGGAAGAGCGCGCCGTGCGCCCTGCGGCTGGAGGTGCTGGTGGAGCGGCCGCTGCGCGTCTTCCACGTGGAGCTGGAGGTCACCGACATCAACGACAACGCCCCGCTCTTCCCCGCCGCCCGGAAAAACCTGAGTTTACCGGAGAACTCCCCTGCGGGGTCTCGTTTCCCGCTGGAGGGCGCGTCGGATGCAGATGTCGGAGCCAACGCGCAGCTCTCCTACACACTCAGCCCCAGCGAGCACTTTACGCTCGATGTTAAATCCTCTGATGAATACAGGAAATCTCTATTCCTGGTGCTCGCGAAACCGCTGGACCGGGAGACGATGCCCGTGCACCGTTTGGTGTTGACGGCGAGTGACGGGGGCCGGCCGTCGCTGACGGGCACGATGGAGCTGGTGATCTCGGTGCTGGACGTGAACGACAACGCGCCCCAGTTCAACCAGTCGGTGTACAACGTGCTTTTGTCCGAAGACGCCTTAGAGGGGACACTGGTGGCTCGGGTGAGCGCAACAGATCCGGACTTGGGAATATACGGAGAAGTGCTTTATGAAATTGATACTTTTGTTCCTCCCTCGGCCTCGGATGTATTCAGCATCGATGCGACCAGCGGGGAGATCAGACTGACGGGCGCCCTGGACTTCGAGACAGTTACTTTCTACGACCTACACGTTAAGGCGAAAGATAAGGGGATGCCGCCGCTGTCGGGTCACTGCAGCGTGGAGCTGGAGGTGCTGGACGTGAACGACAACGCGCCGGAGGTGTGGGTGACGTCGCTGTCGGTGCCGGTGCCGGAGGACGCGGCGGTGGGGACGGTGGTGGCGCTGCTGAGCGTGTCGGACCGGGACTCGGGGGCGAACGGGCGGGTGCGCTGCGCGGTGCGGCCGGCGGCGCCGTTCGGGCTGGTGGCGAGGCTGGCGGGGTCGTACTCGCTGGTGCTGCGGGAGGCGCTGGACCGGGAGCGGGTGGCGGAGTACGAGGTGGAGGTGCGGGCGGAGGACGGCGGGACGCCGCCGCTGCGCGCCAGCCGCGGGCTGCGGGTGCCGGTGTCGGACGTGAACGACAACGCGCCGGCGTTCGCGCAGGCCGTGTACACGGTGCTGGCGCGGGAGAACAACGCGGCGGGCGCGGAGCTGGCGCGGCTGTGGGCGCGGGACCCGGACGAGGCGGGCAACGGGCGCGTGAGCTACTCGGTGGCGGAGGGCGGCGGCGGCGGCGGCGGGGGCGCGGCGGCGGGCGGCGGGTGGCGTCCGGCGTCGAGCTACGTGTCGGTGGACGCGGAGAGCGGGCGGCTGTGGGCGCTGCAGCCGTTGGACTACGAGGCGGTGCAGGTGCTGCAGTTCGAGGTGCGGGCGGTGGACGCGGGGGAGCCGCCGCTGTGCGGCAACGCCACGGTGCAGCTCTTCGTGGTGGACGAGAACGACAACGCGCCGGCGCTGCTGGCGCCTGCCGGCGTCGGGCCGGAGCCCGGGGCCGCGGTCTCGGCGGCGTCGGGGCCGGTCTCGGGGGCGTTGTGGGCGTGGGCGGCGTGGGGGGCGCCGGCGGGGCAGGTGGTGGCGAAGATCCGCGCGGTGGACGCGGACTCGGGTTACAACGCGTGGCTGCGCTACGAGCTGTGGGAGCCGCGGGGGAAGGGCCCGTTCCGCGTGGGGCTGTACAGCGGCGAGGTGAGCACGGCGCGGGCGCTGGAGGAGGCGGACGGCCCGCGGCAGAGGCTGGTGATCGTGGTGCGGGACCACGGGGAGCCGGCGCGCTCGGCCACGGCCACGCTGAGCGTGTCGCTGGGGGAGGCCGCCGAGGCGGCGCTGGCGGCCGCGGGCTCGTCCTCGTCCTCGCCGGGGGCGGGGCTGCGGCCGGCGGCGGGCGCGGAGGCCGGCGCGGCGGCGGCGTCGTCGTCGTCGTCGTCGACGAACGTGTGGCTGGTGGTGGCCATCTGCGCGGTGTCGAGCCTGTTCCTGCTGGCGGTGGTGCTGTACGGGGCGTCGCGGTGGGCGCCGCGGGCGGCCGTGCTGTCGGGGCCCGGGCCGGCGACGCTGGTGTGCGCCAGCGAAGTGGGGAGCTGGTCGTACTCGCAGCGGCAGAGCCGGAGCCTGTGCGTGGCGGACGGCGCGGGCAAGAGCGACCTGATGGTTTTCAGCCCCAACTTCCCGGCGTCGCCCGGCCCCGCGGCGAAGGAGACGCAGCCGGAGCCTCCCGCTCTCCCGGACACGGTCAGTGGCCCTCCCTTCCCCGCCTCTCGCCCCTGCCTTCCCCCTCGTCCTCGCCCTTCCTTCTCGCCCTGGGGCTGGGGAGGCGCTGGTGGGAGCCGGGCTGAGCCCGCGGGGCGTGCGGGCGGTGGGTGCTTGGCGGGTGCTTAAGGATGTGAAGGGGCCCTTTGCATCTGCCTTGGCGTCGTTGCCGGAGCCCCTCGGCTGTCGCTTTGGGGGCAAAAGGAAAGGTATTGCCGCAGGCAGCAGCAGTTGCCGTCGGCAGCTGAGGTTTGCTGTTCTGGGTGGGAGCTGTTCTCCCGTAGAATTAAACCGCCGATGTCGATGAGAGGTGCCACGGCACCGACTGTGGAGACGCTCTTGCTTGGTTTTGTGTAGCGTTTCCACCCGAGCTTGCTGAAGTTCTGCAAGAGACGCTGACTGTGGTGGTGCCAGTCCCCCAGCGCTATTTATTTCCTTATTGCCTTTGCTGAGTGCAGCCCGTGCTGATATGAGATGTGGTTTCTTGTGGAAAGCTCTTGTCCTCCTCCTTCCTGATTCTCCTTTGCCAAAGACATGATGGAAGGTGACAATTGGGACTTCACGGTTTTCTGTGCCCATGGTGTAATTTCTCCATTTGTATTCACCCACCAGAGTCATTATGAAGGCAGGAAAGGCAATACGGACTTTTCCTGTGTTCTTTTTCCAAGTATGTTGTTCCTGTAGTTGGTACTATGAGAACACACTAAGTGTTCAGGGAGAGGAGTGTGACGCAAGGTAGGTGTCAGAAACGGGCATTTTCTTTTTTCTTTTCCGCCCCCACCCAAACCATGTTATAGACTTTCGTTCCTGGCTGGAGAAGTGATGTGATATGATGTACGCTGGCTTGTTTTGATAGCCTTTCAGTATTTGTGCCAGCAGCGACTGCCTTATGGAAGGCCTGGAAACCTTCTTTTCCTAAAAACCCAAATTGTCCTATACATTAGGTATCATCCCTGACAATGCCGTGCTCGTCAGCATTCGGGTTGTTCTCTCACAGAAGGAAATCAATGCCCGTTGCCATTAGAGCTGCCCTGACACCACCTCTACAAAGAGATGTGTAACATTTCAGATGTGTAACAGAGCTCCCAGGTGTGAAGCATTGCAAAACACGAAGGGTCAACTACAGAGAGTCTGCTGAACACCGTGTGTATGATACCATCTGTCTGGTTTTTATGGTGCTGTCATTGATGGGAACGGTTGTGGACCTGTGTTCCTGGCCAGAAAGGCAGTGTGACATATGCTGGCCTGAATGATGTTCTTTCAATATTTGCATCAGCAGCCACACTGTTACAAAACCCCAGAAACCTTCTTTTAAACAAAAAAAAAACCCAATGAACAAATAAACAAGACCCCTCCTCACCCACCACCCAATAACAAAACCCCAAACCTGAATTCTCCTACATAATCGATATCATCCATCATATTTGGGTTCTTGTCAACTTTTGGGTTGTTCTCTCATAGCATGAAATCACTGCCACTGCCATTTAGAGCTGTTGTGACATCACCTTTAGAAAGAGTAGAGAGTCTGCTGGACAGGGTCTATATGATACCATCTGTATGGTTTTTTATGGTGCTCTCGTTGATGGAAGGGTCTGCAAAAGCTGGAGTGAGCCCTGACGTGGGAAAGGAAACTGTGGCCTCAAGTTGCACAAGGGCAAGTTTAGATTGGATATTAGGAAATACTTCTTCACGGAAAGGGTTGTCAAGGTTTGGAACAGGCTGCCCAGGGTAGTGGTTGAGTCACTGTCCTGGTTTCAGCTGGGATAGAGTTAACTTTCTTTCTGGTGGCTGGGGGGTGCTGTGTTTGGGGTTTGGTACGAGAGGAGGGTTGATGGCCCATTGTTGTTTTGGGTGGTGCTTGCACCGGAGACTTTTCGGCCTCTGCCAGGCCTCTGCCAGGTGCATGGGAAGCTGGGGGGGGAGCATAGCCGGGGCCATTGACCCAGCTGGCCAATGGAGTATTCCATACCAAGTGATGTCACACTCAGTATAAAAACTCAGGGTGGGGGCTCTCACGTCTTGGGACGGGCTGGGTGTCAGTGGGTGGGCGGTGAGCAGTTGCATTTTGCATCGCCTGCTTTGTATATTTTATTATTGCTGTTATCATTGTTATTATTACTGTTCTACTTTGTTTTATTTCCCTTATTAAACTGTTTTTATCTCAAGCCTTGAGTTTTCCTACTTGTGCCCTCCCGATTCTCTCCCCCATCCTACCGGAGTGGGGGGTGAGCGAGTGGCTGCGTGGTGTTTAGATGCTGGCTAGGGTTAAACCACGAGAGTCACCATCCCTGGAGGTATTTAAACAACATGTAGATGTGGCACTTAGGGACATGTGTACAGTTGGACTGGATGACGTCAAGGGTCTTCTCCAACATCAATGACTCTGTGATTCTATGATCATCTTTGGAAATAGTATTGCTCCCAGGTGTGTAAGATTTCCATCTGAGATTGCTGAAGCATAGCAAAACATGAAGGGTAAGCTCCGGAGAATCTGCTGGACACCGTGTCTGCGATACCATCTTTGTGTTTTTCTATGGTGCTGTCATTGATGGAAGGGTCCACAAAAGCTGGAGTGAGCCCCAAGGTGGGAAAGGAACCTGTGGCATGTCGCAGAGGGGAATGTGTCAGTGGCACTGAGTAGGGCCTGGCCATGTCCTGATGTGAAGGGTGACCTTGAGCAGTGGGAAGATTTGTCTGAGGGAACTGGAAATCCTTGGGAAGATCATGTCACAAGAGAAGAATGGGAGATGATGTGCTTGTCTGGAGAACAGGTTGCAGAGTGGGGAATGGAGGATGCCTACAGGAAAGCATGAGGCAGGATGGGCTTGGGGCGTTCCTGCCCAGGATCCTTTCCCAGGCTGCAAGGATGTGGAGTTGGAGGCCTTCCTGGTCTTGAGCTAGTGTGTGGTATTGAAATGCCCACAACGTCCTTTGAGGTTATGAAGATCTCCCACCAGAGAGAGTCCCTTGTGCTGCTGCCTGCCTGACGTAGGCAATGTGTTGGTAAGAGGGGGTGAGATGCAGGCTGCTGAATACTCTGAGATAAACGTTTTTGCTCCTGTTCTGGGCAAGGTGTTGTGGGAGGGTAGTGCTTCAGTCTGGTGTCCTTGTGTAGTGGTGGGCATCTACAGGAGCTTCTACATCCATTGATGTTGCCATAATGATTCCTTGCTCTTCCTCAGGTGGGATTTGTAAAGGGATGTGATTTGGAGGTGGTTGTAATCTGTGTGTGCTTGACTTCCCCTACTTGTGCACTTGGTAGAGACGGCCTCGGTAGAGATGGTGTGTCCCCTTGTCATGCTTAACTCAGATATGTGCACGTACACGCCAAATCCTTCACAGCAGCCCAGCTCTGGTTTTGTGTGGTACAAATCCTCCCACCCAGTTGATATCGTGAGTGCATTGCGGCTCAGCATTTGGTGTGGTTCTCTCAAACAATAAAATCCATGCAGACTGGATGAGAGCTGTCACAGCTCTAATCACAGAATCCTTAAGAACTCTACAGTGCAGCTCTGTGGTGTTTCCATCTGAGATTGCTGAAAAGGCAAAAGGGTTGAGGCTGAAGGTCTTGCATCTGGGAAGAGTCTGCCAGACAGTGAGTATCTTTGCAGTCCTCCATGTGTTCTTTGTGCCAATTGTGAGGGAATGTGAGGATGTGCAAAGGTCTGTGTCATGCTGAGACTGGGATTTATTGCTGGGGCACGCTGTTGTGGTTGAGCATTGTCTGGGTATTGTGGCAGTGATCCTCTGAGTGGCACAGAGTAGGGCCTGGGCACGTGTCATGGGGAGGGGAACCCTGAACGGGGAAGCGTCTTGTCTGAAGGAAGTGGAGATGCTGGGTAGAAGACAGTCTGTGTCACTGGGGAAAGACTGGAGAATGTCTGCTTAGGTGTGGAGATGCCATTTCCCATGGTGGGGGATAGAGGATGCCAGTAGAAAACCTTGAGAAGAGGCCCAGCACACAGGGCTGCTTGCCTGGGATCGTCTCAGGACCTCCAGAAGTTCTGCATATCCTCACGGCCTGTTGTTCTCCGTGGTATTACTGCTTGTGAAAATAACTGCCATACGCACCTTTAATCACTTGGTTCTGATGTGGAATGTTGTTGGTGACAGAGAAGCTTTTTGAAATTTGGATCATGCTGCCAGCCTTCTCTGAACCTTCCTTGGTCTTCTCTCTGCTCTTAGTCTTGCTAGGGAGGGGAAGGAGCGGTGTCCGTATTCAGGATGTTGGCAAACCTTGCATCCCATACAGTGGAATGGGATCCTTTGGTTTTTCTTCCCTCCTCTCACCAAAACCACCCACCCTTTCACCCTTTTGGGTTTTTTTTCTCTCATATTGGCAACGTGTTGGTAAGAGTGAATGAGAAGCAGACTGCCAAATTTTGGCAGCTGTCAGGTGGCAGACGTTTCTGGGTGTCCTGGTTTCGGCTGGGACAGAGTTAACTTTGTTCCCAGTAGCTTTGGGGGGTGTGCTGTGTTTTGGGTTTAGTGTGAAAGGAGCGTTGATGGCCCATTGATGCTTTGGCTGTTGCTGGGTGGTGCTTGCACCGGGAGGGAGGAGCACAGCCGGGGTGGTGGACCCAGCTGGCCAATGGGGTATTCTATACCATGTGACATCATGCTCAGTATAAAAACCAGGTGTGTGGGGAGGCTCGCCCCCCGTTCGTGACACACGGTCGGTGGTCGGTGAGCGGTTGCGTTGTGCATCGCCTGCTTTGTGTATTCTGTTATTGTTGTTGTTCTCATTGTTATTATTACTGTTCTATTTCGTTTTATTTCCATTATTAAACTGTTTCTATCTCAACCCGGGAGCTTTCCTACTTATGACCTCCCGATTCTTTCCCCCATCCCACTGGAGTGGGGGGTGAGCGAGCGGCTACATGGGGTTTATTTTTGCTAGCTGGGGTTAAACCATGACACTGGGGGTTTTCCATCTGTGTGTGGGAAGGTTTTTCCACTCTTGTGAGCTGAGGTTGATGTTGAGAGAATGTCCTTAGCTTTCAGGTGTCCCTTCTGCTTCCCCTTTGATAGAAGTGCATAAGGGAGCACTACACACTGTCCAGTGTCTTCAAGGCTTTTGCAGAACATTTTCCTCTGTCCAGCATCCCCAGAAATCTCTCCTAATGTTAAGGGACAATGTCCCTTAAAATGAATTCTCCTCTACTGAAAGTGTTTCTTTTTCTGAAGACGACACCAGTGATGCTACAGGTAAGTCGCTCATTAGGAGGATGAGCTTGAGAGACAAATGTACTTTTGTTCCTCTTGAGTTCTGGTATCTTCATGTTGGATCGACCAAAAGTTGCCTTGATTGTAATGCCTGTGGGTTTGGAGCAGCAAAGCACCGCTGCCTGCTCTCGTTCCTTTCCCACTGCTTCCAAGCCCAGGGTGAGCAGGTGGCAGCGAGGACAGAGGGAGGAGGGACCTTAATGCGTTTCTCAGAGTAGATATGTTCTCAGTGAAAATGCCGTGGTGTTACTTTGGTGGCTTTTGTTTGGCTGTATGATGGGTGGCTTATGCTAATGCGTGAGAAGTAGTCCCCCCCCCATTCCGTGGGGACTAATGCCCCTGGGTACCGAGATTCTTGGTGTGTTGTTCTGGCAGTGCGTGCCTGCCTGAAAGGGAAAGCAAGAGCTTGACCTTCATTGTGCAGGTGGAAAAGGAGGCCAGAAGAATAGCTCTTCATCGAGATACAGGAAGAGTGCTCGGGAGCTGTGGAGGCCCCGTGCTTTTTCAGCCTTCCTGGAGGATTGGAGTGCTGGGCTGTGATGGGTTTGAGTTCCTGAATAAGAGACTCCCCTGTGTTGTTTGGACTCTTTGGAGGCTGTTTGCAGAGATGTACATGGGGCTTGGGCTAGTGCTTCCGAGGGTGGTGGATTCTGTTCTGATGTAGCAGAGCTGTTCTTTGCCAAATGATTGCCTTGCTCTGTTATTTGTTGGGTCCTTGAGGGGACTGGGAGCTGAAGAGTGTGGCGTTCATCTTGAAGGGAGAGGAAGTTGCAGGTGCATGGAAAAGAGGAAAGCAGGAAGGTTGTTCC
This sequence comes from Calonectris borealis, assembly GCF_964195595.1. Taxonomy (NCBI): domain Eukaryota; kingdom Metazoa; phylum Chordata; class Aves; order Procellariiformes; family Procellariidae; genus Calonectris; species Calonectris borealis. The sequence goes on from NC_134326.1 coordinate 2,390,407, forward strand.
CTGTCCAGAGAGATGGAAGGTGGTAGGGAAGAGAAATGAGAGCTCTTGCCAAAGGGCATGTCCGTGCTTCATGGTGAGCATGTTAGTGACCTTTTAAAAACCTTTTAGTAAAGAAAAAAATGAACAGAAGAGGGAAGGATGGAAGCAGAAGAGAACGGGAGGCAAAGATAGGGCACAGCGGGGCCAGAAAGAAAAAGGAAGAGAGGAAGGAAAAGAGAAGAGGAAGGAAGAAGGAAAGAGAAAGGAAAGGAAGAGAAGAAGGAAAGAGAAAGGAGGAGCAAAAAAAGAAGGAAAGGAAGGAATCTTTGCAAGTAAGAAACAAGCAAGCAAGGAAGAAAGCAAGCAGGAAGGAAGAGATGATTGAGGAGATTACCAGCATGCACCGCCTTTGTCTCAACACGCTGAATGGAGTTGAGGACCTCAGCATCCTCAGTACTTAGGGATGCTCTGCAAGGCTGGCTGAAAAGCAGTGAGGAAGAGGAAGGAGAGGTCTTGCCAAAGGGCATGTCCACGCTTCATTACGAGCCTGGTGAAGACACGTGGAAGACGTTTTGGCAAAGGAAAAAATGAACAGAAGAGATGAGGATGGAAACAGGAGAGGAGGAGAGGGAAAAATAGGATAAGGAAGAGAAGGAAAGAGAAGATATAAGGAAAGAGAAGAAGGAAAGAGAAGGGGAAGAGAGAAGAATAGAGGGGGAAAAGAGAACAGCAGAAGGAAATGAAGAAGGGAAGGAAAAATGAAAGAAGGACTCTATGCAAGTAAAGAGCAAAAGAAAGAAGAGAAAGGAAGGAAAGAAGAGGCGATAGAGGAGATGACCAGCACGCACCGACCTTACCTCTAGAGGCTGAACGGAGTTGGTCGCTAACAGCCTCCCCCTTGGTCAGAGTAGCGCGCTCCGGCGCTGATGCCCCGTAATTAGCGCTGATGCCCCGTAATTAGCGCTGATGGCTCCGTCTTTGACGGTCTGCACCGCGGCGCCGGAGGCGACTGGTGAGCTGCGAGCGGGGTCAAGAAGCGAGAAGGATGGAAAGGGAAAGGGGAGTAAAGAATCGGGCAGGCAGGGCAAGACCGAAAAGGAGAAGTAACAGAAGAAGGACAAGGAAGAAAAGGAAGAAGAAGGAGACGCAGTAAAAAGAAGATAGTAGAAAGAGAAGAAAACAAAGTAGAAAAGAGAAAGGAAGAAAGAGATAAACGAACGAAGAGCTCTGAAGGAAAGAAAGAAAAGAAGAAAGAAATAAATAAAGAAAGAGGAAGAAGGAAAGGAAGAAAAAAGGAAGGAATCTATGCAAGCAAACAGCAAGCAAGAAACGAAAAAGAAATAAGGAGGAAAAAAAGAGGAAAAAAGAGGAAAAGAAAGAATAAAAAGAAAGAGGTGAAGGCAGAGACGGCAGAGGAGATGAGCAGCGCGGGGCCGGGGCAGGAGCGTGCGAGGCGGCGGAGCAGCGCACGGTGTCGCTGCAGGCTCAGCAACGGCGGCGGAGCGGCGAGGCGGCTCCGCCCCGGCGCGGCGGAGAGCCCGGCTGTGAGCGCGGGGGGGCGGCGCGGGGCGGGCAGGAGAGCCGGTGCGTGCGGGCGGCGGCGGGGAGCCGTGCGGGGCCCGGGCGGGCGGCGGCGGCGGCGGCGGCGATGGGCGTGTGCTGGGGGCCCGTGGTGCGGGTGCTGGTGCTGCAGGCGGCCTGGGCGCTGGGCGGCGGGCAGGTGCGCTACTCGGTGCCGGAGGAAGCCAAGGCCGGGACGGTGGTGGGCCGGCTGGCGCAGGACCTGGGCCTGGAGGCGGGCGAGCCGGAGGCGCGGCGGCTGCGGCTGGTGGCGCAGGGCCGGCGGGCGAGCGTGGAGGTGAGCGGGGCGAGCGGGGCGCTGGTGGTGAGCTCGCGGCTGGACCGGGAGGAGCTGTGCGGGAAGAGCGCGCCGTGCGCCCTGCGGCTGGAGGTGCTGGTGGAGCGGCCGCTGCGCGTCTTCCACGTGGAGCTGGAGGTCACCGACATCAACGACAACGCTCCGCTCTTCCCCGCCGCCCGGAAAAACCTCAGCATCGCGGAATTCACCACGCTGCCGGGGTCTCGTTTCCCGCTGGAGGGCGCGTCGGATGCAGATGTCGGAGCCAACGCGCAGCTCTCCTACACACTCAGCCCCAGCGAGCATTTCCGTCTGGATTTGCAAAAGACCGAGGAGGACGGTGAGTCCCTGTTTCTGGTGCTCGCGCAACCGCTGGACCGGGAGACGATGCCCGTGCACCGTTTGGTGTTGACGGCGAGTGATGGGGGCCGGCCGTCGCTGACGGGCACGATGGAGCTGGCGATCTCGGTGCTGGATGTGAACGACAACGTGCCCCAGTTCAACCAGTCGGTGTATAAAGTGCAGCTGCCAGAAAATACGGACGGCGGTACTTTAGTGATCAGAGTAAATGCCACGGATTTGGATGAAGGGACAAACAGGAATATCTCGTATTCTCTCCAGCACTTGTTCCCTCAGGATGGAAGGGCCGTTTTCGGGATCGACGGAAAGAGCGGCGAGATCCATCTTAGGGGAGAGTTAGACTTTGAGGATGTTGGTCTCTATCGCCTGCAAGTGGATGCGGCGGATCAGGGCAACCCTCCGCTGTCGGGTCACTGCAAGGTGGTGGTGGAGGTGCTGGACGTGAACGACAACGCGCCGGAGGTGTGGGTGACGTCGCTGTCGGTGCCGGTGCCGGAGGACGCGGCGGTGGGGACGGTGGTGGCGCTGCTGAGCGTGTCGGACCGGGACTCGGGGGCGAACGGGCGGGTGCGCTGCGCGGTGCGGCCGGCGGCGCCGTTCGGGCTGGTGGCGAGGTTGGCGGGCTCGTACTCGCTGGTGCTGCGGGAGGCGCTGGACCGGGAGCGGGTGGCGGAGTACGAGGTGGAGGTGCGGGCGGAGGACGGCGGGGCGCCGCCGCTGCGCGCCAGCCGCGGGCTGCGGGTGCCGGTGTCGGACGTGAACGACAACGCGCCGGCGTTCGCGCAGGCCGTGTACACGGTGCTGGCGCGGGAGAACAACGCGGCGGGCGCGGAGCTGGCGCGGCTGTGGGCGCGGGACCCGGACGAGGCGGGCAACGGGCGCGTGAGCTACTCGGTGGCGGAGGGCGGCGGCGGCGGCGCGGTGGCGGGCGGCGGGTGGCGTCCGGCGTCGAGTTACGTGTCGGTGGACGCGGAGAGCGGGCGGCTGTGGGCGCTGCAGCCGTTGGACTACGAGGAGGTGCAGGTGCTGCAGTTCGAGGTGCGGGCGGTGGACGCGGGGGAGCCGCCGCTGTGCGGCAACGCCACGGTGCAGCTCTTCGTGGTGGACGAGAACGACAACGCGCCGGCGCTGCTGGCGCCTGCCGGCGTCGGGCCGGAGCCCGGGGCCGCGGTCTCGGCGGCGTCGGGGCCGGTCTCGGGGGCGTTGTGGGCGTGGGCGGCGTGGGGGGCGCCGGCGGGGCAGGTGGTGGCGAAGATCCGCGCGGTGGACGCGGACTCGGGTTACAACGCGTGGCTGCGCTACGAGCTGTGGGAGCCGCGGGGGAAGGGCCCGTTCCGCGTGGGGCTGTACAGCGGCGAGGTGAGCACGGCGCGGGCGCTGGAGGAGGCGGACGGCCCGCGGCAGAGGCTGGTGATCGTGGTGCGGGACCACGGGGAGCCGGCGCGCTCGGCCACGGCCACGCTGAGCGTGTCGCTGGGGGAGGCCGCCGAGGCGGCGCTGGCGGCCGCGGGCTCGTCCTCGTCCTCGCCGGGGGCGGGGCTGCGGCCGGCGGCGGGCGCGGAGGCCGGCGCGGCGGCGGCGGCGTCGACGAACGTGTGGCTGGTGGTGGCCATCTGCGCGGTGTCGAGCCTGTTCCTGCTGGCGGTGGTGCTGTACGGGGCGTCGCGGTGGGCGCCGCGGGCGGCCGTGCTGTCGGGGCCCGGGCCGGCGACGCTGGTGTGCGCCAGCGAAGTGGGGAGCTGGTCGTACTCGCAGCGGCAGAGCCGGAGCCTGTGCGTGGCGGACGGCGCGGGCAAGAGCGACCTGATGGTTTTCAGCCCCAACTTCCCGGCGCCGCCCGGCCCCGCGGCGAAGGAGACGCAGCCGGAGCCGCCCGCTCTCCCGGACACGGTCAGTGGCCCTCCCTTCCCCGCCTCTCGCCCCTGCCTTCCCCCTCATCCTCGCCCTTCCTTCTCGCCCTGGGGCTGGGGAGGCGCTGGTGGGAGCCGGGCTGAGCCCGCGGGGCGTGCGGGCGGTGGGTGCTTGGCGGGTGCTTAAGGATGTGAAGGGGCCCTTTGCATCTGCCTTGGCGTCCTTGCCGGAGCTCGTCGGCTTTCGCTTTGGGGGCAAAAGGATAGGTGACGACTGGGACTTCAGGGTTTTCTGTCCCATGGTGTAATTTCTCCATTTGTATTCACTCACCAGAGTCATTATGAAAGCAGGGAAGGCAATACAGACTTTTCCTGTGTTGTTTTTCCAAGTATGTTGTTCCTGTAGTTGGTAGTATAAAGTGTTCAGGGAGAGGAGTGTGACGCAAGGTAGGTGTCAGAAACGGGCATTTTCTTTTTCTTTTCCTGCCCCCACCCAAACCATGTTATAGACTTCCGTTCCTGGCCGGAGAAGTGATGTGATATGATGTACGCCTGCCTGCTTTGATAGTCTTTCAGTATTTGTGCCAGCAGTGACTGCCTTATGGAAGGCCCGGAAACCTTCTTTTGAAAAACCCCCAAATTGTCCTATACATGAGATATCATCCCTGACAATGCCGTGCTCGTCAGCATTCGGGTTGTTCTCTCATGGAGGGAAATCAATGCCTGTTGCTGTTAGAGCTGCCCTGACACCACCTCTACAAAGAGATGTGTAACATTTCAGATGTGTAACAGAGCTCCCAGGTGTGAAGCATTGCAAAACACGAAGGGTCAACTACAGAGAGTCTGCTGAACACCGTGTGTATGATACCATCTGTCTGGTTTTTATAGTGCTCTCATGGATGAGAACGGTTGTGGACTTGTGTTCCTGGCCAGAGAAGCAGTGTGACCTATGCTGGCCTGTTGTGATGTTCTTTCAATATTTGCATCAGCAGCCACACCTTTACAAAAAGCCCGGAAACCTTCTTTTCAACAAAAAAAAAAACAACCCACAAACAAACAAAAAAAACTGAAACAACACCCACCCCACCCCCACCCCCCCGCAAACCCAAATTCTCCTACAGAATCAGTATCATCCGTTACATTGGGGTGCTTGTCAACGTTTGGGTTGTTCTCTCAGAGCATGAAATCACTGCCATTGCCATTTAGAGCTCTTCCAACATAACATTTAGAAAGAGTAGAGAGTCTGCTGGATAGGGTCTATATGATACCATCCATGTGTTTTTCTATGGTGCTCTCGTTGATGGAAGGGTCTGCAAAAGCTGGAGTGAGCCCCGAGGTGGGAAAGGAACCTGTGGCATGTTGCAGAGGGGAATGTGTCAGTGGCACTGAGTAGGGCCTGGCCGTGTCCTGGTGTGAAGGGTGACCTTGAGCAGTGGCAAGCCTTGCCTGAGGGAACTGGAAATCCTTGGGAAGACCATCGGCCATGTTGTAAGAAAACAAGAATGAGAGATGGTCTGCTTTTCTGGAGAACGCGTGTCGCGGAGTGGGGAATGGGGGATGCCTAGAGGAAAGCCTGAGTCAGGATGGGGACAGAGTGTTCCTGCCCACGATCATTTCCCAGGCTCCAAAGGTGTGGAGTTGGAGGCCTTCCTGACCTTGAGATAGCGTGTGGTATTGAAATGCCCACAATGTCTTTTGAGGTTATGAAGATCTCCCACCAGAGACAGTCCCTTGTGCTGCTGCCTGCCTGACGTAGGGAATGTGTTGGTAAGAGGGAGTGAGATGCAGGCTGCTGAATACTATCGGATGAACCTTTTTGCTCCTGTTCTGGGCAAGGTGTTGTGGGAGGGTAGTGCTTCAATCTGCTGTCCCTGTGTAGTGGTGGGTAGTAGTAGTAGCTTCCACCTCCGCTGATGTTGCCATGATGGTTCCTTTGTCATCCTCAGGCAGGATTTGTAAGGTCACACACGGAGGTGGGTGTAATCTCTGGGCGCTCGACTTGTTGCCTGGCTCGTTCTGATGTACGCATGTACAGGCCAAACCCCGCACAGCAGCCCAGGTCTGAGTTTCTACCATAGAAATTCTCCCACCCAGCTGTAATCACAGAATCTTTAAGAACTCTGAAGTGCAGCTCTGTGGTGTTTCCACCTGAGATTGCTGAAAAGGCAGGAGGATTCAGGGTGAAGTTCATACATCTGGGAAGAGCCTGCCAGACACTGTATGGCTTTGCATGCCTCCATGCAAAGGCCTGGGCATGTGTCACGGGGAGGGTGACCTTGAGTGGGGGAGAGTCTTGCCTAAGGGAAGTGGAAATGCTGGGTAGAACACGGTCTGTGTCATTGGGGAAGGACTGGACAATGTCCACTTAGCTGGGATCCTGTTTCCCAGGGCGTGGGATAGAGGATTCCAGTAGAAAATCTTGAGAAGAGCACCAGCACACAGTGCTACTTTCCTGTGATCTTCTCAGGACCTCCAGAAGTTCTGCATATCATAGGGCGCTCTTGTTTTCCGTGGTATTACTGTTTGGTATGTCACCTAACATACATGCCTTTAATCTCTTGTTTTTGAGGTGGAATGTTGTTGGTCAAACAGAAACTAGTGGTGGGCATCTATAGTAGCTTCCACAGCCTTGATGGTTCCTTACTCCTCCTCAGGCAGGATTTGTAAGGGCACACGAAGAGGTGGGTATAATGTTTGTGCTCTTGACCTCCCCTACTTGTGCATTTGCACAGGTGGCCTCAGTACAGATCGTGTGTCCCCTTACCATGCTTTACTCATTCTGTTACGTGCACGTACACGCCAAACCCTCCAGAGCAGGAGCCCAGCTCTCTTTTTCTATGGTACAAATTCTGCCACCCAGTTGATATCGTGAGTGTGCTTACGCTTCGGCATTTGGTGTGGTTCTCTCGAAGGATGAAATCTGTGCAGAGTGGGCTCCGAACTGTCACAGCTCTAATCACAGAATGCTTAAGAACTCTAATGTGCAGCTCTGTGGTGTTTCCATCTGAGATTGTTGAAGAGGCAAAACCATTCAGGGTGAAGTTCAAGCATCTGAGAAGAGCCTGCCAGACGCTGTGTGGCTTTGCGTCCGTCCATATGTTCTTTGTGCCAATCACGAGACAAGGTGAGGATGTGCAAAGGCCTGGGTCATGCTCAGAGCTCGGTTTAGAGCTGGGGCATGTTACTGTGGTGGAGCAATGTCTGGGTATTGTGGCAGCGATCCTGCGAGTGGTACTGAGTAGGGCCTGGGCATGTGTGATGGGGAGGATGACTTTGAGTGGGGAAGAGTCTTGTCTGAAGGAAGTGGAGATGCTGGGTAGAACACGGTCTGTGTCATGGGGAAGGGCTGGAGAATGTCTGCCTGGCTGTGGAGATGCCATTTCCCATGGGGCGGGATAGAGGATGCCAGTAGGAGACCTTGAGAAGAGGCCCGGCACACAGGGCTGCTTGCCTGGGATCCTCTGAGGACCTCCGGAAGTTCTGCATATCCTCGTGGCCTGTTGTTCTCTGTGGTATTACTGCTTGTGAAGATAACTACCATACGCGCCTTTGATCACTTGGTTTTGATGTGGAATGTTGTTGGTGACAGAGAAGCTTTTTGAAATTTGGATCATGCTGCCAGCCTTCTCTGAAGCTTCCTTGGTCTTCTCTCTGCTCTTAGTCTTGCTAGGGAGGGGAAGGAGTGGTGTCCGTATTCAGGATGTTGGCAAACCTTGCATCCCATAGAGTGGAATGGGATCCTTTGCTTTTCTTCTCTCCTCTCACCTAAACCACCGACTCTTTCACCCTTTTATTTTTTTTTCTCTCACATTGGCAACGTGTTGGTAAGAGTGGATGAGATGCAGACTGCTGAATTTTGGCAGCTGTCAGGTGGCAGACGTTTGGGTGATTTCCCATCACTGTGGGGGATGGCTTTTCCACTCTCCTGAGCTAAGTTTCACTTTGAGAGAATGTCCTTAGCTTTCAGGTCTCCTTCCTGCTTCCCCTGTGATACAAGTGCAAAAGGGAGCACTGTGCATAGTCCCGGTTTAGCAGAACATGAGTCAGTTTTTCTGTCCAGCATCCCCAGAAACACTGATAACATTAAGGGAAAATGTCCTTTAAAAGCAATTCTCCTGTCCTGAAAATATTTCTTTTCTGAAAAAGCAACCAGTGATGCTACAGGTAAGTCACTCACACCTGAAGTGGGTGTGTTTGAGAGGCAGGTGTACTTTTGTTCCTGTTCAGTTGTGGCATCTTTATGTTGGATCGACGGAATGTTGCCTGGATTGTAATGCCTGTGGGTTTGGAGCAGCAAAGCACCAGTGCCTGCTCTCGTTCTTTTCCCGCTGCTTCCAGGCCCAGTGGAAGCAGGTGGCAGCGAGGACAGAGGGAGGAGGGACCCCAGTGCATTTCTTGGAGTGGATGTGTTGGGCATGAAGGAGATGTTCTCAGTGCAAATGTCGTGCTGTTACCTTGGTGGCTTTTGTCTGGCTGTGTGATGCGTGGATCGCGCTAGCGAAGGAGAGGTATTCCATGGGGACTGAATCCCTTGGGTAACAAGGTTCTTGCTGCTATGTCCTGGCATTGCATGCCTGCCAGAAAGGGAGAGCAAGTGCTTGCCCTTCAGCGTGCAGGTGAAAATGAGTCAGGAAGAATAGCTCTTCCTCAAGGTATGTGTAGAGTGCTCAGGAGCTGTGGTTGCCCCGTGCTTTTTCAGCCTTCATGGAGGATTGTAGTGCTGGGCTGTGATGGGTTTGAGTTCCCGAAGGAAATTTCTCCCACCGTGCGTTGTTTGGATTCTTTGGAGCCTGTTTGCACAGACGTGCAAGTACGTGGAGCTTGGGCTTGTGTTTCAGTTCAAGCTGGCCAGCACTGTGAAGGACCACAAAAAGGGCTTTTTAAAATATGTTGACAGCAAAAGGAGGATCAGAGATAACATCAGTCTGTTATTTGATGAGGTCGGCCACCTCACAAATAGGGATGTAGGCAAAGCAGAGATGTTTAATGGCTTCTTTGCCTGTGTCTTTAACACCAATGATGAGCCCTGGGACCCCCGGAGCCCTGTGTTGGAAGAGCGTGAGTGCAGGAAATATAAACCCCCAGCCAACTGTGAACTCGTTTGAGACTTGCTGCTCCAGCTGGAGACACCTAAGTCTATGGAGCCCAATGGGATTCACCCCAGGGTACTGTAAGAGCTGGCCGATGTTATCACAGGACCTCTCCATTATTTTTCAATGGTCTTGGGAGTGCGGAGAGGTCCCAGGCAACTGGAAGCTGGCAAATATTGTCCCAATTTTCAAGAAGGGTAAGAAGGAAGACCCTGGCAATTACAGGCCTGTCAGTCTCACTTCAGTGCCTGGTAAAATTGTGGGGAAGGTTATTCTGGGAGTGACTGAAAAACACTTGAGAGACACTGCAGTCATTGGTCATAGCCAGCACGGGTTCAGGAAGGGAAAGTCCTGTTTAACTGACTTAATTTCCTTTTATGACAAGGTCAGCCATCTAGCTGAGCAAGGGAAGCCAGTAGATGTGGGGTTTTTTGGATTGTAGCAAATCTTTTGATACTGTCTCTCACCATATCCTTCTGGATAAAATGTCCAGCACACAGCTGTCATAACAGTTGTCGTAAGACAAGTCCATCGTACGTTGGGTGATCAATTGGCTGATGGGTTGGGATCAAAGAGTTCTAGTAAATGAGGTTACACCAGGCTGGCGGCCAGTCACCAGTGGGGTTCCGCAGGGTTTGATTTTCGGGCCAGTGCTCTTTAATGTTTTTATAAATGATCAGTAAGTTTGCTTAAGTAAGTTTGCTGACAATACTGAACTAGGAGGAGCTGCGGACTCCCTCGAGGGTAGAGAGGCCTTACAGAGAGATCTGGATAGACTAGAGATGTGGGCAATCACCAACCCTATGAAATTTAAGAAGAGCAAGTGCCAGATTGTGCACCTGGGATGGGGTAATCCTAGTTATATGTACAAATTGGGGGACGAGTGGCTGGAAAGCAGCCCTGCAGAAAGATACCTGGGGGTTTGGGTTGATGGCACGTTGAATGTGGGTCAACAGTGTGCCCTGGCAGCCAAAAGGGCCAGCCGTGTCCTGGGGTGCATCAAGCATAGCAAAACTAGCCAGTCGAGGGAGGTGATTGTCCCAGTCTACACTGCAGTGGTGCAGCCCCACCTCGAGTACTGTGTGCAGTTTTGGGTGCCTCAAGATAAGAAGGACATCAAACTATTAGAGTGTAGCAGAGCTGTTCTTTGCCTGTTACTTGCTGTGTTCTTTGAGAGGACTGGAGGCTGAAGGGTGTGGTGTTCTTCCAGAAGGGGAGGGATGGGAAGGTGCCGGAGCAGTCTGTCTGTCTTGCATAGGCTGGAGGAAAGCAGGAAGGTTGTTCCCTGTCCGGATGGGTGAAAGGCGGAAGGGAAAATGAATGGGAGCTCTTGCCAAAGGGCATGTCCGTGCTTCATGTTGAGCGTGGTGTAGACATGTAGAAAATCTTTTGGTAAAGGGGAAAAAGAAGAGTCAAGGATGGAAGCAGAAGAGAAGGTGAGGGAAGGATAGGGCAGGGCGAGGCAAAAAAGAAGAAGGAAGAGAAGGAAAAGAAGTAGAAAAGAGACAAAAGATGAAAGGAAGGGAAAGGAAGAGATGAAGAATGCAAAAGGAGGAGAAAAAGAACAAGAAAGAAGGAATGAAAGAGAGAGGAAGAAGGAAAAAAAGGACTGTATGCACGGAAAAAGCAAGGAAGGAAGACAGAAAGAAGGAAGAGAAAAGAAGGAAGGAAGGAAGAGACGATAGAGGAGATTACCAGGATGCTGATGTTATCTCTACATGCTGAATAGAGTTGAGGACCCTGGCATCCTTGGTACTCCGGCACACTGTGCAAGGCTTGATGAAAAGCGATGAGGAACAGGAAAGAGAGCTCTTGCCAGAGGGCATGTCTGTGCTCCGTGGTGAGAGTGATGTAGTCATATAGAAAACATGCTGGTAAAGGAGAGAAATAAGAGGCAAAGGGGGAAGAAGAAGGGAAGGGGAGGGAAGGACAAGGAAGAGAAAAGGAAAAAGAGGAGTAAGCAGAGAAGGAAGGAAAAAATAACAAAGAGAAAGAAAAGGAAACAAGAATGGAACAAGCATTAGACGGAGAGAATGAGTTTACTAGCATGCCCAGACGCTATCACTGTACACAGAAAGGTACAGCTGAGGGAGAGAAAGGAAGAAAGAAAAAAAGAAGCAAGGAAGTAATTAAGGAAGGAAGGCGAAAAAAAGGGAAGAAACCATGAAGGAGATTACCAGGATGCACCAACGTTATCCCGCAGAAGAATCGCAGCAGGAAAGGAAAAAGGCAAGGAAAGAATCTATGGAAGTAAAAAGCAAGGAAAGAAGAAAGAAAGACTAGAAGGGACGGAAGGAAGGAAGGAAGGAAGGAAGGAAGGAAGGAAGGAAGAGATGATAGACGAGATTAGGAGAATGCAGCAACGTAATCTCTAGAGGCGGAACGGAGTTGGTCCCTAACAGCCTCCGCCTTGGTCAGAGTAGCGCACTCCGGCGCTAATGCCCTGTAATTAGCGCTGATGCCCCGTAATTAGCGCTGATGGCTCCGTCTTTGACCGTCTCCGCCGCGGCGCCGGAGGCGACTGGTGAGCTGAGAGCGCGGGTCAAGAAGTGAGAAGGATGGAAAGAGAAGGGAAAGGGGAGTAAAGAATCGGGCAGGGCAAGGCAAGACCGAAAAGGAGAAGAAAGGGAAGGCACAGAAAAAAGGAGAAAGAGAAGAAGGAAAGAGGAGAAAGCAGGAAGAATTTGGAAAGAGAAGACAGAGGAAAGAGAAGAAGAGAAGAAAGAACAAAGAGGAAAAAAACAGTAGGAAAGAAAGGAAGAACGAGAGAAACGACTAAAACGAGATACGTCAAGGAAGAAAGAAGAAGAACAGAAGAAAGAGAAAGGAAAAGGGAAACAGCAAACAAGCAACGAAAATTAAAAAAAAAAAAAAGGAAAGAAAAAAGAAACAGAAAGAGGAGGAAGGGAGGCAGAGACGGCAGAGGAGATGAGGAGCGCGGGGCCGGGGCAGGAGCGTGCGAGGCGGCGGAGCAGCGCACGGTGTCGCTGCAGGCTCAGCAACGGCGGCGGAGCGGCGAGGCGGCTCCGCCCCGGCGCGGCGGAGAGCCCGGCTGTGAGCGCGGGGGGGCGGCGCGGGGCGGGCAGGAGAGCCGGTGCGTGCGGGCGGCGGCGCGGAGCCGTGCGGGGCCCGGGCGGGCGGCGGCGGCGGCGGCGATGGGCGTGTGCTGGGGGCCCGTGGTGCGGGTGCTGGTGCTGCAGGCGGCCTGGGCGCTGGGCGGCGGGCAGGTGCGCTACTCGGTGCCGGAGGAAGCCAAGGCCGGGACGGTGGTGGGCCGGCTGGCGCAGGACCTGGGCCTGGAGGCGGGCGAGCCGGAGGCGCGGCGGCTGCGGCTGGTGGCGCAGGGCCGGCGGGCGAGCGTGGAGGTGAGCGGGGCGAGCGGGGCGCTGGTGGTGAGCTCGCGGCTGGACCGGGAGGAGCTGTGCGGGAAGAGCGCGCCGTGCGCCCTGCGGCTGGAGGTGCTGGTGGAGCGGCCGCTGCGCGTCTTCCACGTGGAGCTGGAGGTCACCGACATCAACGACAACGCTCCGCTCTTCCCCGCCGCCCGGAAAAACCTCAGCATCGCGGAATTCACCACGCTGCCGGGGTCTCGTTTCCCGCTGGAGGGCGCGTCGGATGCAGATGTCGGAGCCAACGCGCAGCTCTCCTACACACTCAGCCCCAGCGAGCATTTCCGTCTGGATTTACAAAAGTGGAATGAGCGAAATATTGTACCCGATCTTGTTTTAACGAAACCGCTGGACCGGGAGACGATGCCCGTGCACCGTTTGGTGTTGACGGCGAGTGACGGTGGCCGGCCGTCGCTGACGGGCACGATGGAGCTGGTGATCTCGGTGCTGGACGCGAACGACAACGCGCCCCAGTTCAACCAGTCGGTGTATAAAGTGCAGCTGCCGGAGAGCGCTGCAGAGGGGACGCTGGTGGCGCGGCTGAACGCCACGGATCCGGACGAGGGAATTAACAGTGAGGTGACCTACACGGCGACCCACTTCTTTCCCCTGAGTGGAAGAGATGTGATTACCGTCAATCCGAATACGGGGGAGATCCGTCTCACGGGCGCCCTGGACTTCGAAGAAGTCAGTATATTTGATTTCCGTATTGAAGCAAGGGACAAAGGGACGCCGCCGCTGTCGGGTCACTGCAGCGTGGAGCTGGAGGTGCTGGACGTGAACGACAACGCGCCGGAGGTGTGGGTGACGTCGCTGTCGGTGCCGGTGCCGGAGGACGCGGCGGTGGGGACGGTGGTGGCGCTGCTGAGCGTGTCGGACCGGGACTCGGGGGCGAACGGGCGGGTGCGCTGCGCGGTGCGGCCGGCGGCGCCGTTCGGGCTGGTGGCGAGGTTGGCGGGCTCGTACTCGCTGGTGCTGCGGGAGGCGCTGGACCGGGAGCGGGTGGCGGAGTACGAGGTGGAGGTGCGGGCGGAGGACGGCGGGGCGCCGCCGCTGCGCGCCAGCCGCGGGCTGCGGGTGCCGGTGTCGGACGTGAACGACAACGCGCCGGCGTTCGCGCAGGCCGTGTACACGGTGCTGGCGCGGGAGAACAACGCGGCGGGCGCGGAGCTGGCGCGGCTGTGGGCGCGGGACCCGGACGAGGCGGGCAACGGGCGCGTGAGCTACTCGGTGGCGGAGGGCGGCGGCGGCGGCGGCGGGGGCGCGGCGGCGGGCGGCGGGTGGCGTCCGGCGTCGAGCTACGTGTCGGTGGACGCGGAGAGCGGGCGGCTGTGGGCGCTGCAGCCGTTGGACTACGAGGCGGTGCAGGTGCCGCAGTTCGAGGTGCGGGCGGTGGACGCGGGGGAGCCGCCGCTGTGCGGCAACGCCACGGTGCAGCTCTTCGTGGTGGACGAGAACGACAACGCGCCGGCGCTGCTGGCGCCTGCCGGCGTCGGGCCGGGGCCCGGGGCCGCGGTCTCGGCGGCGTCGGGGCCGGTCTCGGGGGCGTTGTGGGCGTGGGCGGCGTGGGGGGCGCCGGCGGGGCAGGTGGTGGCGAAGATCCGCGCGGTGGACGCGGACTCGGGCTACAACGCGTGGCTGCGCTACGAGCTGTGGGAGCCGCGGGGGAAGGGCCCGTTCCGCGTGGGGCTGTACAGCGGCGAGGTGAGCACGGCGCGGGCGCTGGAGGAGGCGGACGGCCCGCGGCAGAGGCTGGTGATCGTGGTGCGGGACCACGGGGAGCCGGCGCGCTCGGCCACGGCCACGCTGAGCGTGTCGCTGGGGGAGGCCGCCGAGGCGGCGCTGGCGGCCGCGGGCTCGTCCTCGTCCTCGCCGGGGGCGGGGCTGCGGCCGGCGGCGGGCACGGAGGCCGGCGCGACGGCGGCGTCGTCGACGAACGTGTGGCTGGTGGTGGCCATCTGCGCGGTGTCGAGCCTGTTCCTGCTGGCGGTGGTGCTGTACGGGGCGTCGCGGTGGGCGCCGCGGGCGGCCGTGCTGTCGGGGCCCGGGCCGGCGACGCTGGTGTGCGCCAGCGAAGTGGGGAGCTGGTCGTACTCGCAGCGGCAGAGCCGGAGCCTGTGCGTGGCGGACGGCGCGGGCAAGAGCGACCTGATGGTTTTCAGCCCCAACTTCCCGGCGCCGCCCGGCCCCGCGGCGAAGGAGACGCAGCCGGAGCCTCCCGCTCTCCCGGACACGGTCAGTGGCCCTCCCTTCCCCGCCTCTCGCCCCCGCCTTCCCCCTCGTCCTCGCCCTTCCTTCTCGCCCTGGGGCTGGGGAGGCGCTGGTGGGAGCCGGGCTGAGCCCGCGGGGCGTGCGGGCGGTGGGTGCTTGGCGGGTGCTTAAGGATGTGAAGGGGCCCTTTGCATCTGCCTTGGCGTCCTTGCCGGAGCCCCTCGGCTGTCGCTTTGGGGGCAAAAGGAAAGGTATTGCCGCAGGCAGCAGCAGTTGCCGTCGGCAGCTGAGGTTTGCTGTTCTGGGTGGGAGTTGTTCTCCCGTAGAATTAAATCGCTGCCGATGTCGATGAGAGGTGCCACGGCACTGGCTTCGGACATGCTCTCGCTTGGTGTTGTTTCCACCCGAGCTTGCTGAAGTTCTGCAAGACACGCAGGCTGCACTCTTTACTGCCTTATTGCCTTTGCTGAGTGCAGCCCGTGCTGGTATGAGATGTGGTTTCTTGTGGAAAACTCTGTCCTCCTCCTCCCTGATTCTCCTTTGCCAAAGACATGATGGAAGGTGACAGTCGGGATTCAGGGTTTTCTGTGCCCATGGTGTAATTTCTCCATTTGTATTCACCCACCAGAGTCATTATGAAAGCAGGGAAGGCAATACGGACTTTTCCTGTGTTCTTTTTCCAAGTATGTTGTTACTGGTGTTACTGTAGCAAGCTAAGTGTATCAGGAGCCACACTGTTTCAAAAGCCCTGGAAATCTTATTTTATGAAAAGAAAAACAAATAAAGAAAAAAAAAACCATAACCAAAGAACCACTGATCCCTAACAAAACCCAAATCAAATTCTCCCAACAGTCGCTATCATCTGTTACGGTGGTGTGCTCATCAACGTTTTGGTTTTTCCTTCAGCACATGAAATCAATGCCTTTGTCATCAGAGCTGTCCCAACATCACTTTCAGAAATAGTATTGCTCCCAGGTTTGCACATTTCCACCCAAGGTATCTGAAGCATTGCCAAACATGAAGGGTCAGCAGCAGAGGGTCTGCCAACACCGTGTATATGGTACCATCTGTATGTTTACTATGGTGCTCTCATTGCAGGGAAGGGCCTGCAAAAGGTGGAGCGAGCCCTGAGGTGGGAAAGGAAACTGTGGCATGTCACAGAAGGGAATGTGGCAGTGGCATTGAGTAGGGCCTGGCCCTTTCCTGATGTGACTTTGAGCAGTGGGAACACTTGTCTGAGGGAACTGGAAATCCTTGGGAAGACCATGGGCCGTGTTGTAAGAAGAGAAGAATGGGAGATGTGTGCTTGTCTGGAGAACGCAAGTCGCAGAGTGGGGAATGGAGGATGCCTAGAGGAAAGCCCGAGGCAGGATGGGCACGGAGTGTTCTTTTGCAGGATCCTTTCTCAGGCTCCCAAGGATCTTGGAGTTGGAGGCCTTCCTGGTCTTGAGCTAGTGTGTGGTATTGAAATGTCCACAATGTCCTTTGAGATTGTAAATATTTTGCACCAGGGTCAGTCGCTTGTGCTGCTGCCTGCCTGATGTAGGGAATGTGTTGGTAAGAGGGGGTGAGATGCAGACTGCTGAATACTGTCTGATGAACCTTTTTGCTCCTGTTTTGGGCAAGGTGTTTTGGGAGGGTGGTGCTTCAATCTGCTGTCCCTGTGTTGTGGTGGGCATCTACAGGAGCTTCCAGAGCCGTTGATGTTGCCACGATGGTTCCTTGCTCCTCCTCAGGCAGGATTTATAAGGGCATATGAGGAGGTGGGTATAATCTTGACCTCGCCTGCTTGTGCATTTGCACAGTCGGCCTCAGTACAGATGCTGTGTCCCCTTGTCATGCTTTACTCATTTGATTACATGCACGTACACGCCAAACCCTCCAGAGCAGGAGCCCAGCTCTCTTTTTCGATGGTACAAATTCTGCCAGCCAGTTGATACCGTGAGTGTGCTTATGCTTCGGCATTTGGTGTGGTTCTGTCAAAGAATAAAATCTGTGTGGAGTGGGATCTGAGCTGTCACACCTCTAATGAAAGAATCCTTAAGAACTCTAATGTGCAGCTCTGTGGTGTGTTTATCTGAGATTGCTGAAAAGGCAGGAGGATTCAGGGTTCACACAGCTGAGAAGAGCCTGCCAGACGCTATGTGGCTTTGCAGTCTTCCATATGTTCTTTGTGCCGATCGTGAGGGAAGGTGAGGATGTGCCAAGGCCTGGGTCATGCTCAGAGCTGGGTTTAGAGCTGGGGCCTGTTACTGTGGTGGAGCAATGCCTTAGTGCATTAGCAATGCCTTAGACGCTCTCGCTTGCTGGAGTGTAGCATTTCCACCCGAGCTTGCTGAAGTTCTACAAGAGACACAGGCTGTGGAGGTGACAGTCCCTCAGCGCTATTTATTCCCTTATTACCATTGCTGACTGCAGGCTGTGCTGGTATCAGCATTGTCGAAAGCTCTGTCCTCCTCTTCTTTGGTTGTCCTCTGGGAGAGATGTGATGGAAGGTGACAATTGGGATTTGAAGGTTTTCTCTCCCCATGGAGAGAAAAATTCTCCGTTTTGGTTGTACTACCAGACTCATTATGAAAGTAGGGAAGGCATTGCGGACTTTTCCTGTGTTCTTTTTTCAAGTATGTTGTAACCATCTTAGTAGTATAAAGTGTTCAGGGAGAGGAGTGTGATGCAAGATAGGTGTCAGAAACAGGAATTTTCTTTTTCTTTTCCTGCTCCGCCTGTCCCCCAGGTTGTGGGTTTGCGTTCCTGGCCAGAGAAGTAGCGTGAAATGCCCTGGCCTGTTTTGATGTTCTTTCAAAATTTGTATCAACAGCCACATTGTTTCAAAAGCCCTGGAAATCTTATTTTCTGAAAAGAAAGAAAGATCTTTCAACAACAACAACAAAAAAGAACCACCCCTCCCTAATAAAACCCAAAGCAAATTCTCCTACACAGTCGATATCATCTGTTACGGTGGTGTGCTCATCAACATTTTGGTTTTTCTCTCAGAGCATGAAATCAATGCCCTTGCCATTTAGGGTTATCCCAACATCACCTTTAGGAAGAGTATTGCTCCCAGGTCCACCACTTTTCCATCTGAGATAGCTGAAGCATTGCCAAAAATGAAGGGTCAGCAGCAGAGGGTCTGCCAGACACGATGTATATGATGCCATCTGTAATGTTACTATGGTGCTCTCCTTGATGGGAAGGGTAAGCAAAAGTCAGATTGAGCCTCCACTGTCTGATGAACCTTTTTGCTCCTGTTTTGGCCAAGGTGTTGTGGGAGGGTAGTGCTTCAACCTGCTGTCCTTGTGTAGTGGTGGGCATCTATAGCAGCTTCCACAGCTGTTGATGTTGCCAGGATCATAGAATCATAGAATGGTTTGGGTTGGAGGGGACCTTTAAAATTGTCTAGTTCCAACCCGCCTGCAACGAGCAGGCACATCTTCCACTAGATCAGGTTGCTCAAAGCCTCATCCAACCTGGCCTTGAACACTTCCAGGGAGGGGGCATCCACAACTCCTGTGGGCAACCTGTTCCAGTGTCCCACCACCTTCACAGGGGAGGATTAATATCTAATCTAAAACTACCCTCTTTCAGTTTAAAAACGTTACCCCTCATCCCATCACTACACTCCCTGATAAAGAATCCCTCCCCATCTTCCCTGTCGGCCCCCTTTAAGCAGTGGAAGGCTGCTATAAGGTCTCCCCAGAGCCTTCCCTTCTCTAGGCTAAACAACGCCAACTCTCTCAGCCTGTCCTCAAAGGGGAAGTGCTCCAGCCCCCCGATCACCTTTGTGGCCCTCCTCTGGACCTGCTCAAGCAAGCCCATGTCTTTCTTATGCTGTGAACCCCAAGCTGAACACAGTGCTCCAGGTGGGGAGTCACAAGAGCGGAGTGGAGGGGGAGAATCACCTCCCCCGACCTGCTAGCCACACTTCTTTTGATGCAGCCCAGGGCATGATTGGCTTTCTGGGCTGTGAGCGCACATTGCTGGCTCATATTCAGTTTTTCATCCACCAGTACTCCCAAGTCCATCTCCAGAGGCCCGCTCCCCCTTCCCCCTAGGTTGTGGATGGCATTCCTGGCCAGTGAAGTGTCATGATGTACACTGGCCTGTTTTGATGTTCTTTCAGTGTTTGGATCAGCAGCAACAACCTTACTACAGCTCTGTAAACCTTCTTTTCAACCAAAAAAACCCCAAACCAAATAACCCCAAATTTTCCTACACATTAGATATCATCCGTTACAGTGCTGTGCTCGTCAGCATTTGGATTACTCTCTCACAGTAGGAAATCAATGCCCGTTGTCATTAGGGCTGTCCCGACATCATGGGTTTATGAAAGGCATAAACCTGATCTCCTTCTATGACAAGCTGACCCACTTAGTGGATGAGGGATGGCAGTGGGTGCTGTTTACCTGGACTTTAATAAAGCCTTTGACACCATTTCCCACAGCTTTCTCCTGGAGAAATTGGCTGCTCGTGGCTTGGACGGGTGTACCCTTTGCTGGGTAAACAACTGGCTGGATGGCTGGGCCCAAAGAGTTGTGGTGACTGGAGTTCAATCCAGTTGGCGGCCGATCACCACAAGTGGTGTTCCCCAGGGCTCAGTATTGGGGCCAGTTCTGTTTCATATCTTTATCAATGATCTGCATGCGGGGATCGAGTGCACCCTCAGTAAGTTTGTAGACGACAGCAAGTTGTCTCTTCAGAGGAATCTGGACAGGTTGGATTGGTAGGCTGAGGCCAGTTGTATGAGGTGCAACAAGGCCAAGTGCTGCATCCTGCACTTGGGTCACAACAACCCCATGCAACGCTACAGGCTTGGGGAAGAGTGGCTGGAAAGCAACCCAGTGGAAAAAGACCTGGGGATATTGGTTGACAGCCGGCTGAATATGAGCCATCAGTGTGCCCAGGTGGCCAAGAAGGCCAATAGCATCCTGACTTGTTTGAGAAATAGCGCAGCCAGCAGGACTAGGGAAGTGATCATCCCTTTGTACTGGGCACTGGTGAGACCACACCTCAAATACTGTGTTCAGTTTTGGGCCCCTCACTGTAAGAAAGACATTGGGGTGCTGGAGCATGTCCAAGGAAGAGCAAGGAAGTTGGTGAAGGGCCTATAGAACAAGACTTCTGAGGAGCGGCTGAGGGAGCAAGGGGTTGTTTGGTCTGGAGAAAAGGAGGCTGAGGGGTGAGCTCTACAACTACCTGAAAGGAGGTTGTAATGAGGTGGGTGTTGGTCTCTATTCCCAAGTAGTAAGTGATAGGACGAGAGGAAATGACCTCAAGTTGCACCAGAGGAGGTTTAGATTGGATATTGAGGAAAAATTTCTTCACTGACAGGATTGTCAAACATTGGAACAGGCTGCCGCGAGAAGTGGTTGAGTTACCATCCCTGGAGGTATTTAAAATATGTGTAGACGTGGCGTTTATAGGGATATGGTTTAGTGGTGGACTTGGCCGTGTTGGACTCAATGATGTCAAGGGTCTTTTCCAACATCAATGATTCTGTGATTCTATAATCATCTTTGGAAGTAGTATTGCTCCCAGGTGTGTAAGATTTCCATCTGAGATTGCTGAAGCATTGCAAAACATGAAGGGTAAGCTGTGGAGAGTCTGCTGGACACCATGTCTGCGATACCATCTTTGTGTTTTTCTATGGTGCTGTCATTGATGGAAGGGTCCACAAAAGCTGGAGTGAGCCCTGAGGTGGGAAAGGAACCTGTGGCATGTCGCAGAGGGGAATGTGTCAGTGGCACTGAGTAGGGCCTGGCCATGTCCTGATGTGAAGGGTGATCTTGAGCAGTGGGAAGATTTGTCTGAGGGAACTGGAAATCCTTGGGAAGATCATGTCACAAGAGAAGAATGGGAGATGATGTGCTTGTCTGGAGAACAGGTTGCAGAGTGGGGAATGGAGGATGCTTAGAGGAAAGCATGAGGCAGGAAGGCCACAGAGTGTTCTTGCCCAGGATCCTTTCCCAGGCTGCAAGGGTGTGGAGTTGGAGGCCTTCCTGATGTTGAGATAGTGTATGGTATTGAAATGCCCCCAATGTCTTTTGAGGTTATGAAGATCCCCCACCAGAGAGAGTCCCTTGTGCTGCTGCCTGCCTGACGTAGGCAATGTGTTGGTAAGAGGGTAAGAGATGCAGCCTGCTGAATAATGTCTGATGAACCTTTTTGCTCCTGTTCTGGACAAGGTGTTGTGGGAGGGTAGTGCTTCAGTCTGGTGTCCTTGTGTAGTGGTGGGCATCTATAGCAGCTTCTGCATCCATTGATGTTGCCATGATTGTTCCTTGCTCCTCCTCAAATGGGATTTGTAAGCAAATGTGATTTGGAGGTGTGTGTAATCTGCGTGGGCTTGACTTCCCCTTCTTGTGCACTTGGTAGAGACGGCCTCGGTAGAGATGGTGTGTCCCCTTGTCATGCTTAACTCAGATATGTGCACGTACACGCCAAATCCTTCACAGCAGCCCAGCTCTGGTTTTGTGTGGTACAAATCCTCCCACCCAGTTGATATCGTGAGTGCATTGCGGCTCAGCATTTGGCGTGGTTCTCTCAAACAATAAAATCCGTGCAGACTGGATGAGAGCTGTCACAGCTCTAATCACAGAATCCTTAAGAACTCTACAGTACAGCTCTGTGGTGTTTCCATCCGAGATTGCTGAAAAAGATTGAGGCTGAAGGTCTTGCAACTGGGAAGAGTCTGCCAGAGAGTGAGTATCTCTGCAGTCCTCCATGTGTTCTTTGTGCCAATCATGAGGGAAGGTGAGGATGTGCAAAGGCCTGTGTCACGCTGAGACTGGGTTTTATTGCTGGGGCACGCTGTTGTGGTTGAGCAATGTCTGGGTATTGTGGCAGTGATCCTCTGAGTGGCACGGAGTAAGGTAACCAGTGATGCTACAGGTAAGTCACTCACACCTGAAGTGGATGTGTTTGAGAGGCAGGTGTACTTTTGTTCCTGTTCAGTTGTGGCATCTTTATGTTGGATCGACGGAATGTTGCCTGGATTGTAATGCCTGTGGGTTTGGAGCAGCAAAGCACCAGTGCCTGCTCTCGTTCTTTTCCCGCTGCTTCTAGGCCCAGTGGGAGCAAGTGGCAGCGAGGACAGAGGGAGGAGGGACCCCAGTGCATTTCTTGGAGTGGATGTGTTGGGCATGAAGGAGATGTTCTCAGTGCAAATGTCGTGCTGTTACCTTGGTGGCTTTTGTCTGGCTGTGTGATGCGTGGATCATGCTAACGAAGGAGAGGTATTCCACGGGGACTAAATCCCTTGGGTAACAAGGTTCTTGCTGCAATGTCCTGGCATTGCATGCCTGCCGGCAAGTTAAAGCAAGTGCTTGCCCTTCAGCGTGCAGGTGAAAATGAATCTGGAAGAATAGCTCTTCATCAAGGTACATGAAGAGTTCTCAGGAGCTGCAGTTGCCCCATGCATTTTCAGCCTTCGTAGAGGACTGTAGTGCTGGGCTGTGATGGGTTTGAGTTCCTGAAGGAAATTTCTCCCACCGTGCGTTGTTTGGACTCTTTGGAGCCTGTTTGCACAGACGTGCAAGTACGTGGAGCTTGGGCTTGTGTTTCAGTTCAAGCTGGCCAGCACTGTAAAGGACAAGAAAAAGGGCTTTTTTAAATATGTTGACAGCAAAAGGAGGATCAGAGATAACATCAGTCCGTTACTTGATGAGGTCGGCCACCTCACAAATAGGGATGTAGGCAAAGCAGAGATGTTTAATGGCTTCTTTGCCTGTGTCTTTAACACCAATGATGAGCCCTGGGACCCCCGGAGCCCTGTGTTGGAAGAGCGTGAGTGCAGGAAATATAAACCCCCAGCCAACTGTGAACTCGTTTGAGACTTGCTGCTCCAGCTGGAGACACCTAAGTCTATGGAGCCCCAGGGTACTGAAAGAGCTGGCCGATGTTATCATGGGACCTCTCTCCATTATTTTTCAATGGTCTTGGGAGTGTGGAGAGGTCGATGGAGGTGATGTCCCAGTCTACACTGCAGCGGTGCGGCCCCACCTTGAGCATTGTGTGCAGTTTTGGGCACCTCAAGATAAGAAGGACATCAAACTGTTAGAGTGTAGCAGAGCTGTTCTTTGCCATATGATCGCCTGTTATTTGCCGTGTTCTTTGAGAGGACTGGAGGCTGAAGGATGTGGTCTTCTTCCAGAAGGGGAGGGAAGCGGACGTGAAGGGGCAGTCTGTCTGTCTTGCATAGGCTGGAGGAAAGCAGGAAGGTTTTCCCCATCTGGATGGATGGAAGGCAGAAGGGAAAATGAATGAGAGCTCTTGCCAAAGGGCATGTCCGTGCTTCATGTTGAGCGTGGTGTAGACATGTAGAAAATCTTTTGGTAAAGGGAAAAAAGAAGAGTCAAGGATGGAAGCAGAAGAGAAGGTGAGGCAATAATACAGCAGGGTAAGGCAAAAAAAAAAAAAAAAGAAGGAAAAGAAGGAAAAGAAGTAGGAAAGAGAAAAAAGACGAAAGGAAGAAAAGAAAGAGTCATATAGAAAACACGTTGGTAAAGGAGGCAAGAGAGAAAGAGTGAAGAAGAAGAGAATGGGAGGAAAGGACAGTGAAGAGAGGAGAAGGAGAAAGAGGAGAAAGCAGAGAAGGAAGGAAGAAACAACAGAGGGAAAGAAAAGCAATCCAGAACAAAGCAAGCAATAGAGAGAAAGAAGATAAAATGAGAAAAAAAAAGAAAAACAAAAAAGAAACAAGTTTCCTTGCATGCCCGGACGCTATCCCTGTACACAGAAAGGTGGTGAGGGAGAGAAAGGAATAAAGAAGGCAAGAAAGAAAGAAAGAAAGAAAGAAAGAAAAAAGCACAGAAGAAAGAAAGGAAGCAAGGAAGAAATTAAGGAAAGAAGGAAGATAACAAGAGAAAAAAGGAAGAAACTGTAAAGGAGATTGCCAGGGTGCAGCAAAGATATCTTGCAGAAGAATCCGGAAGGAAAGGAAAAAGGAAAGGAGGGAATCTATGCAAGTAAAAAGCAAGAAAGGAAGAAAGAAAGAAAGGGAAGGAAGGAAGAGGTGATAGACGAGATTAGGAGAACGCAGCAACGTAACCTCTAGAGGCGGAACGGAGTTGGTCGCTAACCGCCTCCCCCTTGGTCAGAGTAGCGCGCTCCGGCGCTGATGCCCCGTAATTAGCGCTAATGCCCCGTAATTAGCGCTGATGGCTTTGTCTTTGATGGTCTCCGCCGCGGCGCCGGAGGCGACTGGTGAGCTGCGAGCGGGGGTAAAGAAGAGAGAAGGATGGGAAGAAAAGGGAAAGCCATCGGGTAAAAATCGGGCAGGGCAGGGCAAGACCGAAAAGGAGAAAGAACAGAAGGAGGACAAGGAACAAATGGAAGAAGAAGGAGACGGAGTAAAAAGAAGATAGTAGAAAGAGAAGAAAACAAAGTAGGAAAGAGAAAGGAAGAAAGAGATAAGGAACGAAGAGCACTGAAAGAAAGAAAGAAAAGAAGAAAGAAATAAAGAAAGAAAGAGGAAGAAGGAAAGGAAGAGAAAAGGAAGGAATCTATGCAAGCAAACAGCAAGCAAGAAACAAAAAAGAAATAAGGAGGAAAAAAAGAGGAAAAAAGAGGAAAAGAAAGAATAAAAAGAAAGAGGTGAAGGCAGAGACGGCAGAGGAGATGAGCAGCGCGGGGCCGGGGCAGGAGCGTGCGAGGCGGCGGAGCAGCGCACGGTGTCGCTGCAGGCTCAGCAACGGCGGCGGAGCGGCGAGGCGGCTCCGCCCCGGCGCGGCGGAGAGCCCGGCTGTGAGCGCGGGGGGGCGGCGCGGGGCGGGCAGGAGAGCCGGTGCGTGCGGGCGGCGGCGGGGAGCCGTGCGGGGCCCGGGCGGGCGGCGGCGGCGGCGGCGGCGATGGGCGTGTGCTGGGGGCCCGTGGTGCGGGTGCTGGTGCTGCAGGCGGCCTGGGCGCTGGGCGGCGGGCAGGTGCGCTACTCGGTGCCGGAGGAAGCCAAGGCCGGGACGGTGGTGGGCCGGCTGGCGCAGGACCTGGGCCTGGAGGCGGGCGAGCCGGAGGCGCGGCGGCTGCGGCTGGTGGCGCAGGGCCGGCGGGCGAGCGTGGAGGTGAGCGGGGCGAGCGGGGCGCTGGTGGTGAGCTCGCGGCTGGACCGGGAGGAGCTGTGCGGGAAGAGCGCGCCGTGCGCCCTGCGGCTGGAGATGCTGGTGGAGCGGCCGCTGCGCGTCTTCCACGTGGAGCTGGAGGTCACCGACATCAACGACAACGCTCCGCTCTTCCCCGCCGCCCGGAAAAACCTGAGTTTACCGGAGAACTCCCCTGCGGGGTCTCGGTTTCCGCTGGAGGGCGCGTCGGATGCAGATGTCGGAGCCAACGCGCAGCTCTCCTACACACTCAGCCCCAGCGAGCACTTTACGCTCGATGTTAAATCCTCTGATGAATACAGGAAATCTCTATTCCTGGTGCTCGCGCAACCGCTGGACCGGGAGACGATGCCCGTGCACCGTTTGGTGTTGACGGCAAGTGACGGGGGCCGGCCGTCGCTGACGGGCACGATGGAGCTGGTGATCTCGGTGCTGGACGCGAACGACAACGCGCCCCAGTTCAACCAGTCGGTGTATAAAGTGCAGCTGCCGGAGAGCGCTGCAGAGGGGACGCTGGTGGCGCGGCTGAACGCCACGGATCCGGACGAGGGTCTCAGTAAGGAGTTTTCTTACAGCATCGTCAGTTCGGTTCCTGCTGGTAACAAAGATCTCTTCACCATTGATGCGAAGACGGGCGAGATCCGACTGACGGGCGCCCTGGACTTCGAAGAGGTCCCTTTACACGAGTTGCAAGTGGAAGCGAGAGACAAAGGTTGGCCTCCGTTGTCGGGTCACTGCAGCGTGGAGCTGGAGGTGCTGGACGTGAACGACAACGCGCCGGAGGTGTGGGTGACGTCGCTGTCGGTGCCGGTGCCGGAGGACGCGGCGGTGGGGACGGTGGTGGCGCTGCTGAGCGTGTCGGACCGGGACTCGGGGGCGAACGGGCGGGTGCGCTGCGCGGTGCGGCCGGCGGCGCCGTTCGGGCTGGTGGCGAGGCTGGCGGGGTCGTACTCGCTGGTGCTGCGGGAGGCGCTGGACCGGGAGCGGGTGGCGGAGTACGAGGTGGAGGTGCGGGCGGAGGACGGCGGGGCGCCGCCGCTGCGCGCCAGCCGCGGGCTGCGGGTGCCGGTGTCGGACGTGAACGACAACGCGCCGGCGTTCGCGCAGGCCGTGTACACGGTGCTGGCGCGGGAGAACAACGCGGCGGGCGCGGAGCTGGCGCGGCTGTGGGCGCGGGACCCGGACGAGGCGGGCAACGGGCGCGTGAGCTACTCGGTGGCGGAGGGCGGTGGCGGCGGCGTGGGCGCGGCGGCGGGCGGCGGGTGGCGTCCGGCGTCGAGTTACGTGTCGGTGGACGCGGAGAGCGGGCGGCTGTGGGCGCTGCAGCCGTTGGACTACGAGGAGGTGCAGGTGCTGCAGTTCGAGGTGCGGGCGGTGGACGCGGGGGAGCCGCCGCTGTGCGGCAACGCCACGGTGCAGCTCTTCGTTGTGGACGAGAACGACAACGCGCCGGCGCTGCTGGCGCCTGCCGGCGTCGGGCCGGAGCCCGGGGCCGCGGTCTCGGCGGCGTCGGGGCCGGTCTCGGGGGCGTTGTGGGCGTGGGCGGCGTGGGGGGCGCCGGCGGGGCAGGTGGTGGCGAAGATCCGCGCGGTGGACGCGGACTCGGGCTACAACGCGTGGCTGCGCTACGAGCTGTGGGAGCCGCGGGGGAAGGGCCCGTTCCGCGTGGGGCTGTACAGCGGCGAGGTGAGCACGGCGCGGGCGCTGGAGGAGGCGGACGGCCCGCGGCAGAGGCTGGTGATCGTGGTGCGGGACCACGGGGAGCCGGCGCGCTCGGCCACGGCCACGCTGAGCGTGTCGCTGGGGGAGGCCGCCGAGGCGGCGCTGGCGGCCGCGGGCTCGTCCTCGTCCTCGCCGGGGGCGGGGCTGCGGCCGGCGGCGGGCGCGGAGGCCGGCGCGGCGTCGTCGTCGTCGACGAACGTGTGGCTGGTGGTGGCCATCTGCGCGGTGTCGAGCCTGTTCCTGCTGGCGGTGGTGCTGTACGGGGCGTCGCGGTGGGCGCCGCGGGCGGCCGTGCTGTCGGGGCCCGGGCCGGCGACGCTGGTGTGCGCCAGCGAAGTGGGGAGCTGGTCGTACTCGCAGCGGCAGAGCCGGAGCCTGTGCGTGGCGGACGGCGCGGGCAAGAGCGACCTGATGGTTTTCAGCCCCAACTTCCCGGCGCCGCCCGGCCCCGCGGCGAAGGAGACGCAGCCGGAGCCGCCCGCTCTCCCGGACACGGTCAGTGGCCCTCCCTTCCCCGCCTCTCGCCCCCGCCTTCCCCCTCGTCCTCGCGCTCCCTTCTCGCCCTGGGGGTGGGGAGGCGCTGGTGGGAGCCGGGCTGAGCCCGCGGGGCGTGCGGGCGGTGGGTGCTTGGCGGGTGCTTAAGGATGTGAAGGGGCCCTTTGCATCTGCCTTGGCGTCCTTGCCGGAGCCCCTCGGCTGTCGCTTTGGGGGCAAAAGGAAAGGTATTGCCGCAGGCAGCAGCAGTTGCCGTCGGCAGCTGAGGTTTGCTGTTCTGGGTGGGAGTTGTTCTCCCGTAGAATTAAATCGCTGCCGATGTCGATGAGAGGTGCCACGGTACCGGCTTTGGAGACGCTGTCGCGTGGTGTTGTGTAGCATTTCCACCCGAGCTTGCTGAAGTTCTGCAAGAGACGCAGGCTGTGGTGGTGAGAGTCCCCCAGGCACTCTTTACTCCCTTACTGCCTTTGCTGAGTGCAGCCCGTGCTGGTATGAGATGTGGTTTCTTGTGGAAAGCTCTGTCCTCCTCCTCTTTGACTATTCTTTGCAAGATCGTGATGGAAGGTGCCAGTAGGGATTCAGGGTTTTCTGTCCCCGTAGTGTAATTTCGCCATTTTGTTTGGCCCATCAGAGTCATTATCAAAGTCGGGAAGGCAATATGGATTTTTCCCATGTTCTTTTTTTCTACTTAGTAGTATAAAGTGTTCAGGGAGAGGAGTGTGATGCAAGGTAGGTGTCAGAAACGGGAATTGTCTTTTTCTTTTCCTGCTGCCCCTTTCCCCCAGGTTGTGGACTGCATTCCTTGCCAGTGAAGTGTTATGAAGTACGCTGGCCTGTTTTGATGTTCTGTCAACATTTGTATCAACAGCCACACTGTTTCAAAAGCCCTGGAAATTTTATTTTATGAAATGAAACAACAAACAAACATTGAAAAAAAACCAAATCCTAAGAACCGCCCCTCCCCAACAAAACCCAAATCAAATTTTCCCAACAATCGCTATCATCTGTTAGTTGGTGTGCTCATCAACATTTTGGTTTTTCTTTCAGCGCATGAAATCAATGCCATTGCCATCAGAGCTGTACCGATATTACTTTTAGAAATAGAATTGCTCCCAGGTCTGCCACCTTTGCACCCAAGGTAGCTGAAGCATTGCCAAACATGAAGGGTCAGCAGCAGAGAGCCTGCCAACACCATGTATATGATACCATCTGTATGTTTACTATGGTGCTCTCATTGATGGGGAGGGTCTGCAAAAGGTGAAGTGAGCCCTGAGGTGTGATAGAAACCTGTGGCACGTCACAGAAGGGAATGTGGCAGTGGCATTGAGTAGGGCCTGGCCCTTTCCTGATGTGAAGGGTGACCTTGAGCAGTGGGAAGCCTTGTCTGAGGGAACTGGAAATTCTTGGGAAGACCATGGTCTGTGTTATAAGAATGGGAGATGTGTGCTTGAAATGCCCACAATGTCCTTTGAGGTTATGAAGATCTCCCGCTAGAGACAGTCCCTTGTGCTGCTGCCTGCCTGACGCAGGGAATGTGTTGGTAAGAGGGGGTGAGATGCAGGCTGCTGAATATTGTCTGATGAACGCTTCCGCTCTTGTTTTGAGCAAGGTGTTGTGGGAGGGCAACGCTTCAGTCTGCTGTCCCTGTGTTGTCGTGGGCATCTACAGGAGCTTCTGCAGCCGTTGACATTGCCATGATGGTTCCTTGCTCCTCCTGAAGAAGGATTTGTAAGCGCACATGAGGAGATGGGTATAATCTTTGTGTCCCTGACTTCCCCTACTTGCTGCAGCCAGCAGCAGTTACCATCGGCAGCTGAGGTTTGCTGTTCTGGGTGGGAGTTGTTCTCCCGTAGAATTAAATCACTGCCAATGGTGATGAGAGGTGCCACGGCACTGGCTGTGGAGATGTTGTCGCTTGGTGTTGTGTAGCATTTCCACCCGAGCTTGCTGAAGTTCTCCAAGAGACGCAGGCTGTGGTGGTGAGAGTCCCCCAGGCACTCTTTACTGCCTTATTGCCTTTGCTGAGTGCAGCCTGTGCTGGTATGAGATGTGGTTTCTTGTGGAAAGCTCTGTCCTCCTCCTCCCTGATTCTCCTTTGCCAAAGACATGATGGAAGGTGACAATTGGGAATCAGGGTTTTCTGTCCCCGTGGTGGAATTTCTCCATTTGTATTCACCCACCAGAGTCATTATGAAGGCCCTGAAGGCAATACGGACTTTTCCTATGTTCTTTTTCCAAGTATGTTGTTGGTAGTATGGTAGTAGTGTTTGGGGAGAGGAGTGTGACGCAAGGTAGGTGTCAGAAACGGGCATTTTCTTTTTCTTTTCCCGCCCCCACCCAAACCATGCTATAGAATTCCGTTCCAGGCAGGAGAAGTGATGTGATATGATATACGCTGGCCTGTAACAGAGCTCCCAGGTGTGAAGCATTGCAAAACACGAAGGGTCAACTACAGAGAGTCTGCTGGACACCATGTATATGGTACCATCTGTATGGTTTTTATGGTGCTCTCATTGATGGGAATGGTTGTGGACTTGCGTTCCTGACCAGAGAGGCAGTGTGACGTATGCTGGCCTTTTATGATGTTCTTTCAATATTTCCATCGGCAGCTACACCCTTACAAAAGCCCGGAAACCTTCTTTTTGACAACAAAAAAAAAACAACCAACAAACAAACAACCGCCCCCTCACCCAGCCCCCCAATAAGAAAACCCCAAACCCGAAGTCTCCTACAGAATCGATATCATCCATCACATTGGGGTTCTTGTCAACGTTTGGGTTGTTCTCTCATAGCGTGAAATCACTGCCACTGCCATTTAGAGCTGTTGCAACATCACCTTTAGAAAGAGTAGAGAGTCTGCTGGACAGGGTCTATATGATACCATCTGTATGGTTTTTATGGTGCTCCCATTGATGGAAAAGTCTCTAAAAGCTGGAGTGAGCCCTTAGGTGGGAAACGAAACTGTGGCCTCAAGTTGCGCCAGGGCAGGTTTAGATTGGATATTAGGAAATACTTCTTCACGGAAAGGGTTGTCAAGGTTTGGAACAGGCTGCCCAGGGAAGTGGTTGAGTCACTGTCCTGGTTTCAGCTAGGGTAGAATTAACTTTCTTTCTGGTGGCTGGGGGGTGCTGTGTTTTGGGTTTGGCATGAGATGGCCCATTGTTGCTTTGGGTGGTGCTTGCACCAGGGACTTTTTGGCTTCTGCCAGGCCTCTGCCAGGTGCACAGGAAGCTGGGGAGGGAGCATAGCCGGGGCCATTGACCCCGCTGGCCAATGGGGTATTCCATACCAAGTGACGTCAGTATAAAAACTCAGGGTGGGGGCTCTCACGTCTTGGGACGGGCTGGGCGTCAGTGGGTGGGTGGTGAGCAGTTGCATTGTGCATCGCCTGCTTTGTATATTCTATTATTTTTGCTGTTATCATTGTTATTATTACTATTCTACTTTGTTTTATTTCCCTTATTAAACTGTTTTTATCTCAAGCCTTGAGTTTTCCTACTTGTGCCCTCCCGATTCTCTCCCCCATCCTACCGGAGTGGGGGGTGAGTGAGTGGCTGCGTCGTGTTTAGATGCTGGCTGGGGTTAAACCATGAGAGTCACCATCCCTGGAGGTATTTAAACAACATGTAGATGTGGCACTTAGGGACATGTGTACAGTTGGACTGGATGATGTCAAGGGTCTTCTCCAACATCAATGATTCTGTGATTCTATGATCATCTTTGGAAATAGTATTGCTCCCAGGTGTGTAAGATTTCCATCTGAGATTGCTGAAACATAGCAAAACATGAAGGGTAAGCTGCAGAGAGTCTGCTGGACACCGTGTCTGCGATACCATCTTTGTGTTTTTCTATGGTGCTGTCATTGATGGAAGGGTCCACAAAAGCTGGAGTGAGCCCTGAGGTGGGAAAGGAACCTGTGGCATGTCGCAGAGGGGAATGTGTCAGTGGCACTGAGTCGGGCCTGGCCATGTCCTGATGTGAAGGGTGACCTTGAGCAGTGGGAAGATTTGTCTGAGGGAACTGGAAATCCTTGGGAAGACCATGTCACAAGAGAAGAATGGGAGATGATGTGCTTGTCTGGAGAACAGGTTGCAGAGTGGGGAATGGAGGATGCTTAGAGGAAAGCATGAGGCAGGAAGGCCACAGAGTGTTCTTGCCCAGGATCCTTTCCCAGGCTGCAAGGATGTGGAGTTGGAGGCCTTCCTGGTCTTGAGCTAGTGTGTGGTATTGAAATGTCCACAACATTTGAGGTTATGAAGATCTCCCACCAGACAGTGCCTTGTGCTGCTGCCTGCCTGACGTAGGCAATATGTTGGTAAGAGGGGGTGAGATGCAGCCTGCTGAATATTGTCTGATGAACCTTTTTGCTCCTGTTCTGGGCAAGGTGTTGTGGGAGGGTAGTGCTTCAGTCTACTTAGCTGTGGAGATGCCATTTCCCATGGCGCAGGATAGAAGATGCCAGTAGAAAACCTTGAGAAGAAGCCCGGCTCACAGGGCTGCTTGCCTGGGATCCTCTCAGGATTTTGTGAAGATAATTGCCATATGCGCCTTTAATCACTTGGTTTTGATGTGGAATGTTGTTGGTGAAAGAGAAGCATTTTGAAATTTGGATCATGCTGTCAGCCTTCTCTGAAGCTTCCTTGGTCTTCTCTCTGCTCTTAGTCTTGCTAGGGAGGGGAAGGAGTGGTGTCCGTAATCAGGATGTTGGCAAACCTTGCATCCCATACAGTGGAATGGGATTCTTTGGTTTTATTTCCTCCTCTCACCAAAACCACCCACCCTTTCAATCTGTTGGTTTTTTTTCCTCTCAGATTGGCAACGTGTTGGTAAGAGTGGATGAGATGCAGACTGCTGAATTTTGGCAGCTGTCAGGTGGCAGACGTTTCTGGGGGTTTTCCATCAGTGTGTGGGAAGGTTTCCCAGTCCCTTGAGCTGAGATTGACATTGAGAGAATGTCCTTAGCTTTCAGGTGTCCCTTCTGCTTCCCCTTTGATAGAAGTGCATAAGGGAGCACTACACACTGTCCAGCGTTTTCAAGGCTTTTGCAGAACATTTTTCTCTGTCCAGCATCCCCAGAAATCGCTGCTAATGTTAAGGGACAATGTCCCTTAAAACGAATTCTCCTCTACTGAAAGTGTTTCTTTTTCTGAAGACGACACCAATGATGCTACAGGTAAGTCACTCATTAGGAGGATGAGCTTGAGAGACAAATGTACTTTTGTTCCTCTTGAGTTCTGGTATCTTCATGTTGGATCGACCGAACGTTGCCTTGATTGTAATGCCTGTGGGTTTGGAGCAGCAAAGCACCGCTGCCTGCTCTCGTTCCTTTCCCGCTGCTTCCAAGCCCAGGGTGAGCTGGTGGCAGCGAGGACAGAGGGAGGAGGGACGTTAATGCGTTTCTCAGAGTAGATGCGTTCTCAGTGAAAATGCCGTGGTGTTACCTTGGTGGCTTTTGTTTGGCTGTATGATGGGTGGCTTATGCTAATGAGTGAGAGGTATTCCGTGGGGACTAATGCCCCTGGTTACCGAGATTCTTGGTGTGTTGTCCTGGCAGTGCTGGCAGTGCGTGCCTGCCTGAAAGGGAAAGCAAGAGCTTGACCTTCATTGTGCAGGTGGAAAAGGAGGCCAGAAGAATAGCTCTTCATCGAGATACAGGAAGAGTGCTCGGGAGCTGTGGAGGCCCCATGCTTTTTCAGCCTTCCTGGAGGATTGGAGTGCTGGGCTGTGATGGGTTTGAGTTCCTGAATGAAAGACTTTCTGTGTTGTTTGGACTCATTGGAGCCTGTTTGCAGAGATGTACCTGGGGCTTGGGCTAGTGCTTCCAAGGGTGGTAGATTCTGTTCTGATGTAGCAGAGCTGTTCTTTGCCAAACGATTGCCTTGCTCTGTTATTTGCTGGGTCCTTGAGAGGCCTGGAGGCTGGAGAGTGTGGCGTTCATCTTGAAGGGAGAGGAAGTTGCAGGTGCATGGAAAAGAGGAAAGCAGGAAGGTTGTTCCCTGTCCAGAGAGATGGAAGGTGGTAGGGAAGAGGAAGGAGAGCTCTTGCCAGAGGGCATGTCCGTGCTTCATGGCGAGTATGTTAGTGACCTTTTAAAAACATTTTGGTAAAGGAAGAAATGAACAGAAGAGGGAAGGATGGAAGCAGAAGAGAACGGGAGGCAAAGAGGGCACAGCGGGGCCAGAAAGAAGGAGGAAGAGAGGAAGGAAGAGAGAAGGAAAGAGAAAGGAAAGGAAGAGAAGAAGGAAAGAGAAAGAAGGAGCAAAAAAGAAGGAAAGGAAGAATCTTTGCAAGTAAGAAACAAGCAAGCAAGGAAGAAAGCAAGCAGGAAGGAAGAGATGATTGAGGAGATTACCAGCATTTGTCTCAACACGCTGAATGGAGTTGAGGACCTCAGCATCCTCAGTACTTATGGATGCTCTGCAAGGCTGGCTGAAAAGCAGTGAGGAAGAGGAAGGAGAGGTCTTGCCAAAGGGCATGTCCACGCTTCATTACGAGCGTGGTGTAGACACGTGGAAAACATTTTGGTAAAGGAAAAAATGAACAGAAGAGACGAGGATGGAAACAGGAGAGGAGGAGAGGGAAAAATAGGACAGGGAAGAGAAGGAAAGAGAATATGTAAGGAAAGAGAAGAAGGAAAGAGCAAGGGAAGAGAGAAAAATAGAGGGGAAAAAAGAGAACAGCAGAAGGAAATGAAGAAGGGAAGGAAAAAGGAAAGAAGGACTCTATGCAAGTAAAGAGCAAAAGAAAGAAGAGAAAGGAAGGAAAGAAGAGGAGATGACCAGCATGCACCGACCTTCCCTCCAGAGGCTGAACGGAGTTGGTCGCTAACAGCCTCCGCCTTGGTCAGAGTAGCGCGCTCCGGCGCTGATGCCCCGTAATTAGCGCTGATGCCCCGTAATTAGCGCTGATGGCTTTGTCTTTGACGGTCTCCGCCGCGGCGCAGGAGGCGACTGGTGAGCTGCGAGCGGGGGTAAAGAAGAGGGAAGGATGGAAAGGGAAAGGATAGTAAAGAATCGGGCAGGGCAGGGCAAGACCCAAAAGGAGAAGGAAGAGAAGAAGGACAAGGAAGAAAAGGAAGAAGAAGGAGACGCAGTAAAAAGAAGATAGAAAGAGAAGAAAACAAAGTAGAAAAGAGAAAGGAAGAAAGAGATAAACGAACGAAGAGCTCTGAAAGAAAGAAAGAAAAGAAGAAATAAATAAAGAAAGAGGAAGAAGGAAAGGAAGAGAAAAGGAAGGAATCTATGCAAGCAAACAGCAAGCAAGAAAGGTAAAAGGAAAAAGCAATAAGGATTAAAAGAAGAGGAAAAGAAAGAATAAAAAGAAAGAGGTGAAGGCAGAGACGGCAGAGGAGATGAGCAGCGCGGGGCCGGGGCAGGAGCGTGCGAGGCGGCGGAGCAGCGCACGGTGTCGCTGCAGGCTCAGCAACGGCGGCGGAGCGGCGAGGCGGCTCCGCCCCGGCGCGGCGGAGAGCCCGGCTGTGAGCGCGGGGGGGCGGCGCGGGGCGGGCAGGAGAGCCGGTGCGTGCGGGCGGCGGCGCGGAGCCGTGCGGGGCCCGGCCGGGCGGCGGCGGCGGCGATGGGCGTGTGCTGGGGGCCCGTGGTGCGGGTGCTGGTGCTGCAGGCGGCCTGGGCGCTGGGCGGCGGGCAGGTGCGCTACTCGGTGCCGGAGGAAGCCAAGGCCGGGACGGTGGTGGGCCGGCTGGCGCAGGACCTGGGCCTGGAGGCGGGCGAGCCGGAGGCGCGGCGGCTGCGGCTGGTGGCGCAGGGCCGGCGGGCGAGCGTGGAGGTGAGCGGGGCGAGCGGGGCGCTGGTGGTGAGCTCGCGGCTGGACCGGGAGGAGCTGTGCGGGAAGAGCGCGCCGTGCGCCCTGCGGCTGGAGGTGCTGGTGGAGCGGCCGCTGCGCGTCTTCCACGTGGAGCTGGAGGTCACCGACATCAACGACAACGCCCCACTCTTCCCCGCCGCCCGGAAAAACCTGAGTTTACCGGAGAACTCCCCTGCGGGGTCTCGTTTCCCGCTGGAGGGCGCGTCGGATGCAGATGTCGGAGCCAACGCGCAGCTCTCCTACACACTCAGCCCCAGCGAGCATTTCGGTTTGGAAGTGAAATCCAAACACGAAACCAAAATGTCACTACTCCTCGAGTTAAAGAAATCTCTGGACCGCGAGACGATGCCCGTGCACCGTTTGGTGTTGACGGCGAGTGACGGGGGCCGGCCGTCGCTGACGGGCACGATGGAGCTGGTGATCTCGGTGCTGGACGCGAACGACAACGCGCCCCAGTTCAACCAGTCGGTGTATAAAGTGCAGCTGCCGGAGAGCGCTGCCCCCGGAACGGTGTTTCTCCAGTTAACAGCGACAGACAAAGATGAGGGAATTAACCGGGAGATATATTACTCGTTTAGCGACTCGATTTCTGCCGAAGTTCAGGACTTGTTCGTAATTGACAGAAATTCCGGGGAGATGCGGACTGCCGGGGAACTGGATTTCGAGGACGTTCAGTCGTATGACTTGGAGATCGAAGCGAGAGACAAAGGTTGGCCTCCGCTGTCGGGTCACTGCAGCGTGGAGCTGGAGGTGCTGGACGTGAACGACAACGCGCCGGAGGTGTGGGTGACGTCGCTGTCGGTGCCGGTGCCGGAGGACGCGGCGGTGGGGACGGTGGTGGCGCTGCTGAGCGTGTCGGACCGGGACTCGGGGGCGAACGGGCGGGTGCGCTGCGCGGTGCGGCCGGCGGCGCCGTTCGGGCTGGTGGCGAGGCTGACGGGCTCGTACTCGCTGGTGCTGCGGGAGGCGCTGGACCGGGAGCGGGTGGCGGAGTACGAGGTGGAGGTGCGGGCGGAGGACGGCGGGGCGCCGCCGCTGCGCGCCAGCCGCGGGCTGCGGGTGCCGGTGTCGGACGTGAACGACAACGCGCCGGCGTTCGCGCAGGCCGTGTACACGGTGCTGGCGCGGGAGAACAACGCGGCGGGCGCGGAGCTGGCGCGGCTGTGGGCGCGGGACCCGGACGAGGCGGGCAACGGGCGCGTGAGCTACTCGGTGGCGGAGGGCGGTGGCGGCGGCGGGGGCGCGGCGGCGGGCGGCGGGTGGCGTCCGGCGTCGAGCTACGTGTCGGTGGACGCGGAGAGCGGGCGGCTGTGGGCGCTGCAGCCGTTGGACTACGAGGCGGTGCAGGTGCTGCAGTTCGAGGTGCGGGCGGTGGACGCGGGGGAGCCGCCGCTGTGCGGCAACGCCACGGTGCAGCTCTTCGTGGTGGACGAGAACGACAACGCGCCGGCGCTGCTGGCGCCTGCCGGCGTCGGGCCGGGGCCCGGGGCCGCGGTCTCGGCGGCGTCGGGGCCGGGCTCGGGGGCGTTGTGGGCGTGGGCGGCGTGGGGGGCGCCGGCGGGGCAGGTGGTGGCGAAGATCCGCGCGGTGGACGCGGACTCGGGCTACAACGCGTGGCTGCGCTACGAGCTGTGGGAGCCGCGGGGGAAGGGCCCGTTCCGCGTGGGGCTGTACAGCGGCGAGGTGAGCACGGCGCGGGCGCTGGAGGAGGCGGACGGCCCGCGGCAGAGGCTGGTGATCGTGGTGCGGGACCACGGGGAGCCGGCGCGCTCGGCCACGGCCACGCTGAGCGTGTCGCTGGGGGAGGCCGCCGAGGCGGCGCTGGCGGCCGCGGGCTCGTCCTCGTCCTCGCCGGGGGCGGGGCTGCGGCCGGCGGCGGGCACGGAGGCCGGCGCGGCGGCGTCGTCGTCGTCGACGAACGTGTGGCTGGTGGTGGCCATCTGCGCGGTGTCGAGCCTGTTCCTGCTGGCCGTGGTGCTGTACGGGGCGTCGCGGTGGGCGCCGCGGGCGGCCGTGCTGTCGGGGCCCGGGCCGGCGACGCTGGTGTGCGCCAGCGAAGTGGGGAGCTGGTCGTACTCGCAGCGGCAGAGCCGGAGCCTGTGCGTGGCGGACGGCGCGGGCAAGAGCGACCTGATGGTTTTCAGCCCCAACTTCCCGGCGCCGCCCGGCCCCGCGGCGAAGGAGACGCAGCCGGAGCCGCCCGCTCTCCCGGACACGGTCAGTGGCCCTCCCTTCCCCGCCTCTCGCCCCCGCCTTCCCCCTCGTCCTCGCGCTCCCTTCTCGCCCTGGGGGTGGGGAGGCGCTGGTGGGAGCCGGGCTGAGCCCGCGGGGCGTGCGGGCGGTGGGTGCTTGGCGGGTGCTTAAGGATGTGAAGTGGCCCTTTGCATCTGCCTTGGCGTCCTTGCCGGAGCCCCTCGGCTGTCGCTTTGGGGGCAAAAGGAAAGGTATTGCCGCAGGCAGCAGTAGTTGCCGTCGGCAGCTGAGGTTTGCTGTTCTGGGTGGGAGTTGTTCTCCCGTAGACTTAACTCGCTGCCGATGTCGATGAGAGGTGCCACGGCACCGGCTGTGGAGACGCTTTCGCTTGGTGTTGTGTAGCATTTCCACCTGAGCTTGCTGAAGTTCTGCAAGAGACGCAGGCTGTGGTGGTGAGAGTCCCCCAGGCACTCTTTACTGCCTTATTGCCTTTGCTGAGTGCAGTCCGTGCTGGTATGAGATGTGGTTTCTTGTGGAAAGCTCTGTCCTCCTCCTCCCTGATTCTCCTTTGCCAAAGACATGATGGAAGGTGACAATTGGGACTTCAGGGTTTTTTGTCCCCTGGTGTAATTTCTCCATTTTGTTTGGCCCACCAGAGTCATTTTGAAAGTTGGGAAGCCAATACAGACTTTTCCTGTGTTCTTTTTCCAAGTATGTTGTTACTGGTGTTACTGTAGCAAGGTAGGTGTCAGAAACGGGAATTGGGTTTTTCTTTTCCTGCTGCCCCTTTCCCCCAGGTTGTGGACTGCATTCCCTGCCAGTGAAGTGTTATGAAGTACGCTGGCCTGTTTTGATGTTCTGTCAACATTTGTATCAACAGCCACACTGTTTCAAAAGCCCTGGAGATCTTATTTTATGAAAAGAAAAACAAATAAAGAAAAAAACCCTAAACCCAAAGAACCACTGATCCCTTACAAAACCCAAATCAAATTCTCCCAACAGTCGCTATCATCTGTTACGGTGGTGTGCTCATCAACGTTTTGGTTTTTCTTTCAGCGCATGAAATCAATGCCATTGCCATCAGAGCTGTCCCAACATCACTTTTAGAAATAGTGTTGCTCCCAGGTCTGCCACTTTTCCACCTAAGGTAGCTGAAGCATTGCCAAACATGAAGGGTCAGCAGCAGAGGGTCTGCCAACACCGTGTATATGGTACCATCTGTATGTTTACTATGGTGCTCTCATTACAGAGAAGGGTCTGCAAAAGGTGGCGCGAGCCCTGAGGTGGGAAAGGAAACTGTGGCATGTCACAGAAGGGAATGTGACAGTGGCACTGAGTAGGGCCTGGCCCTTTCCTGATGTGACTTTGAGCAGTGGGAAGACTTTTCTGAGGGAACTGGAAATCCTTGGGAAGACCATGGGCCGTGTTGTAAGAAGAGAAGAATGGGAGATGTGTGCTTGTCTGGAGAACGCAAGTCGCAGAGTGGGGAATGGAGGATGCCTAGAGGAAAGCCCGAGGCAGGATGGGCACGGAGTGTTCTTTTGCAGGATCCTTTCTCAGGCTCCCAAGGATCTTGGAGTTGGAGGCCTTCCTGGTCTTGAGCTAGTGTGTGGTATTGAAATGTCCACAATGTCCTTTGAGATTGTGAATATTTCGCACCAGGGTCAGTCGCTTGTGCTGCTGCCTGCCTGATGTAGGGAATGTGTTGGTAAGAGGGGGTGAGATGCAGACTGCTGAATACTGTCTGATGAACCTTTTTGCTCCTGTTTTGGGCAAGGTGTTTTGGGAGGGTGGTGCTTCAATCTGCTGTCCCTGTGTTGTGGTGGGCATCTACAGGAGCTTCCACAGCCATTGATGTTGCAACGATGGTTCCTTGCTCCTCCTCAGGCAGGATTTGTAAGGGCATATGAGGAGGTGGGTATAATCTTGACCTCGCCTGCTTGTGCATTTGCACAGTCGGCCTCAGTACAGATGCTGTGTCCCCTTGTCATGCTTTACTCATTTGATTACATGCATGTACACGCCAAACCCTCCAGAGCAGGAGCCCAGCTCTCTTTTTCGATGGTACAAATTCTGCCAGTCAGTTGATACCGTGAGTGTGCTTATGCTTCGGCATTTGGTGTGGTTCTGTCAAAGAATAAAATCTGTGCGGAGTGGGATCTGAGCTGTCACAGCTCTAATGAAAGAATCCTTAAGAATTCTAATGTGCAGCTCTGTGGTGTGTTTACCTAGATTGCTGAAAAGGCAAAAACATTCAGAGTGAAGTTCACACAGCTGAGAAGAGCCTGCCAGATCCTGTGTGCCTTTGCAGCCTTGTGCCGATCGTGAGGGAAGGTGAAGATGTGCCAAGGCCTGGGACATGCTCAGAGCTGGATTTAGAGCTGGGGCATGTTGTTGGGGTGGAGCAATGCCTGAGTATTTTGGCAGCGATCCTGCGAGTGGTACCGAGTAGGGCCTGAGCATGTGTGATGGGGAGGGTGACCTTGAGTGGGGAAGAGTCTTGTCTGAGGGAAGTGGAGATGCTGTGTAGAATACGGTCTGTGTCACTGGGAAAGGGCTGGCGAATGTCTGCTTAGCTGTGGAGATGCCATTTCCCATGGGGCAGGATAGAGGATGCCAGTAGAAAACCTTGAGAAAAGGCCCGGCGCACAGGGCTGCTTGCCTGGGATCGTCTCAGGACCTCCAGAAGTTCTGCATATCCTCGTGGCCTGTTGTTCTCCGTGGTATTACTGCTTGTGAAGATAACTACCATACGCGCCTTTAATCACTTGGTTTTGATGTGGGATGTTGTTGGTGAAAGAGAAGCTTCTTGAAATTTGGATCATGCTGCCAGCCTTCTCTGAACCTTCCTTGGTCTTCTTGGCACAGGCTGTGGAGACGCTCTCGCTTGCTGGAGTGTAGCATTTCCACCCGAGCTTGCTGAAGGAGTGCAAGAGACACAGGCTGTGGAGGTGACAGTCCCCCAACACTATTTATTCCCATATTACAGTTGCTGACTGCAGACCGTGCTGGTATCAGCATTGTCGAAAGCTCTGTCCTCCTCCTCTGTGGTTGTCCTCTGGGAGAGATGTGATGCAAGGTGGCAATTGGGATTCAAAGGTTTTCTCTCCCCATGGAGAGAAAAATTCTCCATTTTGGTTGTACTACCAGACTCATTATGAAAGTAGGAAGGTGTTGTGGAGTTTTCCTGTGTTCTTTTTCCAAGTATGTTGTAACCGTGGTTAGTAGTATAAAGTGTTCAGGGAGAGGAGTGTGACACAAGGTAGGTGTCAGAAACAGGAATTTTCTTTTTCTTTTCCTGCTCCCCCTGTCCCACAGCTTGTGGGTTTGCGTTCCTGGCCAGAGAAGTAGCGTGAAATGCCCTGGCCTGTTTTGATGTTCTTTCAAAATTTGTATCAACAGCCACATTGTTTCAAAAGCCCTGGAAATCTTATTTTCTGAAAAGAAAGAAAGATCTTTCAACAACAACAACAAAAAAGAACCACCCCTCCCTAATAAAACCCAAAGCAAATTCTCCTACACAGTCGATATCATCTGTTACGGTGGTGTGCTCATCAACGTTTTGGTTTTTCTCTCAGAGCATGAAATCAATGCCCTTGCTATTTAGAGCTGTCCCAACATCACCTTTAGGAAGAGTATTGCTCCCAGGTCCGCCACTTTTCCATCTGAGATAGCTGAAGCATTGCCAAAAATGAAGGGTCAGCAGCAGAGGGTCTGCCGGACACGATGTATATGATACCATCTGTAATGTTACTGTGGTGCTCTCCTTGATGGGAAGGGTAAGCAAAAGTCGGACTGAGCCTTCACTGTCTGATGAACCTTTTTGCTCCTGTTTTGGCCAAGGTGTTGTGGGAGGATAGTGCTTCAGTCTGCTGTCCTTGTGTAGTGGTGGGCATCTATAGCAGCTTCCACAGCTGTTGATGTTGCCAGGATCATAGAATCATAGAATGGTTTGGGTGGGAGGGGACCTTTAAAATCATCTAGTTCCAACCCGCCTGCAATGAGCAGGCACATCTTCCACTAGATCAGGTTGCTCAAAGCCTCATCCAACCTGGCCTTGAACACTTCCAGGGAGGGGGCATCCACAACTCCTGTGGGCAACCTGTTCCAGTGTCCCACCACCTTCACAGGGGAGGATTAATATTTAATCTAAAACTACCCTCTTTCAGTTTAAAAACGTTACCCCTCATCCCATCACTACACTCCCTGATAAAGAATCCCTCCCCATTTCCCTGTCGCCCCCCTTTAAGCAGTGGAAGGCTGCTATAAGGTCTCCCCAGAGCCTTCTCTTCTCTAGGCTAAACAACGCCAACTCTCTCAGCCTGTCCTCAAAGGGGAAGTGCTCCAGCCCCCTGATCACCTTTGTGGCCCTCCTCTGGACCTGCTCAAGCAAGCCCATGTCTTTCTTATGCTGTGAACCCCAAGCTGAACACAGTGCTCCAGGTGGGGAGTCACAAGAGCGGAGTGGAGGGGGAGAATCACCTCCCCCGACCTGCTAGCCACACTTCTTTTGATGCAGCCCAGGGCATGATTGGCTTTCTGGGCTGTGAGCGCACATAGCTGGCTCATATTCAGTTTTTCATCCACTAGTACCCCCAGGTCCATCTCCAGAGGCCCGCTCCCCCTTCCCCCTAGATTGTGGATGGCATTCCTGGCCAGTGAAGTGTCATGATGTACACTGGCCTGTTTTGATGTTCTTTCAATGTTTGGATCAGCAGCAACAACCTTACTACAGCTCTGTAAACCTTCTTTTCAACCAAAAAAACCCCAAAGCAAATAACCCTAAATTGTCCTACACATTAGATATCATCCGTTACAGTGCTGTGCTCGTCAGCATTTGGGTTGCTCTCTCACAGAAGGAAATCAATGCCCGTTGTCATTAGGGCTGTCCCGACATCATGGGTTTATGAAAGGCATAAACCTGATCTCCTTCTATGACAAGCTGACCCACTTAGTGGATGAGGGAAAGGCAGTGGGTGCTGTTTACCTGGACTTTAATAAAGCCTTTGACACCATTTCCCACAGCATTCTCCTGGAGAAATTGGCTGCTCGTGGCTTGGACGGGTGTACCCTTTGCTGGGTAAACAACTGGCTGGATGGCCGAGCCCA
This sequence comes from Calonectris borealis, assembly GCF_964195595.1. Taxonomy (NCBI): domain Eukaryota; kingdom Metazoa; phylum Chordata; class Aves; order Procellariiformes; family Procellariidae; genus Calonectris; species Calonectris borealis. Next base: position 2,432,578 of record NC_134326.1, read on the forward strand.
AAGTGTTGTGGTGACTGGAGTTCAATCCAGTTGGCAGCCGATCACCACAAGTGGTGTTCCCCAGGGCTCAGTATTGGGGCCAGTTCTGTTTCATACCTTTATCAATGATCTGCATGCGGGGATCGAGTGCACTCTCAGTAAGTTTGTAGACGACAGCAAGTTGTCTCTTCAGAGGAATCTGGACAGGTTGGATTGGTAGGCTGAGGCCAGTTGTATGAGGTGGATCCTGCACTTGGGTCACAACAACCCCATGCAACGCTACAGGCTTGGGGAAGAGTGGCTGGAAAGCTACCCAGTGGAAAAAGACCTGGGGATATTGGTGGACAGCCGGCTAAATATGAGCCATCAGTGTGCCCAGGTGGCCAAGAAGGCCAATAGCATCCTGGCTTGTTTGAGAAATAGTGCAGCCAGCAGGACTAGGGAAGTGATCATCCCTTTGTACTGGGCACTGGTGAGACCACACCTCAAATACTGTGTTCAGTTTTGGGCCCCTCACTATAAGAAAGACATTGGGGTGCTGGAGCATGTCCAAAGAAGAGCAAGGAAGTTGGTGAAGGGTCTATAGAACAAGACTTCTGAGGAGCGGCTGAGGGAGCAAGGGGTTGTTTGGTCTGGTGAAAAGGAGGCTGAGGGGTGAGCTCTACAACTACCTGAAAGGAGGTTGTAATGAGGTGGGTGTTGGTCTCTATTCCCAAGTAGCAAGTGATAGGACGAGAGGAAATGACCTCAAGTTGCGCCAGAGGAGGTTTAGATTGAATATTTAGGAAAAATTTCTTCACTGACAGGATTGTCAAACATTCGAACAGGCTGCCGAGAGAAGTGGTTGAGTTACCGTCCTTGGAGATATTTAAAAGATGTGTAGATATGGTTTAGTGGTGGACTTGGCAGTGTTGGACACAAAGATCTCAAGGGTCTTTCCCAACATCAATGACTCTGTGATTCTATAATCATCTTTGGAAATAGTATTGCTCCCAGGTATGTAAGATTTCCATCTGAGATTGCTGAAGCATTGCAAAACATGAAGGGTAAGCTGCAGAGAGTCTGCTGGACACCGTGTCTACGATACCATCTTTGTGTTTTTCTATGGTGCTGTCATTGATGGAAGGGTCCACAAAAGCTGGAGTGAGCCCTGAGGTGGGAAAGGAACCTGTGGCATGTCGCAGAGGGGAATGTGTCAGTGGCACTGAGTCGGGCCTGGCCATGTCCTGATGTGAAGGGTGACCTTGAGCAGTGGGAAGATTTGTCTGAGGGAACTGGAAATCCTTGGGAAGACCATGTCACAAGAGAAGAATGGGAGATGATGTGCTTGTCTGGAGAACAGGTTGCAGAGTGGGGAATGGAGGATGCTTAGAGGAAAGCATGAGGCAGGAAGGCCACAGAGTGTTCTTGCCCAGAATCCTTTCCCAGGCTGCAAGGGTGTGGAGTTGGAGACCTTCCTGGTCTTGAGCTAGTGTGTGGTATTGAAATATCCACAACATCCTTTGAGGTTATGAAGATCTCCCACCAGAGAGAGTCCCTTGTGCTGCTGCCTGCCTGACGTAGGCAATGTGTTGGTAAGAGGGGGTGAGATGCAGGCTGCTGAATACTGTGAGATGAACGTTTTTGCTCCTGTTCTGGACAAGGTGTTGTGGGAGGGTAGTGCTTCAGTCTGGTGTCCTTGTGTAGTGGTGGGCATCTATAGCAGCTTCTGCATCCATTGATGTTGCCATGATGGTTCCTTGCTCCTCCTCAAATGGGATGTGTAAGCAAATGTGATTTGGAGGTGTGTGTAATCTGCGTGGGCTTGACTTCCCCTACTTGTGCACTTGGTAGAGACGGCCTCGGTAGAGATGGTGTGTCCCCTTGTCATGCTTAACTCAGATATGTGCACGTACACGCCAAATCCTTCACAGCAGCCCAGCTCTGGTTTTGTGTGGTACAAATCCTCCCACCCAGTTGATATCGTGAGTGCATTGCGGCTCAGCATTTGGCGTGGTTCTCTTGAAGAATAAAATCTGTGCGGACTGGATCAGATTTGTCACAGCTCTAATCATAGAATCCTTAAGAACTCTACAGTGCAGCTCTGTGGTGTTTCCATCTGAGATTGCTAAAAAGGCAGGAGAATTCAGGGTGACGTTCATGCACCTGGGAAGAGTCTGCCAGAGAGTGAGTATCTCTGCAGTCCTCCATGTGTTCTTTGTGCCAATCATGAGGGAAGGTGAGGATGTGCCAAGGCCTGTGTCACGCTGAGAGTGGGTTTTATTGCTGGGGCACGCTGTTGTGGTTGAGCAATGTCTGGGTATTGTGGCAGTGATCCTCTGAGTGACATGGAGTAGTGCCTGGGCATGTGTCACAGGGAGGGGGACCTTGAGTGGGGAAGCGTCTTGCCTGAGGGAAGTGGAGATGCTGGGTAGAACATGGTCTGTGTCACTGGGGAAGGGTTGGCGAATGTCTGCTTAGCTGTGGAGATGCTATTTCCCATGGTGCGGGATAGAAGATGCCAGTAGAAAACTTTGAGAAGAGGCCCAGCGCACAGGGCTGCCTGCCTGGGATCCTCTCAGGACCTCCGGAAGTTCCTCATATCCTCGCGCCTTGGTGTTGTCTTTGCAATTCTTGCCAGACGTGAAGACATGTGCCATACACAGCTTTGAGCACTTGTTTTTCATGTGGAATGGTGTTGATCAAACAGAAGCTTTTCCAAATTTGGATCATGCTGCCAGCGTTCTCTGAACATCTCTTTGGTTACTTCTCTGCTCTTAGTCTTGCTAGGGAGGGGAAGGAGTGGTGTCCGTAATCAGGGTGTTGGCAAACCTTGCATTTCAATACAGCAGAATGGGATCCTTTGGTTTTCTTCTCTCCTCTCACCAAAACCGCCCACCCTTTTGTTTTTCTCTCTCTCACATTGGCAATGTGTTGGTAAGAGTGGATGAGATGCATACGGCAGAATTTTGGCGGCTGTCAGGCGGCAGACGTTTCAGGCAGTTGGCCATCAGTGTGGGGGATGGCTTTTCCAGTCTCCTGAACCGAGTTTCATGTTGAGAGAATGTCCTTAGCTTTCAGGTCTCCCTTTCGCTTCCCCTGTTATGGAAGTGCGTGAGCGAGCACTGCGCACTGTCCAGTGATTTAAAAACTTTTGGAGAACGTGAGTCATTTTTTTCTGTCCAGCTTCCCCAGAAATCTCTGCTAGAATTAGGAGTCAATGTCCTTAGAAGCAATTCCCTTCCCCTGAAAATGTTTCTTTTCTGAAGAAGCAACCAGTGATGCTACAGGTAAGTCACTCACACCTGAAGAGGATGAGTTTGAGAGACAGATGTACTTTTGTTCCTGTTTAGTCATGGTATCTTCATGTTGGACCGACCAAACGTTGACTGGATCGGACCAGCAAAGCAGCACTGGCTGCTCTCATTCCTTTCCTGCTGCTTCCAGGCCCAGTGTGAGCAGGTGGCAGCAAGTGCAGACGAAGGAGGGACCCCAATGCATTTCTTGGAGTGGATGTGTTGGGAGTTGAGGGGATGTTGTCAGGGAAAATGCCACGGTGTTACCTGCGTGGATTTTGATGGGTGGATCATGCTAATGAGCAAGAGGCATTCCGTGAGGATTAATGCCCCTGGGTACCGAGATTCTTCCTGTGTTGTTCTGGCAGTGCGTGCCTGCCTGAAAGGAAAAGCAAAACCTCACCATTCATCGTGCAGGTGGAAAATGAGACCAGAAAAATAGCTCTTCACTGAGGTACATGAAGAGTGCTTGGGAAGAGGGCTCATTGGAGCTGGTTTGCACAGATGTCCAAGCAGCTGGGACTTGGGCTTGTGTTTCCGAGGGTGGTGGGTTCTGTTCTGATGTAGCAGAGCTGTTCTTTGCCATATGGTTGCCTTAGACTCTTCTTTCCTGGGTCCTTGAGAGGACTGGGGACTGAAGAGTGTGGTCTTTTTCCAGAAGGGGAGGGAAGCGGAGGTGAAGGGGCAGTCTGTCTGTCTTGCATAGGCTGGAGGAAAGCAGGAAGGTTGATCCTCGTCTGGAGGGATGGAGGGCAGCAGGGAAGAGGAGTGAGAGCTCTTGCCAAAGGGCATGTCCGTGCTTCATGTTGAGCGTGGGGTAGACATGTAGAAAATATTTTGGTAAAGGGGAAAAAGAAAAGAAAGGACAAGGATGGAAGCAGAAGAGAAGGGGAAGCAAGGATAGGGCAGGGCAAGGCAAAAAAGAAAAAGCAAAGGAAAAGAAGTAGGAAAGGGAAAAAACGTGAAAGGAAGAGAAAGGAAGAAGGAAAGAACAAGAAAGGAAGAAGGAAAGAATGAGGAAGAAAGACAGAAAGGAAGGAATCTATGCAAGGAAAAATCAAGCAAAGAAGAAGGAAAGAAGGAAAAGAATGCAAGGAAGGAGGAGGTGATAGAGGAGATTACCAGCATGCACCGACGTTATCTTTATATACTGAATGGAGTTGAGGACCCCGGCATCCTTGGTACTCAGGGGCGCTGTGCAAGGCTTGATGAAAAGTGAGTGGTGAGGAAGAGGAAAGAGCTTTTGCCAAAGGGCATGTCCATGCTCCACGGCGAATGTGATGTAGTCATATAGAAAACCTGTTGGTAAAGGAGACAAGGAAGAGGCCAAGAGGGAAGAAGAAGAGAAAGGGAGGGAAGGAAAGGGAAGAGAGGAGAAGGAGGAAGAGGGGAAAGAAGAGAAGGAGAGGACAATAGGGAGAAAGAAAAGCTAGGAAGAAAGAAGCAAGCAATAGAGAGAAAGAAGAGAGACAGGAAGAAACAATAAACAGGTTTTTTTAGCATGCACCGACGCTATCAGTGCACACAGAAAGGTGGGGAGCGAGAGAAAGGAAGAAAGCAAGCAAGATGCTAGGAAGGACTGAAGCAAGGAAGTAATGAAGGACTGAAGGAAGATGACAAAGAAGAGAAAGAAAGGAAGAAATCATAAAGGAGATTACCAGAGTGCAGCGACGTTATCTCTAGAGGCGGAACGGAGTTGGTCCTTAACAGCCTCCATTTGGTTAGAGTAGCGCGCTCCGGCGCTGATGCCCCGTAATTAGCGCTGATGGCTCCGCCTTTGCCGGTCTCCGCGGCGACGCCGGAGGCGACTGGTGAGCTGCGGTCGGGGGTAAAGAAGAGAGAAGGATGGAAAGAGACGGGAAAGAGGAGTAAAGAATCGGGCAGGGCAGGGCAAGACCGAAACGGAGAAGGAACAGAAGAAGGACAAGGAAAAGGAAGAAGAAAGAGACGGAGTAAAAAGAATTTAGCAGAAAGAGTAGAAATCAAAGTAGAAAAGAGAAAGGAAGAAAGAGATAAGCGAACAAAGAGCACTGAAAGAAAGAAAAGAAGAAAGAAATTAACAAAAAGGAAGAAGGAAAGGAAGAGAAAAGGAAGGAATCTATGCAAGCAAACAGCAAGCAAGAAACGAAAAAGAAATAAGGATTTAAAAAAAAGAGGAAAAGAAAGAATAAAAAGAAAGAGGTGAAGGCAGAGACGGCAGAGGAGATGAGGAGCGCCGGGCCGGGGCAGGAGCGTGCGAGGCGGCGGAGCAGCGCACGGTGTCGCTGCAGGCTCAGCAACGGCGGCGGAGCGGCGAGGCGGCTCCGCCCCGGCGCGGCGGAGAGCCCGGCTGTGAGCGCGGGGGGGCGGCGCGGGGCGGGCAGGAGAGCCGGTGCGTGCGGGCGGCGGCGGGGAGCCGTGCGGGGCCCGGCCGGGCGGCGGCGGCGGCGATGGGCGTGTGCTGGGGGCCCGTGGTGCGGGTGCTGGTGCTGCAGGCGGCCTGGGCGCTGGGCGGCGGGCAGGTGCGCTACTCGTTGCCGGAGGAAGCCAAGGCCGGGACGGTGGTGGGCCGGCTGGCGCAGGACCTGGGCCTGGAGGCGGGCGAGCCGGAGGCGCGGCGGCTGCGGCTGGTGGCGCAGGGCCGGCGGGCGAGCGTGGAGGTGAGCGGGGCGAGCGGGGCGCTGGTGGTGAGCTCGCGGCTGGACCGGGAGGAGCTGTGCGGGAAGAGCGCGCCGTGCGCCCTGCGGCTGGAGGTGCTGGTGGAGCGGCCGCTGCGCGTCTTCCACGTGGAGCTGGAGGTCACCGACATCAACGACAACGCTCCGCTCTTCCCCGCCGCCCGGAAAAACCTCAGCATCGCGGAATTCACCACGCTGCCGGGGTCTCGTTTCCCGCTGGAGGGCGCGTCGGATGCAGATGTCGGAGCCAACGCGCAGCTCTCCTACACACTCAGCCCCAGCGAGCATTTCGGTTTGGATTTACAGCGGAGTGAAGAATACCGGGAATCCCTGTTTCTGGTACTCGCGAAACCGCTGGACCGCGAGACGATGCCCGTGCACCGTTTGGTGTTGACGGCGAGTGACGGTGGCCGGCCGTCGCTGACGGGCACGATGGAGCTGGTGATCTCGGTGCTGGACGCGAACGACAACGCGCCCCAGTTCAACCAGTCGGTGTATAAAGTGCAGCTGCTGGAGAGCGCTGCAGAGGGGACGCTGGTGGCGCGGCTGAACGCCACGGATCCGGACGAGGGTCTCAGTAAGGAGTTTTCTTACAGCATCGTCAGTTCGGTTCCTGCTGGTAACAAAGATCTCTTCACCATTGATGCGAAGACGGGCGAGATCCGACTGACGGGCGCCCTGGACTTTGAAGACGTCCGTTCATACGAGATACAAATCGAAGCGAGAGACAAAGGTTGGCCTCCGCTGTCGGGTCACTGCAAGGTGGTGGTGGAGGTGCTGGACGTGAACGACAACGCGCCGGAGGTGTGGGTGACGTCGCTGTCGGTGCCGGTGCCGGAGGACGCGGCGGTGGGGACGGTGGTGGCGCTGCTGAGCGTGTCGGACCGGGACTCGGGGGCGAACGGGCGGGTGCGCTGCGCGGTGCGGCCGGCGGCGCCGTTCGGGCTGGTGGCGAGGCTGACGGGCTCGTACTCGCTGGTGCTGCGGGAGGCGCTGGACCGGGAGCGGGTGGCGGAGTACGAGGTGGAGGTGCGGGCGGAGGACGGCGGGGCGCCGCCGCTGCGCGCCAGCCGCGGGCTGCGGGTGCCGGTGTCGGACGTGAACGACAACGCGCCGGCGTTCGCGCAGGCCGTGTACACGGTGCTGGCGCGGGAGAACAACGCGGCGGGCGCGGAGCTGGCGCGGCTGTGGGCGCGGGACCCGGACGAGGCGGGCAACGGGCGCGTGAGCTACTCGGTGGCGGAGGGCGGCGGCGGCGGCGTGGGCGCGGCGGCGGGCGGCGGGTGGCGTCCGGCGTCGAGCTACGTGTCGGTGGACGCGGAGAGCGGGCGGCTGTGGGCGCTGCAGCCGTTGGACTACGAGGAGGTGCAGGTGCTACAGTTCGAGGTGCGGGCGGTGGACGCGGGGGAGCCGCCGCTGTGCGGCAACGCCACGGTGCAGCTCTTCGTGGTGGACGAGAACGACAACGCGCCGGCGCTGCTGGCGCCTGCCGGCGTCGGGCCGGGGCCCGGGGCCGCGGGCTCGGCGACGTCGGGGCCGAGCTCGGGGGCGTTGTGGGCGTGGGCGGCGTGGGGGGCGCCGGCGGGGCAGGTGGTGGCGAAGATCCGCGCGGTGGACGCGGACTCGGGCTACAACGCGTGGCTGCGCTACGAGCTGTGGGAGCCGCGGGGGAAGGGCCCGTTCCGCGTGGGGCTGTACAGCGGCGAGGTGAGCACGGCGCGGGCGCTGGAGGAGGCGGACGGCCCGCGGCAGAGGCTGGTGATCGTGGTGCGGGACCACGGGGAGCCGGCGCGCTCGGCCACGGCCACGCTGAGCGTGTCGCTGGGGGAGGGCGCCGAGGCGGCGCTGGCGGCCGCGGGCTCGTCCTCGTCCTCGCCGGGGGCGGGGCTGCGGCCGGCGGCGGGCGCGGAGGCCGGCGCGGCGGCGGCGGCGGCGTCGTCGTCGTCGTCGACGAACGTGTGGCTGGTGGTGGCCATCTGCGCGGTGTCGAGCCTGTTCCTGCTGGCCGTGGTGCTGTACGGGGCGTCGCGGTGGGCGCCGCGGGCGGCCGTGCTGTCGGGGCCCGGGCCGGCGACGCTGGTGTGCGCCAGCGAAGTGGGGAGCTGGTCGTACTCGCAGCGGCAGAGCCGGAGCCTGTGCGTGGCGGACGGCGCGGGCAAGAGCGACCTGATGGTTTTCAGCCCCAACTTCGCGGCGCCGCCGCCCGGCCCCGCGGCGAAGGAGACGCAGCCGGAGCCGCCCGTTCTCCCGGACACGGTCAGTGGCCCTCCCTTCCCCGCCTCTCGCCCCTGCCTTCCCCGTCGTCCTCGCCCTTCCTTCCCGCCCTGGGGCTGGGGAGGCGCTGGTGGGAGCCGGGCTGAGCCCGCGGGGCGTGCGGGCGGTGGGTGCTTGGCGGGTGCTTAAGGATGTGAAGGGGCCCTTTGCATGTGCCTTGGCGTCCTTGCCGGAGCCCCTCGGCTGTCGCTTTGGGGGCAAAAGGAAAGGTATTGCCGCAGGCAGCAGCAGTTGCCGTCGGCAGCTGAGGTTTGCTGTTCTGCGTGGGAGCTGTTCTCCCGTAGAATTAAATCACTGCCGATGGCGATGAGAGGTGCCACGGCACTGGCTGTGGAGACGCTCTCGTGTGGTGGTGTGTAGCATTTCCACCCGAGCTTGCTGAAGTTGTGCAAGAGACGCAGGCTGTGGTGGTGAGAGTCCCCCAGGCACTCTTTACTGCCTTATTGCCTTTGCTGAGTGCAGCCCGTGCTGGTATGAGATGTGGAAAAGTCTGTCCTCCTCTTTGACTCTTCTTTGCAAGATCGTGATTGAAGGTGACAGTCGGGATTCAGGGTTTTTTGTCCCCTGGTGTAATTTCTCCATTTTTTTTTGGCCCACCAGGGTCATTATGAAAGTCGGGAGGCAATATGGTCTTTTCCTATGTTCTTTTTTTTCTACTTAGTAGTATAAAGTGTTCAGGGAGAGGAGTGTGATGCAAGGTAGGTGTCAGAAAGGGGAATTGTCTTTTTCTTTTCCTGCTGCCCCTTTCCCCCAGGTTGTGGACTGCATTCCTTGCCAGTGAAGTGTTATGAAGTACACTGGCCTGTTTTGATGTTCTGTCAACATTTGTATCAACAGCCACACTGTTTCAAAAGCCCTGGAAATCTTATTTTATGAAAAGAAAAACAAATAAAGAAAAAAAAACCCAAATCCAAAGAACCACTGATCCCTAACAAAACCCAGATCAAATTCTCCCAACTGTCGCTATCATGCATTACAGTGTTGTGCTCATCAACATTTTGGGTTTTCTCTCAGAGAATGAAATCAATGCCATTGCCATCAGAGCTGTACCGATATCACTTTTACAAATAGAATTGCTCCCAGGTCTGCCACATTTCCACTCAAGGTATCAGAAGCATTGCCAAACATGAAGGGTCAGCAGCAGAGGGTCTGCCAACACCGTGTATATGATACCATCTGTATGTTTACTATGGTGCTGTCATTGATGGGGAGGGTAAGAAAAAGATGGATCGAGCCTTGAAGTGGGAAAGGAAACTGTGGCATGTCACAGAAGGGAATGTGTCAGTGGCATTGAGTAGGGCCTGGCCCTTCTCTGATGTGAAGGGTGACCTTGAGCAGTGGGAAGTCTTGTCTGAGGGAACTGGAAATTCTTGGGAAGACCATGGTCTGTATTATAAGAATGGGAGATGTGTGCTTGTCTGGAGAACGCATGTCGCAGAGTTGGGAATGGAGGCAGGATGGGCACAGAGTGTTCTTGCCCAGCATCCTTTGTGAGACTCCCAAGGGTCTGGAGTTGGAGGCCTTCCCAATGTTGAGATAGTGTGTGGTATTGAAATGCCCACAATGTCCTTTGAGGTTATGAAGATCTCCCACCAGAGACAGTCCCTTGTGCTGCTGCCTGCCTGACGTAGGCAATGTGTTGGCAAGAGGGGGTGAGATGCAGGCTGCTGAATACTGTCTGATGAACGCTTTCCCTCTTGTTTTGAGCAAGATGTTGTGGGAGGGTAGTGCTTCAATCTGCTGTCCCTGTGTTATGGTGGGCATCTACAGGAGCTTCCACATCTGTTGATGTTGCCATAATGGTGCCTTGCTCCTCCTCAGGCAGGATTTGTAAGTGCACATGAGGAGATGGGTATAATCTTTGTGCTCCTGACTTCCCGTACTTGCCGCAGCCAGCAGCAGTTACCATCGGCAGCTGAGGTTTGCTCTTCTGGGTGGGAGCTGTTCTCCCGTAGAATTAAATCACTGCCGATGGCGATGAGAGGTGCCACGGCACCAGCTGTGGAGACGTTCTCGCTTGGTGTTGTGTAGCATTTCCACCTGAGCTTGCTGAAGGTCTGCAAGAGACGCAGGCTGTGGTGGTGAGAGTCCCCCAGGCACTCTTTACTGCCTTATTGCCTTTGCTGAGTGCAGCCCGTGCTGGTATGAGATGTGGTTTCTTGTGGAAACTCTGTCCTCCTCCTCCCTCATTCTCCTTTGCCAAAGACATGATGGAAGGTGACAATTGGGACTTCAGGGTTTTCTGTGCCCATGGTGTAATTTCTTCATTTGTATTCACCCACCAGAGTCATTATGAAAGCAGGGAAGGCAATACGGACTTTTCCTGTGTTCTTTTTCCAAGTATGTTGTTCCTGTAGTTGGTAGTATAAAGTGTTTGGGGAGAGGAGTGTGACGCAAGGTAGGTGTCAGAAACGGGCATTTTCTTTTTCTTTTCCCGCCCCCACCCAAACCATGTTATAGAATTCCGTTCCAGGCAGGAGAAGTGACGTGATATGATGTACGCTGGCCTGTAACAGAGCTCCCAGGTGTGAAGCATTGCAAAACACGAAGGGTCAACTACAGAGAGTCTGCTGAACACCATGTATATGATACCATCTGTATGGTTTTTATGGTGCTCTCATTGATGGGAATGGTTTTGGACTTGTGTTCCTGGCCAGAAAGGCAGTGTGACGTATGCTGGCCTGTTATGATGTTCTTTCAATATTTCCATTAGCAGCTGTGGCCTCAAGTTGCGCCAGGGCAGGTTTAGATTGGATATTAGGAAATACTTCTTCACGGAAAGGGTTGTCAAGGTTTGGAACAGGCTGCCCAGGGAAGTGGTTGAGTCACTGTCCTGGTTTCAGCTGGGATAGAGTTAACTTTCTTTCTGGTGGCTGGGGGGTGCTGTGTTTTGGGTTTGCTATGAGTGGAGGGTTGATGGCCCATTGATGTTTTGGGTGGTGCTTGCACCGGGGACTTTTCAGCCTCTGCCAGGCCTCTGCCAGGTGCACGGGAAGCTGGGGAGGGAGCATAGCCGGGGCCATTGACCCCGCTGGCCAATGGGGTATTCCATACCAAGTGACGTCATGCTCAGTATAAAAACCCAGGGTGGGAGCTCTCACGTCTCGGGACGGGCTGGGCGTCAGTGGGTGGGTGGTGAGCAGTTGCATTGTGCATCGCCTGCTTTGTATATTCTATTATTGTTGTTATCATTGTTATTATTACTGTTCTACTTTGTTGTATTTCCCTTATTAAACTGTTTTTATCTCAAGCCTTGAGTTTTCCTACTTGTGCCCTCCCGATTCTCTCCCCCATCCTACCGGAGTGGGGGGTGAGTGAGTGGCTGCGTGGTGTTTAGATGCTGGCTAGGGTTAAACCACGAGAGTCACCATCCCTGGAGGTATTTAAACGACATGTAGATGTGGCACTTAGGGATATGTGTACAGTTGGACTGGATGATGTCAAGGGTCTTTTCCAACATCAATGACTCTGTGATTCTATAATCATCTTTGGAAGTAGTATTGCTCCCAGGTGTGTAAGATTTCCATCTGAGATTGCTGAAACATAGCAAAACATGAAGGGTAAGCTGTGGAGAGTCTGTTGGACACCATGTCTGTGATACCATCTTTGTGTTTTTCTATGGTGCTGTCATTGATGGAAGGGTCCACAAAAGCTGGAGTGAGCCCTGAGGTGGGAAAGGAACCTGTGGCATGTCGCAGAGGAGAATGTGTCAGTGGCATTGAGTCGGGCCTGGCCATGTCCTGATGTGAAGGGTGACCTTGAGCAGTGGGAAGATTTGTCTGAGGGAACTGGAAATCCTTGGGAAGACCATGTCACAAGAGAAGAATGGGAGATGATGTGCTTATCTGGAGAACAGGTTGCAGAGTGGGGAATGGAGGATGCCTACAGGAAAGCATGAGGCAGGATGGGCACGGAGTGTTCTTGCCCAGGATCCTTTCCCAGGCTGCAAGGATGTGGAGTTGGAGGCCTTCCTGGTCTTGAGCTAGTGTGTGGTATTGAAATGCCCACAACTTCCTTTGAGGTTATGAAGATCTCCCACCAGAGAGAGTCCCTTGTGCTGCTTCCTGCCTGACATAGGGAATGTGTTGGTAAGAGGGGGTGAGATGCAGGCTGCTGAATACTGTGAGATGAACGTTTTTGCTCCTGTTCTGGGCAAGGTGTTGTGGGAGGGTAGTGCTTCAGTCTACTTAGCTGTGGAGATGCCATTTCCCAAGGCGCGGGATAGAGGATGCCAGTAGGAAACCTTGAGAAGAGGCCCGGTGCACAGGGCTGCTTGCCTGGGATCCTCTCAGGACCTCCAGAAGTTCTGCATATCCTCGTGGCCTGTTGTTCTCCGTGGTGTTACTGCTTGTGAAGATAACTGCCATACGTGCCTTTAATCACTTGGTTTTGATGTGGAATGTTGTTGATGAAAGAGAAGCTTTTTGAAATTTGGATCATGCTGCCAGCCTTCTCTGAAGCTTCCTTAGTCTTCTCTCTGCTCTCAGTCTTGCTACGGAGGGGAAGGAGTCGTGTCCGTATTCAGGATGTTGTCAAACCTTGCATCCCATACAGTGGAATGGGATTCTTTGGTTTTGTTCCCTCCTCTCACCAAAACCACCCACCCTTTCACCCTTTTGTTTTTTTTTCTCTCAGACTGGCAACGTGTTGGTAAGAGTGGATGAGATGCAGACTGCTGAATTTTGGCAGCTGTCAGGTGGCAGACGTTTCTGGGGGTTTTCCATCAGTGTGTGGGAAGGTTTTTCCACTCTTGTGAGCTGAGGTTGACGTTGAGAGAATGTCCTTAGCTTTCAGGTGTCCCTTCTGCTTCCCCTGTGGTAGAAGTGCATAAGGGAGCACTACACACTGTCCAGCATTTTCAAGGCTTTTGCAGAACATTTTTCTCTGTCCAGCATCCCCAGAAATCTCTGCTAATGTTAAGGGACAATGTCCCCTAAAACAAATTCTCCTCTACTGAAAGTGTTTCTTTTTCTGAAGACGACACCAGTGATGCCACAGGTAAGTCACTCATTAGGAGGATGAGCTTGAGAGACAAATGTACTTTTGTTCCTCTTGAGTTCTGGTATCTTCATGTTGGATCGACCGAATGTTGCCTTGATTGTAATGCCTGTGGGTTTGGAGCAGCAAAGCACCGCTGCCTGCTCTCGTTCCTTTCCTGCTGCTTCCAAGCCCAGGGTGAGCAGGTGGCAGCGAGGACAGAGGGAGGAGGGACCTTAATGCGTTTCTCAGAGTAGATATGTTCTCAGTGAAAATGCCGTGGTGTTACTTTGGTGGCTTTTGTTTGGCTGTATGATGGGTGGCTTATGCTAATGAGTGAGAGGTATTCCGTGGGGACTAATGCCCCTGGGTACCGAGATTCTTGGTGTGTTGTTCTGGCAGTGCGTGCCTGCCTGAAAGGGAAAGCAAGAGCTTGACCTTCATTGTGCAGGTGGAAAAGGAGGCCAGAAGAATAGCTCTTCATCGAGATACAGGAAGAGTGCTCGGGAGCTGTGGAGGCCCCGTGCTTTTTCAGCCTTCCTGGAGGATTGGAGTGCTGGGCTGTGATGGGTTTGAGTTCCTGAATGAAAGACTCCCCTGTGTTGTTTGGAGTCTTTGGAGGCTGCTTGCAGAGAGGTTGAAGTACCTGGGGCTTGAGCTAGTGCTTCCGAGGGTGGTGGATTCTGTTCTGATGTAGCAGAGCTGTTCTTTGCCAAATGATTGCCTTGCTCTGTAATTTGTTGGGTCCTTGAGGGGACTGGGAGCTGAAGAGTGTGGCGTTCATCTTGAAGGGAGAGGAAGTTGCAGGTGCATGGAAAAGAGGAAAGCAGGAAGGTTGTTCCCTGTCCAGAGAGATGGAAGGTGGTAGGGAAGAGAAATGAGAGCTCTTGCCAGAGGGCATGTCCGTGCTTCATGGTGAGCATGTTAGTGACCTTTTAAAAACCTTTTAGTAAAGAAAAAAATGAACAGAAGAGGGAAGGATGGAAGCAGAAGAGAATGGGAGGCAAAGATAGCGCACAGCGGGGCCAGAAAGAAAAAGGAAGAGAGGAAGGAAGAGAGAAGGAAAGAGAAAGGAAAGGAAGAGAAGAAGGAAAGAGAAAGGAGGAGCAAAAAAAGAAGGAAAGGAAGGAATCTTTGCAAGTAAGAAACAAGCAAGCAAGGAAGAAAGCAAGCAGGAAGGAAGAGATGATTGAGGAGATTACCAGCATGCACCGCCTTTGTCTCAACACGCTGAATGGAGTTGAGGACCTCAGCATCCTCAGTACTTAGGGATGCTCTGCAAGGCTGGCTGAAAAGCAGTGAGGAAGAGGAAGGAGAGGTCTTGCCAAAGGGCATGTCCACGCTTCATTACGAGCGTGGTGTAGACATGTGGAAAACATTTTGGTAAAGGAAAAAATGAACAGAAGAGACGAGGATGGAAACAGGAGTGGAGGGGAGGAAAAAATAGGACAGGGAAGAGAAGGAAAGAGAAGATACAAGGAAAGAGAAGAAGGAAAGAGAAGGGGAAGAGAGAAAAATAGAAGGAAAAAAGAGAACAGCAGAAGGAAATGAAGAAGGGAAGGAAAAAGGAAAGAAAGACTCTATGCAAGTAAAAAGCAAAAGAAAGAAGAGAAAGGAAGGAAAGAAGAGGCGATAGAGGAGATGACCAGCACGCACCGACCTTACCTCTAGAGGCTGAACGGAGTTGGTCGCTAACAGCCTCCCCCTTGGTCATAGTAGCGCGCTCCGGCGCTGATGCCCCGTAATTAGCGCTGATGCCCCGTAATTAGCCCTGATGGCTCCGTCTTTGACGGTCTGCACCGCGGCGCCGGAGGCGACTGGTGAGCTGCGAGCGGGGGTCAAGAAGAGGGAAGGATGGAAAGGGAAAGGGGAGTAAAGAATCGGGGAGGGCAGGGCAAGACCGAAAAGGAGAAGTAACAGGAGAAGGACAAGGAACAAAAGGAAGAAGAAAGAGACGAAGTAAAAAGAAGATAGTAGAAAGAGAAGAAAACAAAGTAGAAAAGAGAAAGGAAGAAAGAGATAAACGAACGAAGAGCTCTGAAGGAAAGAAAGAAAAGAAGAAATAAAGAAAGAAAGAAAGAGGAAGAAGGAAAGGAAGACAAAAGGAAGGAATCTATGCAAGCAAACAGCAAGCAAGAAACGAAAAAGAAATAAGGATTAAAAAAAAAGAGGAAAAGAAAGAATAAAAAGAAAGAGGTGAAGGCAGAGACGGCAGAGGAGATGAGCAGCGCGGGGCCGGGGCAGGAGCGTGCGAGGCGGCGGAGCAGCGCACGGTGTCGCTGCAGGCTCAGCAACGGCGGCGGAGCGGCGAGGCGGCTCCGCCCCGGCGCGGCGGAGAGCCCGGCTGTGAGCGCGGGGGGGCGGCGCGGGGCGGGCAGGAGAGCCGGTGCGTGCGGGCGGCGGCGGGGAGCCGTGCGGGGCCCGGGCGGGCGGCGGCGGCGGCGATGGGCGTGTGCTGGGGGCCCGTGGTGCGGGTGCTGGTGCTGCAGGCGGCCTGGGCGCTGGGCGGCGGGCAGGTGCGCTACTCGTTGCCGGAGGAAGCCAAGGCCGGGACGGTGGTGGGCCGGCTGGCGCAGGACCTGGGCCTGGAGGCGGGCGAGCCGGAGGCGCGGCGGCTGCGGCTGGTGGCGCAGGGCCGGCGGGCGAGCGTGGAGGTGAGCGGGGCGAGCGGGGCGCTGGTGGTGAGCTCGCGGCTGGACCGGGAGGAGCTGTGCGGGAAGAGCGCGCCGTGCGCCCTGCGGCTGGAGGTGCTGGTGGAGCGGCCGCTGCGCGTCTTCCACGTGGAGCTGGAGGTCACCGACATCAACGACAACGCCCCGTTCTTCCCCGCCGCCCGGAAAAACCTCAGCATCGCGGAATCGTCGCTGCCGGGGTCTCGTTTCCCGCTGGAGGGCGCGTCGGATGCAGATGTCGGAGCCAACGCGCAGCTCTCCTACACACTCAGCCCCAGCGAGCACTTCTCTCTGGATTTGCAAAAAACCGAGGAGGACGGTGAGTCCCTGTTTCTGGTGCTCGCGCAACCGCTGGACCGGGAGACGATGCCCGTGCACCGTTTGGTGTTGACGGCGAGTGATGGGGGCCGGCCGTCGCTGACGGGCACGATGGAGCTGGTGATCTCGGTGCTGGACGCGAACGACAACGCGCCCCAGTTCAACCAGTCGGTGTATAAAGTGCAACTGCCAGAAAATACAGACCGCGGCACTTTAGTTGTCAGAGTAAATGCCACGGATTTGGATGAAGGGACAAACAGGAATATCTCGTATTCTCTCCAGCACTTGTTCCCTCAGGATGGAAGGGCCGTTTTCGGGATCGACGGAAAGAGCGGCGAGATCCATCTTAGGGGAGAGTTAGACTTTGAGGATGTTGGTCTCTATCGCCTGCAAGTGGATGCGGCGGATCAGGGCAACCCTCCGCTGTCGGGTCACTGCAAGGTGGTGGTGGAGGTGCTGGACGTGAACGACAACGCGCCGGAGGTGTGGGTGACGTCGCTGTCGGTGCCGGTGCCGGAGGACGCGGCGGTGGGGACGGTGGTGGCGCTGCTGAGCGTGTCGGACCGGGACTCGGGGGCGAACGGGCGGGTGCGCTGCGCGGTGCGGCCGGCGGCGCCGTTCGGGCTGGTGGCGAGGTTGGCGGGCTCGTACTCGCTGGTGCTGCGGGAGGCGCTGGACCGGGAGCGGGTGGCGGAGTACGAGGTGGAGGTGCGGGCGGAGGACGGCGGGGCGCCGCCGCTGCGCGCCAGCCGCGGGCTGCGGGTGCCGGTGTCGGACGTGAACGACAACGCGCCGGCGTTCGCGCAGGCCGTGTACACGGTGCTGGCGCGGGAGAACAACGCGGCGGGCGCGGAGCTGGCGCGGCTGTGGGCGCGGGACCCGGACGAGGCGGGCAACGGGCGCGTGAGCTACTCGGTGGCGGAGGGCGGCGGCGTGGGCGCGGCGGCGGGCGGCGGGTGGCGTCCGGCGTCGAGCTACGTGTCGGTGGACGCGGAGAGCGGGCGGCTGTGGGCGCTGCAGCCGTTGGACTACGAGGAGGTGCAGGTGCTGCAGTTCGAGGTGCGGGCGGTGGACGCGGGGGAGCCGCCGCTGTGCGGCAACGCCACGGTGCAGCTCTTCGTGGTGGACGAGAACGACAACGCGCCGGCGCTGCTGGCGCCTGCCGGCGTCGGGCCGGGGCCCGGGGCCGCGGTCTCGGCGGCGTCGGGGCCGGGCTCGGGGGCGTTGTGGGCGTGGGCGGCGTGGGGGGCGCCGGCGGGGCAGGTGGTGGCGAAGATCCGCGCGGTGGACGCGGACGCGGGCTACAACGCGTGGCTGCGCTACGAGCTGTGGGAGCCGCGGGGGAAGGGCCCGTTCCGCGTGGGGCTGTACAGCGGCGAGGTGAGCACGGCGCGGGCGCTGGAGGAGGCGGACGGCCCGCGGCAGAGGCTGGTGATCGTGGTGCGGGACCACGGGGAGCCGGCGCGCTCGGCCACGGCCACGCTGAGCGTGTCGCTGGGGGAGGGCGCCGAGGCGGCGCTGGCGGCCGCGGGCTCGTCCTCGTCCTCGCCGGGGGCGGGGTTGCGGCCGGCGGCGGGCGCGGAGGCCGGCGCGGCGGCGGCGGCGGCGTCGTCGTCGTCGTCGACGAACGTGTGGCTGGTGGTGGCCATCTGCGCGGTGTCGAGCCTGTTCCTGCTGGCGGTGGTGCTGTACGGGGCGTCGCGGTGGGCGCCGCGGGCGGCCGCGCTGTCGGGGCCCGGGCCGGCGACGCTGGTGTGCGCCAGCGAAGTGGGGAGCTGGTCGTACTCGCAGCGGCAGAGCCGGAGCCTGTGCGTGGCGGACGGCGCGGGTAAGAGCGACCTGATGGTTTTCAGCCCCAACTTCCCGCCGCCGCCCGGCCCCGCGGCGAAGGAGACGCAGCCGGAGCCGCCCGCTCTCCCGGACACGGTCAGTGGCCCTCCCTTCCCCGCCTCTCGCCCCTGCCTTCCCCCTCGTCCTCGCGCTCCCTTCTCGCCCTGGGGGTGGGGAGGCGCTGGTGGGAGCCGGGCTGAGCCCGCGGGGCGTGCGGGCGGTGGGTGCTTGGCGCGTGCTTAAGGATGTGAAGGGGCCCTTTGCATCTGCCTTGGCGTCCTTGCCGGAGCCCCTCGGCTGTCGCTTTGGGGGCAAAAGGATAGGTGACGACTGGGACTTCAGGGTTTTCTGTCCCGTGGTGTAATTTCTCCATTTGTATTCACCCACCAGAGTCATTATGAAAGCAGGGAAGGCAATACGGACTTTTCCTGTGTTGTTTTTCCAAGTATGTTGTTCCTGTAGTTGGTAGTATAAAGTGTTCAGGGAGAGGAGTGTGACGCAAGGTAGGTGTCAGAAACGGGCATTTTCTTTTTCTTTTCCTGCCCCCACCCTCACCATGTTATAGACTTCCGTTCCTGGCTGGAGAAGTGACGTGATATGATGTACGCCTGCCTGCTTTGATAGTCTTTCAGTATTTGTGCCAGCAGTGACTGCCTTATGGAAGGCCTGGAAACCTTCTTATCAAAAAGCCCCGATTTGTCCTATACATTAGGTATCATTCCTGACAGTGCCGTGCTCGTCAGCATTCGAGTTGTTCTCTCACAGAGGGAAGTCAATGCCCGTTGCTGTTAGAGCTGCCCTGACACCATCTCTACAAAGAGATGTGTAACATTTCAGATGTGTAACAGAGCTCCCAGGTGTGAAGCATTGCAAAACACGAGGGGTCAACTACAGAGAGTCTGCTGAACATCGTGTGTATGATACCATCTGTCTGGTTTTTATGGTGCTCTCATTGATGGCAACGGTTATGGACTTGTGTTCGTGGCCGGAGAAGCGGTGTGACCTATGCTGGCCTGTTGTGATGTTCTTTCAATATTTGCATCACCTGCCACACCCTTACAAAAACCCCAGAAACCTTATTTTCAACAAAACAAAACCCAACCAACAAAAAACCAAAAAGACCCAAACACCCCCCCCCGCAAACCCAAATTCTCCTACAGAATCAGTATCATCCGTTACATTGGGGTTCTTGTCAATGTTTGGGTTGTTCTGTCAGAGCATGAAATCACTGCCATTGCCATTTAGAGCTCTTCCAACATAACATTTAGAAAGAGTAGAGAGTCTGCTGGACAGGGTCTGTATGATACCATCCATGTGTTTTTCTATGGTGCTCTCGTTGATGGAAGGGTCTGCAAAAGCTGGAGTGAGCCCCGAGGTGGGAAAGGAACCTGTGGCATGTTGCAGAGGTGAATGTGTCAGTGGCACTGAGTAAGGCTGGCCATGTCTTGGTGTGAAGGGTGACCTTGAGCAATGGGAAGCCTTGCCTGAGGGAACTGGAAATCCTTGGGAAGACCATCGGCCATGTTGTAAGAAAACAAGAATGGGAGATGGTCTACTTTTCTGGAGAACGTATGTCGCGGAGTGGGGAATGGGGGATGCCTAGAGGAAAGCCTGAGTCAGGATGGGGACAGAGTGTTCCTGCCCACGATCGTTTCCCAGGCTGCAAGGGTGTGGAGTTGGAGGCCTTCCTGACCTTGAGATAGCGTGTGGTATTGAAATGCCCACAATGTCTTTTGAGGTTATGAAGATCTCCCACCAGAGAGAGTCCCTTGTACTGCTGCCTGCCTGACGTAGGCAATGTGTTGGTAAGAGGGTGAGATGCAGGCTGCTGAATACTATTGGATGAACCTTTTTGCTCCTGTTCTGGGCAAGGTGTTGTGGGAGGGTAGTGCTTCAATCTGCTGTCCCTGTGTAGTGGTGGGTAGTAGTAGTAGCTTCCACCTCTGTTGATGTTGCCATGATGGTTCCTTTGTCATCCTCAGGCAGGATTTGTAAGGGCACACACGGAGGTGGGTGTAATCTCTGGGCGCTCGACTTGTTGCCTGGCTCATTCTGATGTACGCATGTACAGGCCAAACCCCGCACAGCAGCCCAGGTCTGAGTTTCTACCATAGAAATTCTCCCACCCAGCTGTAATCACAGAATCTTTAAGAACTCTGAAGTGCAGCTCTGTGGTGTTTCCACCTGAGATTGCTGAAAAGGCAGGAGGATTCAGGGTGAAGTTCATACATCTGGGAAGAGCCTGCCAGACACTGTATGGCTTTGTATGCCTCCATGCAAAGGCCTGGGCATGTGTCATGGGGAGGGTGACCTTGAGTGGGGGAGTCTTGCCTGAGGGAAGTGGAAATGCTGGGTAGAACACGGTCTGTGTCATTGGGGAAGGACTGACGAATGTCTGCTTAGCTGTGGAGATGCCATTTCCCATGGTGCGGGATAGAGGATTCCAGTAGAAAACCTTGAGAAGAGCCCCAGCACACAGTGCTACTTTCTCGCAATCCTCTCAGGACCTCCACATGTTCTGCATATCGTAGGGCACTCTTGTTTTCCGTGGTATTACTGTTTGGTGTGTCACCTAACATACATGCCTTTAATCTCTTGTTTTTGAGGTGGAATGTTGTTGGTCAAACAGAAACTAGTGGTGGGCATCTATAGTAGCTTCCACAGCTTTGATGGTTCCTTACTCCTCCTCAGGCAGGATTTGTAAGGGCACACGAGGAGGTGGGTATAATGTTTGTGCTCTTGACCTCCCCTACTTGTGCATTTGCACAGGTGGCCTCAGTACAGATCGTGTGTCCCCTTACCATGCTTTACTTATTCGGTTACGTGCACGTACACGCCAAACCCTCCAGAGCAGGAACCCAACTCTCTTTTTCGATGGTACAAATTCTGCGCAGTTGATATCGTGAGTGTGCTTACGCTTCAGCATTTGGTGTGGTTCTCTCAAAGAATAAAATCTGTGTGGAGAGGGATCCGAGCTGTCACAGCTCTAATCACAGAATCTTTAAGAACTCTAATGTGCAGCTCTGTGGTGTTTCCATCTGAGATTGTTGAAGAGGCAAAAACATTCAGGGTGAAGTTCATGCATCTGAGAAGAGCCTGCCAGACGCTGTGTGGCTTTGCGTCTGTCCATATGTTCTTTGTGCCATTTGTGAGGGAAGGTGAGGATGTGCCAAGGCCTGGGTCATGCTCAGAGCTGGGTTTAGGGCTGGGGCATGTTACTGTGGTGGAGCAATGTCTGGGTATTGTGGCAGCGATCCTGCAAGTGGTACTGAGTAGGGCCTGGGCATGTGTGATGGGGAGGGTGACCCTGAGTGGGGAAGAGTCTTGTCTGAGGGAAGTGGAGATGTTGGGTAGAACACGGTCTGTGTCACTGGGGAAGGGCTGGCGAATGTCTGCTTAGCTGTGGAGATGCGATTTCCCATGGGGCGGGATAGAGGATGCCAGTAGGAAATCTTGAGAAGAGGCCCAGCGCACAGGGCTGCTTGCCTGGGATCCTCTCAGGACCTCCAGAAGTTCTGCATATCCTCGTGGCCTGTTGTTCTCCGTGGTATTACTGCTTGTGAAGATAACTGCCATACGCACCTTTAATCACTTGGTTTTGATGTGGAATGTTGGTGACAGAGAAGCTTTTTGAAATTTGGATCATGCTGCCAGCCTTCTCTGAACCTTCCTTGGCCTTCTCTCTGCTCTTAGTCTTGCTAGGGCGGGGAAGGAGTCGTGTCCGTATTCAGGATGTTGGCAAACCTTGCATCCCATAGAGTGGAATGGGATCCTTTGCTTTACTTCTCTCACCTAAACCACCGACTCTTTCACCCTTTTATTTTTTTTTCTCTCACATTGGCAACGTGTTGATAAGAGTGGATGAGATGCAGACTGCTGAATTTTGGCAGCTGTCAGGTGGCAGACGTTTGGGTGATTTCCCATCACTGTGGGGGATGGCTTTTCCACTCTCCTGAGCTAAGTTTCACTTTAAGAGAATGTCCTTAGCTTTCAGGTCTCCTTCCTGCTTCCCCTGTGATACAAGTGCAAAAGGGAGCACTGTGCATAGTCCCGGTTTAGCAGAACATGAGTCAGTTTTTCTGTCCAGCATCCCCAGAAACGCTGATAACGTTAAGGGAAAATGTCCTTTAAAAGCAATTCTCCTGTCCTGAAAATATTTCTTTTCTAAAGAAGCAACCAGTGATGATGAAGTCACTCACACCTGAAGTGGATGTGTTTGAGAGGCAGGTGTACTTTTGTTCCTGTTCAGTTGTGGCATCTTTATATTGGATCGACGGAATGTTGCCTGGATTGTAATGCCTGTGGGTTTGGAGCAGCAAAGCACCAGTGCCTGCTCTCGTTCTTTTCCCGCTGCTTCCAGGCCGAGGGTGAGCAGGTGGCAGTGAGGACAGAGGGAGGAGGGACCCCAGCGCAATTCTTGGAGTGGATGTGTTGGGCATGAAGATGTTCTCAGTGCAAATGTCGTGCTGTTACCTTGGTGGCTTTTGTCTGGCTGTGTGATGCGTGGATCGCGCTAACGAAGGAGAGGTATTCCATGGGGACTGAATCCCTTGGGTAACAAGGTTCTTGCTGCGATGTCCTGGCATTGCATGCCTGCCGGAAAGGGAGAGCAAGTGCTTGCCCTTCAGCGTGCAGGTGAAAATGAGTCAGGAAGAATAGCTCTTCCTCAAGGTATGTGAAGAGTGCTCAGGAGCTGTGGTTGCCCCGTGCATTTTCAGCCTTCGTGGAGGATTGTAGTGCTGGGCTGTGATGGGTTTGAGTTCCCGAAGGAAACTCCTCCCACTGTGCGTTGTTTGGACTCTTTGGAGCCTGTTTGCACAGATGTGCAAGTACGTGGAGCTTGGGCTTGTGTTTCAGTTCAAGCTGGCCAGCACTGTAAAGGACAAGAAAAAGGGCTTTTTAAAATATGTTGACAGCAAAAGGAGGATCAGAGATAACATCAGTCCGTTACTTGATGAGGTCGGCCACCTCACAAATAGGGATGTAGGCAAAGCAGAGATGTTTAATGGCTTCTTTGCCTGTGTCTTTAACACCGATGATGGGCCCTGGGACTCCCGGAGCCCTGTGTTGGAAGAGCGTGAGTGCGGGAATGATAAACCCCCAGCCAACTGTGAACTTGTTTGAGACTTGCTGCTCCAGCTGGAGACACCTAAGTCTATGGAGCCCAATGGGATTCACCCCAGGGTACTGAAAGAGCTGGCCGATGTTATCACAGGACCTCTCTCCATTATTTTTCAATGGTCTTGGGAGTGTGGAGAGGTCAATGGAGGTGATGTCCCAGTCTACACTGCAGTGGTGCGGCCCCACCTTGAGCATTGTGTGCAGTTTTGGGCGCCTCCAGATAAGAAGGACATCAAACTGTTAGAGTGTAGCAGAGCTGTTCTTTGCCATATGATCGCCTGTTATTTGCCGTGTTCTTTGAGAGGACTGGAGGCTGAAGGGTGTGGTCTTCTTCCAGAAGGGGAGGGGTGGGGGGGTGAAGGGGCAGTCTGTCTGTCTTGCATATGCTGGAGGAAAGCAGGAAGGTTTTCCCCATCTGGATGGATGGAAGGCAGAAGGGAAAATGAATGAGAGCTCTTGCCAAAGGGCATGTCCGTGCTTCATGTTGAGCGTGGTGTAGACATGTAGAAAATCTTTTGGTAAAGGGAAAAAAGAAGACTCAAGGATGGAAGCAGAAGAGAAGGTGAGGCAATAATACAGCAAGGCAAGGCAAAAAAGAAGATGGAAGAGAAGGAAAAGAAGTAGGAAAGAGAAAAAAGACGAAAGGAATAGAAAGGAAGAGTCATATACAAAACATGTTAGTAAAGGAGACAAAGAAGAGAGAAAGAGGGAATGAGATCGGGAATAAAGGACAGTGAAGAGCAGAGAAGGAGAAAGAGGAGAAAGCAGAGCAGGAAGGAAGAAACAACAGAGGGAAAGGAAAGCAATTCAGAACAAAGCAAGCAATAGAGAGAAAGAAGATAAAATGAGAAAAAAAAAAGAAAAAGAAGAAAGAAACAATAAATGAGTTTACTTGCCTGCCTGCACGCTATCCCTGTACACAGAAAGGTGGTGAGGGAGAGAAAGGAAGAAAGAAGGTAAGAAAGAAAGAAAGAAAGAAGGCCAGAAAGAAAGAAAGAAAGGAAGCAAGGAAGAAATTAAGGAAAGGAGGAAGATGACAAGAGAAAAAAAGGAAGAAACCTAAAGGAAATATCCAAAGTTATCTTGCAGAAGAACCCAGAAGGAAAGGAAAAAGGCAAGGAAGGAATCTGCGCAAGTAAAAAGCAAGAAGGAAAGAAAGAAAGAAAGGGAAGGAAGAAAGACGTGAGAGACGAGATTAGGAGAACGCAGCAACGTTATCACTAGACGCGGAACGGAGTTTGTCCCTAACAGCCTCCACCTTGGTCAGAGTACTGCGCTCCGGCACTGAGGCCCCGTAATTAGCGCTGATGCCCCGTAATTAGTGCTGATGGCTCCGCCTTTAACGGTCTCCGCCGCGGCGCTGGAGGCGACTGGAGCTACGAGCGGGGGTAAGGAAGAGGGAAGGATGGAAAGGGAAAGGATAGTAAAGAATCGGGCAGGGCAGGGCAAGACCCAAAAGGAGAAGGAAGAGAAGAAGGACAAGGAACAAAAGGAAGAAGAAGGAGACGCAGTAAAAAGAAGATAGTAGAAAGAGAAGAAAACAAAGTAGAAAAGAGAAAGGAAGAAAGAGATAAACGAACGAAGAGCTCTGAAAGAAAGAAAGAAAAGAAGAAATAAATAAAGAAAGAGGAAGAAGGAAAGGAAGAGAAAAGGAAGGAATCTATGCAAGCAAACAGCAAGCAAGAAACGAAAAAGGAAAAAGCAATAAGGACTAAAAGAAGAGGAAAAGAAAGAATAAAAAGAAAGAGGTGAAGGCAGAGACGGCAGAGGAGATGAGCAGCGCGGGGCCGGGGCAGGAGCGTGCGAGGCGGCGGAGCAGCGCACGGTGTCGCTGCAGGCTCAGCAACGGCGGCGGAGCGGCGAGGCGGCTCCGCCCCGGCGCGGCGGAGAGCCCGGCTGTGAGCGCGGGGGGGCGGCGCGGGGCGGGCAGGAGAGCCGGTGCGTGCGGGCGGCGGCGGGGAGCCGTGCGGGGCCCGGGCGGGCGGCGGCGGCGGCGGCGGCGATGGGCGTGTGCTGGGGGCCCGTGGTGCGGGTGCTGGTGCTGCAGGCGGCCTGGGCGCTGGGCGGCGGGCAGGTGCGCTACTCGTTGCCGGAGGAAGCCAAGGCCGGGACGGTGGTGGGCCGGCTGGCGCAGGACCTGGGCCTGGAGGCGGGCGAGCCGGAGGCGCGGCGGCTGCGGCTGGTGGCGCAGGGCCGGCGGGCGAGCGTGGAGGTGAGCGGGGCGAGCGGGGCGCTGGTGGTGAGCTCGCGGCTGGACCGGGAGGAGCTGTGCGGGAAGAGCGCGCCGTGCGCCCTGCGGCTGGAGGTGCTGGTGGAGCGGCCGCTGCGCGTCTTCCACGTGGAGCTGGAGGTCACCGACATCAACGACAACGCCCCGCTCTTCCCCGCCGCCCGGAAAAACCTCAGCATCGCGGAATTATCTACGATGCCGGGGTCTCGTTTCCCGCTGGAGGGCGCGTCGGATGCAGATGTCGGAGCCAACGCGCAGCTCTCCTACACACTCAGCCCCAGCGAGCACTTCTCTCTGGATTTGCGAAAAACCGAGGAGGACGGCGAGTCCCTGTTTCTGGTGCTCGCGAAACCGCTGGACCGGGAGACGATGCCCGTGCACCGTTTGGTGTTGACGGCGAGTGACGGTGGCCGGCCGTCGCTGACAGGCACGATGGAGCTGGTGATCTCGGTGCTGGACGCGAACGACAACGCGCCCCAGTTCAACCAGTCGGTGTATAAAGTGCAACTGCCAGAAAATACGGACGGCGGTACTTTAGTGATCAGAGTAAATGCCACGGATTTGGATGAAGGGACAAACAGGAATATCTCGTATTCTCTCCAGCACTTGTTCCCTCAGGATGGAAGGGCCGTTTTCGGGATCGACGGAAAGAGCGGCGAGATCCATCTTAGGGGAGAGTTAGACTTTGAGGATGTTGGTCTCTATCGCCTGCAAGTGGATGCGGCGGATCAGGGCAACCCTCCACTGTCGGGTCACTGCAAGGTGGTGGTGGAGGTGCTGGACGTGAACGACAACGCGCCGGAGGTGTGGGTGACGTCGCTGTCGGTGCCGGTGCCGGAGGACGCGGCGGTGGGGACGGTGGTGGCGCTGCTGAGCGTGTCGGACCGGGACTCGGGGGCGAACGGGCGGGTGCGCTGCGCGGTGCGGCCGGCGGCGCCGTTCGGGCTGGTGGCGAGGCTGGCGGGGTCGTACTCGCTGGTGCTGCGGGAGGCGCTGGACCGGGAGCGGGTGGCGGAGTACGAGGTGGAGGTGCGGGCGGAGGACGGCGGGGCGCCGCCGCTGCGCGCCAGCCGCGGGCTGCGGGTGCCGGTGTCGGACGTGAACGACAACGCGCCGGCGTTCGCGCAGGCCGTGTACACGGTGCTGGCGCGGGAGAACAACGCGGCGGGCGCGGAGCTGGCGCGGCTGTGGGCGCGGGACCCGGACGAGGCGGGCAACGGGCGTGTGAGCTACTCGGTGGCGGAGGGCGGCGGCGGCGGCAGCGGGGGCGCGGCGGCGGGCGGCGGGTGGCGTCCGGCGTCGAGCTACGTGTCGGTGGACGCGGAGAGCGGGCGGCTGTGGGCGCTGCAGCCGTTGGACTACGAGGAGGTGCAGGTGCTGCAGTTCGAGGTGCGGGCGGTGGACGCGGGGGAGCCGCCGCTGTGCGGCAACGCCACGGTGCAGCTCTTCGTGGTGGACGAGAACGACAACGCGCCGGCGCTGCTGGCGCCTGCCGGCGTCGGGCCGGGGCCCGAGGCTGCGGTCTCGGCGGCGTCGGGGCCGGTCTCGGGGGCGTTGTGGGCGTGGGCGGCGTGGGGGGCGCCGGCGGGGCAGGTGGTGGCGAAGATCCGCGCGGTGGACGCGGACTCGGGCTACAACGCGTGGCTGCGCTACGAGCTGTGGGAGCCGCGGGGGAAGGGCCCGTTCCGCGTGGGGCTGTACAGCGGCGAGGTGAGCACGGTGCGAGCGCTGGAGGAGGCGGACGGCCCGCGGCAGAGGCTGGTGATCGTGGTGCGGGACCACGGGGAGCCGGCGCGCTCGGCCACGGCCACGCTGAGCGTGTCGCTGGGGGAGGCCGCCGAGGCGGCGCTGGCGGCCGCGGGCTCGTCCTCGTCCTTGCCGGGGGCGGGGCTGCGGCCGGCGGCGGGCTCGGAGGCCGGCGCGGCGTCGTCGTCGTCGTCGACGAACGTGTGGCTGGTGGTGGCCATCTGCGCGGTGTCGAGCCTGTTCCTGCTGGCGGTGGTGCTGTACGGGGCGTCGCGGTGGGCGCCGCGGGCGGCCGCGCTGTCGGGGCCCGGGCCGGCGACGCTGGTGTGCGCCAGCGAAGTGGGGAGCTGGTCGTACTCGCAGCGGCAGAGCCGGAGCCTGTGCGTGGCGGACGGCGCGGGCAAGAGCGACCTGATGGTTTTCAGCCCCAACTTCGCGGCGCCGCCGCCCGGCCCCGCGGCGAAGGAGACGCAGCCGGAGCCGCCCGCTCTCCCGGACACGGTCAGTGGCCCTCCCTTCCCCGCCTCTCGCCCCTGCCTTCCCCCTCGTCCTCGCGCTCCCTTCTCGCCCTGGGGGTGGGGAGGCGCTGGTGGGAGCCGGGCTGAGCCCGCGGGGCGTGCGGGCGGTGGGTGCTTGGCGGGTGCTTAAGGATGTGAAGGGGCCCTTTGCATCTGCCTTGGCGTCCTTGCCGGAGCCCCTCGGCTGTCGCTTTGGGGGCAAAAGGAAAGGTATTGCCGCAGGCAGCAGCAGTTGCCGTCGGCAGCTGAGGTTTGCTGTTCTGGGTGGGAGTTGTTCTCCCGTAGACTTAACTCGCTGCCGATGTCGAGGAGAGGTGCCACGGCACCGGCTGTGGAGACGCTCTCGTGTGGTGGTGTGTAGCATTTCCACCCGAGCTTGCTGAAGTTGTGCAAGAGACGCAGGCTGTGGTGGTGAGAGTCCCCCGGGCACTCTTTACTCCCTTACTGCCTTTGCTGAATGCAGTCCGTGCTGGTATGAGATGTGGTTTCTTGTGGAAAACTCTGTCCTCCTCTTTGACTCTTCTTTGCCTGATCGTGATGGAAGATGACAGTTGGGACTTGAGGGGTTTGTGTCCCCTGGTGAAATTTCTCCATTTTGTTTGGCCCACCAGAGTCATTATGAAAGTCGGGAAGACAATATGGACTTTTCCTATGTTCTTTTTTTCTACTTAGTAGTATAAAGTGTTCAGGGAGAGGAGTGTGATGCAAGGTGGGTGTCAGAAACGGAAATAGGGTTTTTCTTTTCCTGCTGGCCCTTTCCCCCAGGTTGTGGACTGCATTCCCTGCCAGTGAAGTGTTATGAAGTACACTGGCCTGTTTTGATGTTCTGTCAACATTTGTATCAACAGCCACACTGTTTCAAAAGCCCTGGAAATCTTATTTTATGAAAAGAAACAACAAACACACACCGAAAAATAACAAAACCAAAGAACCGCCTCTCCCCAACAAAACCGAAATCAAATTCTCCCAACAGTCGCTATCATCTGTTACGGTGGTGTGCTCATCAACATTTTGCTTTTTCTCTCAGAGCATGAAATCAATGCCATTGCCATCAGAGCTGTATCAACATCACTTTTAGAAATAGTGTTGCTCCCAGGTCTGCCACATTTCTACCTAAGGTAGCTGAAGCATTGCGAAACATGAAGGGTCAGCAGCTGAGGGTCTGCCAACACCGTGTATATGGTACCATCTGTATGTTTACTATGGTGCTGTCATTGATGGGGAGGGTAAGAAAAAGATGGATCGAGCCTTGAAGTGGGAAAGGAAACTGTGGCATGTCACAGAAGGGAATGTGTCAGTGGCATTGAGTAGGGCCTGGCCCTTCTCTGATGTGAAGGGTGACCTTGAGCAGTGGGAATATTTGTCTGAGGGAAGACCATGGGCTGTGTTATAAGAATGGGAGATGTGTGCTTGTCTGGAGAACACATGTCGCAGAGTTGGGAATGGAGGCAGGATGGGCACAGAGTGTTCTTGCCCAGCATCCTTTCTGAGGCTCCCAAGGGTCTGGAGTTGGAGGCCTTCCCAATGTTGAGATAGTGTGTGGTATTGAAATGCCCACAATGTCCTTTGAGGTTATGAAGTCTCCCACCAGAGACAGTCCCTTGTGCTGCTGCCTGCCTGTCGCAGGGAATGTGTTGGTAAGAGGGGGTGAGATGCAGGCTGCTAAATACTGTCTGATGAACGCTTTCCCTCTTGTTTTGAGCAAGGTGTTGTGGGAGGGTAGTGCTTCAATCTTCTGTCCCTGTGTTGTGGTGAGCATCTACAGGAGCTTCTGCAGCCGTTGATGTTGCCATGATGGTTCCTTGCTCCTCCTCAGGCAGGATTTGTAAGGGCACACGAGGAGGTGGGTATAATCTTTGTGCTCCTGACTTCCCCTACTTGTGCGCTTGCACAGTTGGCCTCAGCAGAGATGCTGTGTCCTATTACACATGGCTTGTTCTGATACGTGCACGTCCGTGCCAAACCCTGCACAGCAGCCCAGCTCTGGTTTTCTATGGTACAAGTTTTCCCACCCAGTTGCTATTGTGAGTGTGCTTGCGCTTCAGCATTTGGTGTGGTTCTCTTGACAAATGAAGTCCGTGTGGACTGGGATCCGAGCTGTCACAGTTCTAATCACAGAATCTTTAAGAACTCTAACGTGCAGCTCTGTAGAGTTTCCAGCCGAAATTGCTGAAAAGGCACAAAGTATTTAGGGTGACGTTCAGGCATCTGGGAAGAGTCTGCCAGAGGGTGAATGGCTTTGCGTCCGTCCATATGTTCTTTGTGCCATTTGTGAGGGAAGGTGAGGATGTGCCAAGGCCTGGGTCATGCTCAGAGTGGGGTTTAGAGCTGGGGCATGTTATGGTGGTGGAGCAACATCTGGGTATTGTGGCAGTGATTCTCCTAGTGGGATGGAGTAGGGCCTGGGTATGCATCACGGGGCGGGTGACTTTGAATGGGGCAGAGTCTTGCTGATGGACATGGGAGGTGCTGTGTCATTGGGGAAGGACTGGAGAATGTTTGCTTAGCAAGAGATCTGCAGATTTCCCATAGCGTGTCATAGAGGATGCCAGTAGAAAACCTTAAGAAGAGGCCTGATGCACAGGGCTGCTTGCCTGGAGTCCTCTCAGGACCTCCAGAAATTCTGCACATTGTTGCACCCTTTTGTCCTCAGTGGTATTCCTGCGTGATGTGAAGACATCTGGCGTAGGCTCCTTTAATAATTTGCTCCTGAGGATGGTATGTTGCTGGTCAAACAGAAGGGTTTTGAAATTTGGATCATGTTGTCTGCCTTCTCTAAAGGTCTCCTCAGTCACCTCTCTGCTCATCTCCCTTGCTAGGCAGGGGAAGAAGTGCTCTCCGTATTCAAGATGTTGGCAAACCTTGCGTTTCAATAAAGTGGAACGGCTTCCTTTAGTTTTCTTCTCTCAGCAAAAATTCCCACCCTTTTGGTTTTTCTTCTTTCACATTGGCAATCTGTTGGTAACAGTGGGTGAGATGCAGATGGCAGAATTTTCGCAGCTGTCTGGTTGCAGAGCTTTGGGCCGTTTGCCATCAGTGTGGGGGATGGCTTTTGCACTCTCCTGAGCCGAGGTTGACGTTGAGAGAATGTCCTTAGCTTTCAGGTGTCCCTTCTGCTTCCCCTGTGGTAGAAGTGCATAAGGGAGCACTACACACTGTCCAGCATTTTCAAGGCTTTTGCAGAACATTTTTCTCTGTCCAGCATCCCCAGAAATCTCTGCTAATGTTAAGGGGCAATGTCCCTTAAAACCAATTCTCCTATCCTGAAAATGTTTCTTTTTCTGAAGAAGCAACCAGTGATGCTACAGGTAAGTTGATGATACCTAAAGATGTGTTTGAGAGGCTGATGTACTTTTGTTCGTGTTCCATTTTGGTATCTTCATGTTGGATCGACCGAATGTTGCCTGGATTGTAATGCCTGTAGGTTTAGAGCAGCAAAGCACCGCTGCCTGCTCCCATTCCTTTCCTGCTGCTTCCAGGCACAGGTTAAGGTGGTGGCACCAAGCACAGATGGAGGAGAAACCCCAATGCATTTTGTGGAGTGCATGTGTTGGGTGTTGAGGGGATGTTCTCAGTGACAATCCCGTGGTGTTACCTTGGTGGCTTTTGTTTGGCCGTGAGACAGGTAGCTCATGCTGGTGAAAGGGAGGTATTTCGTGGGGACTAATGCTGCCGGGTACCGAGATTCTTGGTGTGTTGTTCTGGCAGTGCGTGCTGCCTGAAACGGAAAGCAAGAGCTTGACCTTCGTTGTGCAGGTGGAAAAGGAGGCCAGAAGAATAGCTCTTCATCGAGATACAGGAAGAGTGCTCAGGAGCTGTGATTGCCTCATGTTTTTTCAGCCTTCCTGGAGGATTGGAGTGCTGGGCTGTGATGGATTTGAGTCCCCTAAAGAAAGACTCCCCTGTGTTGTGTGGACTCATTGGAGCCTGTTTGCACAGATGTTGAAGTACCTGGGGCTTGGGCTTGTGTTTCTGAGGGTGGTGGATTCTGTTCTGATGTAGCAGAGCTGTTCTTTGCCATATGGTTGCCTTGCTCTGTTATTTGCCGGGTCCTCGAGTGGACTGGAGGCTGAAGAGTGTGATCTTCCTCCAGAAGGGGACCTTCAGGGGCAGTCTGTCGTTACTGCATAGACGGGAGGAAAGCAGGAAGATTGTTTGCCATCCGGAGGCATGGAAGGCGGAAGGGAGGGGGAATGAGAACTCTTGCCAAAGGGCATTTCCATGCTTCATGGCAAGTGTGGTGTAGTCACGTGGAAAATCTTTTGGTAAAAGGGAAAAAGAAAAGAAGGTGGAAGCGGAAGAGAACGGGAGGCAAGATTAGGGCAGGACAGAGCAGGAAAGAAAAAGAATGAGGAAGAAAAGAAGGAGGAAAGAGAAAAGAAAAAAGGAAGACGATGGAGGAGAAAGGAAGAGAGGACCAAAGGGAAAGGAAGAAGGAAAGAATGAGAAAGGAAGCAGGAAAGGAAGGAATCTATGCAAGGAAAAAGGAAGCAAGGGAGAAAGAAAGGAGGAAAAGAAAGGAAGGAAGGAAGGAGGGAAGCAAGGGAGGAAGGAAGGAAGGAAGAGACGATAAAGGAGATTCCTAGCATGCACCGACGTTATCTCTGCACGGTAAATGGAGTTGAGGACCTTGGCATCTTTGGTTGTCATTCAGTGACACTGTAAGTCGTGATGAAAAGTGGTGAGGAATAGGAGAGAGCTCTTGCCTGAGAGCATGACCGTGCTCCGTGGCGAGAGTGATGTAGTCATATAGAAAACATACTGGTAACGGGGAGAAGAAGAGAAGGGGAGGGCAGGACAGGGATAAGAAGAGAAGGAAGGAGGGAACAACAGAGAGAAAGAAAAGCAAAGAACAAAGCACGCCATAGAGAGAAAGAAGATAAAGAAAGGAAGAAACGATAAACTAGCATGCACCGATGCCATCACTGTACAGAGAAAGGAGGGTATGGAGAGAAAGAAAGAAGGAAAGAAAGAATGAAAGAAGGAGGAAAAAGAAAAAAAAAGCAAGAAGGGAAGAAATGAAGCAGGAAGTAACAAAGGAAGGAAGATGACAAAGAAGAGAAAGAAAGGAAGAAATCATAAAGGAGATTATCAGTGTGCAGCAACATTATTTCTAGAGGCGGAACCGAGTTGGTCCCTAACAGCCTCCCCCTTGGTCAGAATACCGCGCTCCGGCACCGAGGCCCCGTAATTAGCGCTGGTGCCCCGTAATTAGCGCTGATGGCTCCGTCTTTGACGGTCTCCGCCGCGGCGCCGGAGGTGACTGCTGAGCTGCGAGCGGGGATGAAGAAGCGAGAAGGATAGAAAGAGACGGGAAAAGGGAGTAAAGAATCGGGGAGAGCAGGGCAAGACCGAAAAGGAGAAGGAACAGAAGGCACAGAAGGAAGCAGAAAGAGAAGGAGGAAAGAGAAGAAAGCAGGAAGAAGTTGGAAAGAGAGGACAGAGGAAAGAGAAGAAGAGAAGAAAGAACAAAGAGAAGAAAATTAGTAGGAAAGAAAGGAAGAACGAGAGAAACGACTAAAAAGAGATAGTTGAAGGAAGAAAGAAGGAGAACAGAAGAAAGAGAAAGGAAGAAGGAAAGAGCAATCAAGCAAGGAAAAATTAAAAAAAAAGAAAGAAGAAACAGAAAGAGGAGGAAAGGGAGGCAGAGACGGCAGAGGAGATGAGCAGCGCGGGGCCGGGGCAGGAGCGTGCGAGGCGGCGGAGCAGCGCACGGTGTCGCTGCAGGCTCAGCAACGGCGGCGGAGCGGCGAGGCGGCTCCGCCCCGGCGCGGCGGAGAGCCCGGCTGTGAGCGCGGGGGGGCGGCGCGGGGCGGGCAGGAGAGCCGGTGCGTGCGGGCGGCGGCGGGGAGCCGTGCGGGGCCCGGGCGGGCGGCGGCGGCGGCGGCGGCGATGGGCGTGTGCTGGGGGCCCGTGGTGCGGGTGCTGGTGCTGCAGGCGGCCTGGGCGCTGGGCGGCGGGCAGGTGCGCTACTCGTTGCCGGAGGAAGCCAAGGCCGGGACGGTGGTGGGCCGGCTGGCGCAGGACCTGGGCCTGGAGGCGGGCGAGCCGGAGGCGCGGCGGCTGCGGCTGGTGGCGCAGGGCCGGCGGGCGAGCGTGGAGGTGAGCGGGGCGAGCGGGGCGCTGGTGGTGAGCTCGCGGCTGGACCGGGAGGAGCTGTGCGGGAAGAGCGCGCCGTGCGCCCTGCGGCTGGAGGTGCTGGTGGAGCGGCCGCTGCGCGTCTTCCACGTGGAGCTGGAGGTCACCGACATCAACGACAACGCCCCGCTCTTCCCCGCCGCCCGGAAAAACCTCAGCATCGCGGAATCGTCGCTGCCGGGGTCTCGTTTCCCGCTGGAGGGCGCGTCGGATGCAGATGTCGGAGCCAACGCGCAGCTCTCCTACACACTCAGCCCCAGCGAGTTTTTTAGAATAGAGGAGGAAGGGAGTTACTCGCGCAGTAAATCCCTGTTTCTGGTACTCGCGAAACCGCTGGACCGGGAGACGATGCCCGTGCACCGTTTGGTGTTGACGGCGAGTGACGGTGGCCGGCCGTCGCTGACGGGCACGATGGAGCTGGTGATCTCGGTGCTGGACGCGAACGACAACGCGCCCCAGTTCAACCAGTCGGTGTATAACGCACTTTTGTCCGAAAATGCCTTAGAGGGGACCCTGGTGGCTCGGGTGAGCGCAACAGATCCGGACTTGGGAATATACGGAGAAGTGCTTTATGAAATTGATACTTTTGTTCCTCCCTCGGCCTCAGATGTATTCAGCATCGATGCGACCAGCGGGGAGATCAGACTGACGGGCGCCCTGGACTTTGAGACAGTTACTTTCTACGACCTACACGTTAAGGCGAAGGATAAGGGGACGCCGCCGCTGTCGGGTCACTGCAAGGTGGTGGTGGAGGTGCTGGACGTGAACGACAACGCGCCGGAGGTGTGGGTGACGTCGCTGTCGGTGCCGGTGCCGGAGGACGCGGCGGTGGGGACGGTGGTGGCGCTGCTGAGCGTGTCGGACCGGGACTCGGGGGCGAACGGGCGGGTGCGCTGCGCGGTGCGGCCGGCGGCGCCGTTCGGGCTGGTGGCGAGGCTGACGGGCTCGTACTCGCTGGTGCTGCGGGAGGCGCTGGACCGGGAGCGGGTGGCGGAGTACGAGGTGGAGGTGCGGGCGGAGGACGGCGGGGCGCCGCCGCTGCGCGCCAGCCGCGGGCTGCGGGTGCCGGTGTCGGACGTGAACGACAACGCGCCGGCGTTCGCGCAGGCCGTGTACACGGTGCTGGCGCGGGAGAACAACGCGGCGGGCGCGGAGCTGGCGCGGCTGTGGGCGCGGGACCCGGACGAGGCGGGCAACGGGCGCGTGAGCTACTCGGTGGCGGAGGGCGGCGGCGGCGGCAGCGGGGGCGCGGCGGCGGGCGGCGGGTGGCGTCCGGCGTCGAGCTACGTGTCGGTGGACGCGGAGAGCGGGCGGCTGTGGGCGCTGCAGCCGTTGGACTACGAGGAGGTGCAGGTGCTGCAGTTCGAGGTGCGGGCGGTGGACGCGGGGGAGCCGCCGCTGTGCGGCAACGCCACGGTGCAGCTCTTCGTGGTGGACGAGAACGACAACGCGCCGGCGCTGCTGGCGCCTGCCGGCGTCGGGCCGGGGCCCGGGGCCGCGGTCTCGGCGGCGTCGGGGCCGGGCTCGGGGGCGTTGTGGGCGTGGGCGGCGTGGGGGGCGCCGGCGGGGCAGGTGGTGGCGAAGATCCGCGCGGTGGACGCGGACTCGGGTTACAACGCGTGGCTGCGCTACGAGCTGTGGGAGCCGCGGGGGAAGGGCCCGTTCCGCGTGGGGCTGTACAGCGGCGAGGTGAGCACGGCGCGGGCGCTGGAGGAGGCGGACGGCCCGCGGCAGAGGCTGGTGATCGTGGTGCGGGACCACGGGGAGCCGGCGCGCTCGGCCACGGCCACGCTGAGCGTGTCGCTGGGGGAGGGCGCTGAGGCGGCGCTGGCGGCCGCGGGCTCGTCCTCGTCCTTGCCGGGGGCGGGGCTGCGGCCGGCGGCGGGCACGGAGGCCGGCGCGGCGGCGGCGTCGTCGTCGTCGTCGACGAACGTGTGGCTGGTGGTGGCCATCTGCGCGGTGTCGAGCCTGTTCCTGCTGGCGGTGGTGCTGTACGGGGCGTCGCGGTGGGCGCCGCGGGCGGCCGCGCTGTCGGGGCCCGGGCCGGCGACGCTGGTGTGCGCCAGCGAAGTGGGGAGCTGGTCGTACTCGCAGCGGCAGAGCCGGAGCCTGTGCGTGGCGGACGGCGCGGGCAAGAGCGACCTGATGGTTTTCAGCCCCAACTTCCCGCCGCCGCCCGGCCCCGCGGCGAAGGAGACGCAGCCGGAGCCGCCCGCTCTCCCGGACACGGTCAGTGGCCCTCCCTTCCCCGCCTCTCGCCCCTGCCTTCCCCCTCGTCCTCGCGCTCCCTTCTCGCCCTGGGGGTGGGGAGGCGCTGGTGGGAGCCGGGCTGAGCCCGCGGGCGGTGGGTGCTTGGCGGGTGCTTAAGGATGTGAAGGGGCCCTTTGCATCTGCCTTGGCGTCCTTGCCGGAGCCCCTCGGCTGTCGCTTTGGGGGCAAAAGGAAAGGTATTGCCGCAGGCAGCAGCAGTTGCCGTCGGCAGCTGAGGTTTGCTGTTCTGGGTGGGAGTTGTTCTCCCGTAGAATTAAATCACTTCCGATGTCGATGGGAGGTGCCACGGCACCGGCTGTGGAGACGCTCTCGCGTGGTGTTGTGTAGCGTTTCCACCCGAGCTTGCTGAAGTTGTGCAAGAGACACAGGCTGTGGTGGTGAGAGTCCCCCAGGCACTCTTTACTGCCTTATTGCCTTTGCTGAATGCAGCCCGTGCTGGTATGAGATGTGGTTTCTTGTGGAAACTCTGTCCTCCTCCTCCCTGATTCTCCTTTGCCAAAGACATGATGGAAGGTGACAATTGGGACTTCACGGTTTTCTGTGCCCATGGTGTAATTTCTCCATTTGTATTCACCCACCAGAGTCATTATGAAAGCAGGGAAGGCAATACGGACTTTTCCTGTGTTCTTTTTCCAAGTATGTTGTTCCTGTAGTTGGCAGTATAAAGTGTTCAGGGAGAGGAGTGTGACGCAAGGTAGGTGTCAGAAATAGGGATTTTCTTTTTCTTTTCCCGCCCCCACTCTCACCATGTTATAGACTTCCGTTCCAAGCAGGAGAAGTGACATGATATGATGTACGCTGGCTTGTAACAGAGCTCCCAGGTGTGAAGCATTGCAAAACACGAAGGGTCAACTACAGAGAGTCTGCTGAACACCATGTATATGATACCATCTCTACGGTTTTTACGGTGCTGTCATTGATGGGAACGGTTTTGGACTTGCGTTCCTGGCCAGAGAGGCAGTGTGACGTATGCTGGCCTGTATGATGTTCTTTCAATATTTGCATCAGTAGCTACACCCTTACAAAAGCCCAGAAACCCTCTTTTGGCAAAAAAAAAAACCCAGCCAAAAAACAAACAAAACCTCCCCTCACTCACCCCAAAAGAAAACCCCAAACCCCAAGTCTCCTACAGAATTGATATCATATATCGATTATCGATATCATAATCGATATATTCTCCTACAGAATCAATATCAATCGATACATTGGGGTTCTTGTCAACGTTTGGGTTGTTCTCTCAGAGCATGAAATCACTGCCATTGCCATTTAGAGCTGTTGCGACATCACCTTTAGAAAGAGTAGAGAGTCTGCTGGACAGGGTCTATATGATACCATCCGTATGTTTTTTTATGGTGCTCTCATTGCTGGGAAGGGTCTGCAAAAGCTGGAATGAGTCCTGACGTGGGAAAGGAAACTGTGACCTCAAGTTGCGCCAGGGCAGGTTTAGATTGGATATTAGGAAATACTTTTTCACGGAAAGGGTTGTCAAGGTTTGGAACAGGCTGCCCAGGGTAGTGGTTGAGTCACTGTCCTGGTTTCAGCTGGAATAGAGTTAACTTTCTTTCTGGTGGCTGGGGGGTGCTGTGTTTTGGGTTTGGTACGAGAGGAGGGTTGATGGCCCATTGTTGTTTTGGGTGGTGCTTGCACCGGGGACTTTTCGGCCTCTGCCAGGCCTCTGCCAGGTGCAAGGGAAGCTGGGGGGGAGCATAGCCGGGGCCATTGACTCAGCTGGCCAATGGGGTATTCCATATCAAGTGACGTCATGCTCAGTATAAAAACTCGGGGTGGGGGCTCTCACGTCTTGGGACGGGCTGGGCGTCAGTGGGTGGGTGGTGAGCAGTTGCATTGTGCATCGCCTGCTTTGTATATTCTATTATTGCTGTTATCATTGTTATTATTACTGTTCTACTTTGTTTTATTTCCCTTATTAAACTGTTTTTATCTCAAGCCTTGAGTTTTCCTACTTGTGCCCTCCCGATTCTCTCCCCCATCCTACCGGAGTGGGGGATGAGCAGGCGGCTGCGTCATGTTTAGATGCTGGCTAGGGTTAAACCACGAGAGTCACCATCCCTGGAGGTATTTAAACAACATGTAGATGTGGTACTTAGGGACATGTGTACAGTTGGATCTACGATGTCAAGGGTCTTTTCCAACGTCAATGGTTCTGTGATTCTATGATCATCTTTGGAAGTAGTATTGCTCCCAGGTGTGTAAGATTTCCATCTGAGATTGCTGAAACATAGCAAAACATGAAGGGTAAGCTGCAGAGAGTCTGCTGGACACTGTGTCTGCGATACCATCTTTGTGTTTTTCTTTGGTGCTCTCATTGATGGAAGGGTCCACAAAAGCTGGAGTGAGCCCTGAGGTGGGAAAGGAACCTGTGGCATGTTGCAGAGGGGAATGTGTCAGTGGCACTGAGTAGGGCCTGGCCATATCCTGATGTGAAGGGTGACCTTGAGCAGTGGGAAGATTTGTCTGAGGGAACTGGAAATACTTGGGAAGACTGTGTCACAAGAGAAGAATGGGAGATGATGTGCTTGTCTAGAGAACAGGTTGCAGAGTGGGGAATGGAGGATGCCTAGAGGAAAGCATGAGGCAGGATGAGCACGGAGTGTTCTTTTGCAGGATCCTTTCCCAGGCTGCAAGGGTGTGGAGTTGGAGGCCTTCCTGATGTTGAGATAGTGTGTGGTATTGAAATGCCCACAATGTCTTTTGAGGTTATGAAGATCTCCTTCCAGATAGTGTTTTGTGCTGCTACCTGCCTGACGTAGGCAATGTGTTGGTAAGAGGGTAAGAGATGCAGCCTGCTGAATAATGTCTGATGAACATATTCACTCCTGTTCAGGACAACACACCCTGGGAGGGTGGTGCTTCAGTCTGGTGTCCTTGTGTAGCGGTGGGCATCTACAGGAGCTTCTACATCCGTTGATGTTGCCATGATGGTTCCTTGCTCCTCCTCAGGTGGGATTTGTAAGGGGATGTGATGAGGAGGTGGTTGTAATCTGCATGTGCTTGACTTCCCCTACTTGTGCACTTGGTAGAGACGGCCTCGATAGAGATGGTGTGTCCCCTTGTCATGCTTAACTCACATATGTGCACGTACACGCCAAATCCTTCACAGCAGCCCAGTTCTGGTTTTGTGTGGTACAAATTCTCCTACCCTGTTGATATTCTGAGTGTTCTTGTGGTGCAGTATTTGGCATGGTTCTCTCAAAGAATAAAATCCATGCAGACTGGATCCGGGCTGTCACAACTCTAATCACAGAATCTTTAAGAACTCTAATGTGCAGCTCTGTGGTGTTTCCATCTGAGATTGCTGAAAAGGCAAAAGGATTGAAGCTGAAGGTCTTGCATCTAGGAAGAGTCTGTGAGACAGTGAGTGTCTTTGCATGCCTCCATGCGTTCTTTATGCCAATTCTGATGGAAGGTGAGGATGTGCAAAGGCCTGTGTCATGCTGAGAGTGGGTTTTATTGCTGGGACACGCTGTTGTGGTTGAGCAGTGTCTGGGTATTGTGGCAGTGATCCTCTGAGTGGCACAAAGTAGGGCCTGGGCATGTGTCACGGAGAGGGGGACCCTGAATGGGGAAACAGTCTTGTCTGAAGGAAATGGAGATGCTGTGTAGAACACGGTCTGTGTCACTGGGGAAGGGCTGGCGAATGTCTGCTTGGCTGAGGAGATGCTATTTCCCATGGCGCGGGATAGAGGATGCCAGTAGAAAACCTTGAGAAGAGGCCCAGCACACAGGGCTGCTTGCCTGGGATCCTCTCAGGACCTCCAGAAGTTCTGTATATCCTTGCGCCTTGGTGTTCTCCGTGGTATTACTGCTTGTGAAGATAACTGCCATACGCGCCTTTAATCACTTGGTTTTGATGTGGAATGTTGTTGGTGAAAGAAGCTTTTTGAAATTTGGATCATGCTGCCAGCCTTCTCTGAACCTTCCTTGGTCTTCTCTCTGCTCTTAGTCTTGCTAGGGAGGGGAAGGAGTGGTGTCCGTAATCAGGATGTTGGCAAACCTTGCGTTTCAATACAGCGAGATGGAATCCTTTCGTTTTCTTCCCTCCTCTCACCAAAACCACCCACCCTTTCACCCTTTTGCGTTTTTTTCCTCTCAGATTGGCAACGTGTTGGTAAGAGTGGATGAGATGCAGACTGCAGAATTTTGGCAGCTGTCAGGGTTCTGGGCATTTTCCATCAGTGTGTGGGAAGGTTTTTCCACTCTCATGAGCTGAGTTTGACGTTGAGAGAATGTCCTTAGCTTTCAGGTGTCCCTTCTGCTTCCCCTTTGATAGAAGTGCATAAGGGAGCACTACACACTGTCCAGCATTTTCAAGGCTTTTGCAGAACATTTTTCTCTGTCCAGCATCCCCAGAAATCTCTGCTAATGTTAAGGGACAATGTCCCTTAAAACGAATTCTCCTCTACTGAAAGTGTTTCTTTTTCTGAAGATGACACCAGTGATGCTACAGGTAAGTCGCTCATTAGGAGGATGAGCTTGAGAGACAAATGTACTTTTGTTCCTCTTGAGTTCTGGTATCTTCATGTTGGATCGACCGAATGTTGCCTTGATTGTAATGCCTGTGGGTTTGGAGCAGCAAAGCACCGCTGCCTGCTCTCGTTCCTTTCCTGCTGCTTCCAAGCCCAGGGTGAGCAGGTGGCAGCGAGGACAGAGGGAGGAGGGATCTTAATGCATTTCTCAGAGTAGATGCGTTCTCAGTGAAAATGCCGTGGTGTTACCTTGGTGGCTTTTGTTTGGCTGTATGATGGGTGGCTTATGCTAATGAGTGAGAGGTATTCCGTGGGGACTAATGCCCCTGGGTACCGAGATTCTTGGTGTGTTGTTCTGGCAGTGCGTGCCTGCCTGAAAGGGAAAGTAAGAGCTTGACCTTCATTGTGCAGGTGGAAAAGGAGGCCAGAAGAATAGCTCTTCATCGAGATACAGGAAGAGTGCTCGGGAGCTGTGGAGGCCCCGTGCTTTTTCAGCCTTCCTGGAGGATTGGAGTGCTGGGCTGTGATGGGTTTGGGTTCCTGAATGAAAGACTCCCCTGTGTTGTTTGGAGTCTTTGGAGGCTGTTTGCAGAGATGTCGAAGTACCTGGGGCTTGGGCTTGTGTTTCCGAGGGTGGTGGATTCTGTTCTGATGTAGCAGAGCTGTTCTTTGCCAAACGATTGCCTTGCTCTGTTATTTGCTGGGTCCTTGAGAGGCCTGGAGGCTGGAGAGTGTGGCGTTCATCTTGAAGGGAGAGGAAGTTGCAGGTGCATGGAAAAGAGGAAAGCAGGAAGGTTGTTCCCTGTCCAGAGAGATGGAAGGTGGTAGGGAAGAGGAAGGAGAGCTCTTGCCAGAGGGCATGTCCGTGCTTCATGGCGAGTATGTTAGTGACCTTTTAAAAACATTTTGGTAAAGGAAGAAATGAACAGAAGAGGGAAGGATGGAAGCAGAAGAGAACGGGAGGCAAAGATAGCGCACAGCGGGGCCAGAAAGGAAAAGGAAAAGAGGAAGGAAGAGAGAAGGAAAGAGAAAGGAAAGGAAGAGAAGAAGGAAAGAGAAAGGAGGAGCGAAAAAAAAGAAGGAAAGGAAGGAATCTTTGCAAGTAAGAAACAAGCAAGCAAGGAAGAAAGCAAGCAGGAAGGAAGAGATGATTGAGGAGATTACCAGCATTTGCCTCAACATGCTGAATGTCTCAACATCCTCAGTACTTAGGGATGCTCTGCAAGGCTGGCTGAAAAGCAGTGAGGAAGAGGAAGGAGAGGTCTTGCCAAAGGGCATGTCCACGCTTCATTACGAGCCTGGTGAAGACACGTGGAAAACATTTTGGTAAAGGAAAAAATGAACAGAAGAGACGAGGATGGAAACAGGAGAGGAGGAGAGGAGAAAATAGGATAAGGAAGAGAAGGAAAGAGAAGATACAAGGAAAGAGAAGAAGGAAAGAGAAGGGGAAGAGAGAAGAATAGAGGGGAAAAAGAGAACAGCAGAAGGAAATGAAGAAGGGAAGGAAAAAGGAAAGAAAGACTCTATGCAAGTGAAGAGCAAAAGAAAGAAGAGAAAGGAAGGAAAGAAGAGGCGATAGAGGAGATGACCAGAACGCACCGACCTTACCTCTAGAGGCTGAACGGAGTTGGTCGCTAACAGCCTCCCCCTTGGTCAGAGTAGCGCGCTCCGGCGCTGATGCCCCGTAATTAGCGCTGATGCCCCGTAATTAGCGCTGATGGCTCCGTCTTTGACGGTCTCCGCTGCGGCGCCGGAGGCGACTGGTGAGCTGCGATCGGGGACCAAGAAGCGAGAAGAATGGAAAGAGAAGGGAAAGGGGAGTAAAGAATCGGGGAGGGCAGGGCAAGACCGAAAAGGAGAATAAAGGGAAGGCACAGAAGGAAGCAGAAAGAGAAGGAGGAAAGAGAAGAAAGCAGGAAGAAGTTGGAAAGAGAGGACAGAGGAAAGAGAAGAAGAGAAGAAAGAACAAAGAGAAGAAAAATAGTAGGAAAGAAAGGAAGAATGAGGGAA
This sequence comes from Calonectris borealis, assembly GCF_964195595.1. Classification (NCBI taxonomy): domain Eukaryota; kingdom Metazoa; phylum Chordata; class Aves; order Procellariiformes; family Procellariidae; genus Calonectris; species Calonectris borealis. The sequence goes on from NC_134326.1 coordinate 2,475,081, forward strand.
ACGACTAAAACGAGACAATTGAAGGAAGAAAGAAGGAGAACAGAAGAAAGAGAAAGGAAGAAGGAAAGAGCAAACAAGCCACGAAAATAAAAAAAAAAGAGAAAGAAAGAAGAAACAGAAAGAGGAGGAAGGGAGGCAGAGACGGCAGAGGAGATGAGCAGCGCGGGGCCGGGGCAGGAGCGTGCGAGGCGGCGGAGCAGCGCACGATGTCGCTGCAGGCTCAGCAACGGCGGCGGAGCGGCGAGGCGGCTCCGCCCCGGCGCGGCGGAGAGCCCGGCTGTGAGCGCGGGGGGGCGGCGCGGGGCGGGCAGGAGAGCCGGTGCGTGCGGGCGGCGGCGGGGAGCCGTGCGGGGCCCGGCCGGGCGGCGGCGGCGGCGGCGGCGATGGGCGTGTGCTGGGGGCCCGTGGTGCGGGTGCTGGTGCTGCAGGCGGCCTGGGCGCTGGGCGGCGGGCAGGTGCGCTACTCGGTGCCGGAGGAAGCCAAGGCCGGGACGGTGGTGGGCCGGCTGGCGCAGGACCTGGGCCTGGAGGCGGGCGAGCCGGAGGCGCGGCGGCTGCGGCTGGTGGCGCAGGGCCGGCGGGCGAGCGTGGAGGTGAGCGGGGCGAGCGGGGCGCTGGTGGTGAGCTCGCGGCTGGACCGGGAGGAGCTGTGCGGGAAGAGCGCGCCGTGCGCCCTGCGGCTGGAGGTGCTGGTGGAGCGGCCGCTGCGCGTCTTCCACGTGGAGCTGGAGGTCACCGACATCAACGACAACGCCCCGCTCTTCCCCGCCGCCCGGAAAAACCTCAGCATCGCGGAATTCACCACGCTGCCGGGGTCTCGGTTCCCGCTGGAGGGCGCGTCGGATGCAGATGTCGGAGCCAACGCGCAGCTCTCCTACACACTCAGCCCCAGCGAGCATTTCGGTTTGGAAGTGAAAGCAAAAGACGAAAATAAAATCTTTGTAGCCCTCGTGATAAAAAAATCTCTGGACCGCGAGACGATGCCCGTGCACCGTTTGGTGTTGACGGCGAGTGACGGGGGCCGGCCGTCGCTGACGGGCACGATGGAGCTGGTGATCTCGGTGCTGGATGCGAACGACAACGCGCCCCAGTTCAACCAGTCGGTGTATAAAGTGCAGCTGCCGGAGAGTGCTGCCCCAGGAACGGTGTTTCTCCAGTTAACAGCGACAGACAAAGATGAGGGAATTAACCGGGAGATATATTACTCGTTTAGCGACTCGATTTCTGCCAAAGTTCAGGACTTGTTCGTAATTGACAGAAATTCCGGGGAGATGCGGACTGCCGGTGAACTGGATTTCGAGGACGTTCAGTCGTATGACCTGGAGATCGAAGCGAGAGACAAAGGTTGGCCTCCGCTGTCGGGTCACTGCAGCGTGGAGCTGGACGTGCTGGACGTGAACGACAACGCGCCGGAGGTGTGGGTGACGTCGCTGTCGGTGCCGGTGCCGGAGGACGCGGCGGTGGGGACGGTGGTGGCGCTGCTGAGCGTGTCGGACCGGGACTCGGGGGCGAACGGGCGGGTGCGCTGCGCGGTGCGGCCGGCGGCGCCGTTCGGGCTGGTGGCGAGGCTGGCGGGGTCGTACTCGCTGGTGCTGCGGGAGGCGCTGGACCGGGAGCGGGTGGCGGAGTACGAGGTGGAGGTGCGGGCGGAGGACGGCGGGGCGCCGCCGCTGCGCGCCAGCCGCGGGCTGCGGGTGCCGGTGTCGGACGTGAACGACAACGCGCCGGCGTTCGCGCAGGCCGTGTACACGGTGCTGGCGCGGGAGAACAACGCGGCGGGCGCGGAGCTGGCGCGGCTGTGGGCGCGGGACCCGGACGAGGCGGGCAACGGGCGCGTGAGCTACTCGGTGGCGGAGGGCGGCGGCGGCGGCGGGGGCGCGGCGGCGGGCGGCGGGTGGCGTCCGGCGTCGAGCTACGTGTCGGTGGACGCGGAGAGCGGGCGGCTGTGGGCGCTGCAGCCGTTGGACTACGAGGAGGTGCAGGTGCTGCAGTTCGAGGTGCGGGCGGTGGACGCGGGGGAGCCGCCGCTGTGCGGCAACGCCACGGTGCAGCTCTTCGTGGTGGACGAGAACGACAACGCGCCGGCGCTGCTGGCGCCTGCCGGCGTCGGGCCGGGGCCCGGGGCCGCGGTCTCGGCGGCGTCGGGGCCGGTCTCGGGGGCGTTGTGGGCGTGGGCGGCGTGGGGGGCGCCGGCGGGGCAGGTGGTGGCGAAGATCCGCGCGGTGGACGCGGACTCGGGCTACAACGCGTGGCTACGCTACGAGCTGTGGGAGCCGCGGGGGAAGGGCCCGTTCCGCGTGGGGCTGTACAGCGGCGAGGTGAGCACGGCGCGGGCGCTGGAGGAGGCGGACGGCCCGCGGCAGAGGCTGGTGATCGTGGTGCGGGACCACGGGGAGCCGGCGCGCTCGGCCACGGCCACGCTGAGCGTGTCGCTGGGGGAGGGCGCCGAGGCGGCGCTGGCGGCCGCGGGCTCGTCCTCGTCCTTGCCGGGGGCGGGGCTGCGGCCGGCGGCGGGCGCGGAGGCCGGCGCGGCGGCGGCGTCGTCGACGAACGTGTGGCTGGTGGTGGCCATCTGCGCGGTGTCGAGCCTGTTCCTGCTGGCGGTGGTGCTGTACGGGGCGTCGCGGTGGGCGCCGCGGGCGGCCGTGCTGTCGGGGCCCGGGCCGGCGACGCTGGTGTGCGCCAGCGAAGTGGGGAGCTGGTCGTACTCGCAGCGGCAGAGCCGGAGCCTGTGCGTGGCGGACGGCGCGGGCAAGAGCGACCTGATGGTTTTCAGCCCCAACTTCCCGGCGCCGCCCGGCCCCGCGGCGAAGGAGACGCAGCCGGAGCCGCCCGCTCTCCCGGACACGGTCAGTGGCCCTCCCTTCCCCGCCTCTCGCCCCCGCCTTCCCCCTCGTCCTCGCGCTCCCTTCTCGCCCTGGGGGTGGGGAGGCGCTGGTGGGAGCCGGGCTGAGCCCGCGGGGCGTGCGGGCGGTGGGTGCTTGGCGGGTGCTTAAGGATGTGAAGGGGCCCTTTGCATCTGCCTTGGCGTCGTTGCCGGAGCCCCTCGGCTGTCGCTTTGGGGGCAAAAGGAAAGGTATTGCCGCAGGCAGCAGCAGTTGCCGTCGGCAGCTGAGGTTTGCTGTTCTGGGTGGGAGTTGTTCTCCCGTAGACTTAACTCGCTGCCGATGTCGAGGAGAGGTGCCACGGCACCGGCTGTGGAGACGCTCTCGTGTGGTGGTGTGTAGCATTTCCACCCGAGCTTGCTGAAGTTGTGCAAGAGACGCAGGCTGTGGTGGTGAGAGTCCCCCGGGCACTCTTTACTCCCTTACTGCCTTTGCTGAATGCAGTCCGTGCTGGTATGAGATGTGGTTTCTTGTGGAAAACTCTGTCCTCCTCTTTGACTCTTCTTTGCCTGATCGTGATGGAAGATGACAGTTGGGTCTTCAGGGTTTTGTGTCCCTGGTGTAATTTCTCCATTTTGTTTGGCCCACCAGAGTCATTATGAAAGTCGGGAAGGCAATATGGTCTTTTCCCACGTTCTTTTTTTCTACTTAGTAGTATAAAGTGTTCAGGGAGAGGAGTGTGATGCAAGGTAGGTGTCAGAAAGGGGAATTCTCTTTTTCTTTTCCTGCTGCCCCTTTCCCCCAGGTTGTGGACTGCATTCCTTGCCAGTGAAGTGTTATGAAGTACGCTGGCCTGTTTTGATGTTCTGTCAACATTTGTATCAACAGCCACACTGTTTCAAAGGCCTTGGAAATCTTATTTTCTAAAAAGAAACAACAAACAAACACCGAAAAAACCCCCAAAACCAAAGAACCGCCCCTCCGCAACAAAACCCAAATCAAATTCTCCCAACAGTCAATATCATCTGTTACGGTGGTGTGCTCATCAACATTTTGGTTTTTCTCTCAGAGCATGAAATCAATGCCATTGTCATCAGAGCTGTACCGACATCACTTTTAGAAATAGTATTGCTCCCAGGTCTGCCACATTTCCACCTAAGGTAGCTGAAGCATTGCCAAACATGAAGGGTCAGCAGCAGAGAGCCTGCCAACACCGTGTATATGGTACCATCTGTATGTTTACTATGGTGCTCTCATTTATGGGGAGGGTCTGCAAAAGGTGGGGTGAGCCCTGAGCTGGGAAAGGAAACTGTGGCATGTCACAGAAGGGAATGTGTCAGTGGCATTGAGTAGGGCCTGGCCCTTCTCTGATGTGAAGGGTGACCTTGAGCAGTGGGAAGTCTTGTCTGAGGGAACTGGGAATCCTTGGGAAGACCATGGGCTGTGTTATAAGAATGAGAGATGTGTGCTTGTCTGGAGAACGCATGTCACAGAGTTGGGAATGGAGGCAGGATGGGCACAGAGTGTTCTTGCCCAGCATCCTTTGTGAGGCTCTCAAGGGTCTGGAGTTGGAAGCCTTCCCAATGTTGAGATAGTGTGTGGTATTGAAATGTCCACAATGTCCTTTGAGGTTATGAAGATCTCCCACCAGAGACAGTCCCTTGTGCTGCTGCCTGCCTGACGCAGGGAATGTGTTGGTAAGAGGGGGTGAGATGCAGGCTGCTAAATACTGTCTGATGAACGCTTTCCCTCTTGTTTTGAGCAAGGTGTTGTGGGAGGGTAGTGCTTCAATCTTCTGTCCCTGTGTTGTGGTGAGCATCTACAGGAGCTTCTGCAGCCGTTGATGTTGCCATGATGGTTCCTTGCGCCTCCTCAGGCAGGATTTGTAAGGGCACACGAGGAGGTGGGTATAATCTTTGTGCTCCTGACTTCCCCTACTTGTGCGCCTGCACAGTTGGCCTCAGCAGAGATGCTGTGTCCTATTACACATGGCTTGTTCTGATACGTGCACGTCCGTGCCAAACCCTGCACAGCAGCCCAGCTCTGGTTTTCTATGGTACAAGTTTTCCCACCCAGTTGCTATTGTGAGTGTGCTTGCGCTTCAGCATTTGGTGTGGTTCTCTTGACAAATGAAGTCCGTGTGGACTGGGATCCGAGCTGTCACAGTTCTAATCACAGAATCTTTAAGAACTCTAACGTGCAGCTCTGTAGAGTTTCCAGCCGAAATTGCTGAAAAGGCACAAAGTATTTAGGGTGACGTTCAGGCATCTGGGAAGAGTCTGCCAGAGGGTGAATGGCTTTGCGTCCGTCCATATGTTCTTTGTGCCATTTGTGAGGGAAGGTGAGGATGTGCCAAGGCCTGGGTCATGCTCAGAGTGGGGTTTAGAGCTGGGGCATGTTATGGTGGTGGAGCAACATCTGGGTATTGTGGCAGTGATTCTCCTAGTGGGATGGAGTAGGGCCTGGGTATGCATCACGGGGCGGGTGACTTTGAATGGGGCAGAGTCTTGCTGATGGACATGGGAGGTGCTGTGTCATTGGGGAAGGACTGGAGAATGTTTGCTTAGCAAGAGATCTGCAGATTTCCCATAGCGTGTCATAGAGGATGCCAGTAGAAAACCTTAAGAAGAGGCCTGATGCACAGGGCTGCTTGCCTGGAGTCCTCTCAGGACCTCCAGAAGTTCTGCACATTGTTGCACCCTTTTGTCCTCAGTGGTATTCCTGCGTGATGTGAAGACATCTGGCGTAGGCTCCTTTAATAATTTGCTCCTGAGGATGGTATGTTGCTGGTCAAACAGAAGGGTTTTGAAATTTGGATCATGTTGTCTGCCTTCTCTAAAGGTCTCCTCAGTCACCTCTCTGCTCATCTCCCTTGCTAGGCAGGGGAAGAAGTGCTCTCCGTATTCAAGATGTTGGCAAACCTTGCGTTTCAATAAAGTGGAACGGCTTCCTTTAGTTTTCTTCTCTCAGCAAAAATTCCCACCCTTTTGGTTTTTCTTCTTTCACATTGGCAATCTGTTGGTAACAGTGGGTGAGATGCAGATGGCAGAATTTTCGCAGCTGTCTGGTTGCAGAGCTTTGGGCCGTTTGCCATCAGTGTGGGGGATGGCTTTTGCACTCTCCTGAGCCGAGGTTGACGTTGAGAGAATGTCCTTAGCTTTCAGGTGTCCCTTCTGCTTCCCCTGTGGTAGAAGTGCATAAGGGAGCACTACACACTGTCCAGCATTTTCAAGGCTTTTGCAGAACATGAGTAATTTTCTTCTGTCCAGCATCCCCAGAAATCTCTGTTAATGTTAAGGGGCAATGTCCCTTAAAACCAGTTCTCCTGTCCTGAAAATGTTTCTTTTTCTGAAGAAGCAACCAGTGATGCTACAGGTAAGTCAATGATACCTAAAGAAGACATGTTTGAGAGGCTGATGTACTTTTGTTCGTGTTCCATTTTGGTATCTTCATGTTGGATCGACCGAATGTTGCCTGGATTGTAATGCCTGTAGGTTTAGAGCAGCAAAGCACCGCTGCCTGCTCTCGTTCCTTTCCCGCTGCTTCCAGGCACAGGTTAAGGTGGTGGCACCAAGCACAGATGGAGGAGAGACCCCAATGCATTTTGTGGAGTGCATGTGTTGGGTGTTGAGGGGATGTTCTCAGTGACAATCCCGTGGTGTTACCTTGGTGGCTTTTGTTTGGCCATGAGACAGGTAGCTCATGCTGGTGAAAGGGAGATATTTCGTGGGGACTAATGCTGCCGGGTACCGAGATTCTTGGTGTGTTGTTCTGGCAGTGCGTGCTGCCTGAAACGGAAAGCAAGAGCTTGACCTTCGTTGTGCAGGTGGAAAAGGAGGCCAGAAGAATAGCTCTTCATCGAGATACAGGAAGAGCGCTTGGGAGCTGTGGTTTCCTCGTGTTTTTTCAGCCTTCCTGGAGGATTGGAGTGCTGGGTTGTGATGGATTTGAGTCCCCTAAAGAAAGACTCCCCTGTGTTGTTTGGACTCATTGGAGCCTGTTTGCACAGATGCCGAAGTACCTGGGGCTTGGGCTTGTGTTTCTGAGGGTGGTGGATTCTGTTCTGATGTAGCAGAGCTCTTCTTTGCTATATGGTTGCCTTGCTCTGTTATTTGCCGGGTCCTCGAGTGGACTGGAGGCTGAAGAGTGTGGTCTTCCTCCAGAAGGGAAGGGAAGGTGCAGGGGCAGTCTGTCGATACTGCATAGATGGGAGGAAAGCAGGAAGATTGTTTGCCATCCGGAGGCATGGAAGGCGGAAGGGAGGGGGAATGAGAACTCTTGCCAGAGGGCATTTCCATGCTTCATGGCAAGTGTGGTGTAGTCACGTGGAAAATCTTTTGGTAAAAGGGAAAAAGAAAAGAAGGTGGAAGCGGAAGAGAACGGGAGGCAAGATTAGGGCAGGACAGAGCAGGAAAGAAAAAGAATGAGGAAGAAAAGAAGGAGGAAAGAGAAAAGAAAAAAGGAAGACGATGGAGGAGAAAGGAAGAGAGGACCAAAGGGAAAGGAAGAAGGAAAGAATGAGAAAGGAAGCAGGAAAGGAAGGAATCTATGCAAGGAAAAAGGAAGCAAGGGAGAAAGAAAGGAGGAAAAGAAAGGAAGGAAGGAAGGAGGGAAGCAAGGGAGGAAGGAAGGAAGGAAGGAAGAGACGATAAAGGAGATTCCTAGCATGCACCGACGTTATCTCTGCACGGTAAATGGAGTTGAGGACCTTGGCATCTTTGGTTGTCATTCAGTGACACTGTAAGTCGTGATGAAAAGTGGTGAGGAATAGGAGAGAGCTCTTGCCTGAGAGCATGACCGTGCTCCGTGGCGAGAGTGATGTAGTCATATAGAAAACATACTGGTAACGGGGAGAAGAAGAGAAGGGGAGGGCAGGACAGGGATAAGAAGAGAAGGAAGGAGGGAACAACAGAGAGAAAGAAAAGCAAAGAACAAAGCACGCCATAGAGAGAAAGAAGATAAAGAAAGGAAGAAACGATAAACTAGCATGCACCGATGCCATCACTGTACAGAGAAAGGAGGGTATGGAGAGAAAGAAAGAAGGAAAGAAAGAATGAAAGAAGGAGGAAAAAGAAAAAAAAAGCAAGAAGGGAAGAAATGAAGCAGGAAGTAACAAAGGAAGGAAGATGACAAAGAAGAGAAAGAAAGGAAGAAATCATAAAGGAGATTATCAGTGTGCAGCAACATTATTTCTAGAGGCGGAACCGAGTTGGTCCCTAACAGCCTCCCCCTTGGTCAGAATACCGCGCTCCGGCACCGAGGCCCCGTAATTAGCGCTGGTGCCCCGTAATTAGCGCTGATGGCTCCGTCTTTGACGGTCTCCGCCGCGGCGCCGGAGGTGACTGCTGAGCTGCGAGCGGGGATGAAGAAGCGAGAAGGATAGAAAGAGACGGGAAAAGGGAGTAAAGAATCGGGGAGGGCAGGGCAAGACCGAAAAGGAGAAGGAACAGAAGGCACAGAAGGAAGCAGAAAGAGAAGGAGGAAAGAGAAGAAAGCAGGAAGAAGTTGGAAAGAGAGGACAGAGGAAAGAGAAGAAGAGAAGAAAGAACAAAGAGAAGAAAATTAGTAGGAAAGAAAGGAAGAACGAGAGAAACGACTAAAAAGAGATAGTTGAAGGAAGAAAGAAGGAGAACAGAAGAAAGAGAAAGGAAGAAGGAAAGAGCAATCAAGCAAGGAAAAATTAAAAAAAAAGAAAGAAGAAACAGAAAGAGGAGGAAGGGAGGCAGAGACGGCAGAGGAGATGAGCAGCGCGGGGCCGGGGCAGGAGCGTGCGAGGCGGCGGAGCAGCGCACGGTGTCGCTGCAGGCTCAGCAACGGCGGCGGAGCGGCGAGGCGGCTCCGCCCCGGCGCGGCGGAGAGCCCGGCTGTGAGCGCGGGGGGGCGGCGCGGGGCGGGCAGGAGAGCCGGTGCGTGCGGGCGGCGGCGGGGAGCCGTGCGGGGCCCGGCCGGGCGGCGGCGGCGGCGGCGGCGATGGGCGTGTGCTGGGGGCCCGTGGTGCGGGTGCTGGTGCTGCAGGCGGCCTGGGCGCTGGGCGGCGGGCAGGTGCGCTACTCGGTGCCGGAGGAAGCCAAGGCCGGGACGGTGGTGGGCCGGCTGGCGCAGGACCTGGGCCTGGAGGCGGGCGAGCCGGAGGCGCGGCGGCTGCGGCTGGTGGCGCAGGGCCGGCGGGCGAGCGTGGAGGTGAGCGGGGCGAGCGGGGCGCTGGTGGTGAGCTCGCGGCTGGACCGGGAGGAGCTGTGCGGGAAGAGCGCGCCGTGCGCCCTGCGGCTGGAGGTGCTGGTGGAGCGGCCGCTGCGCGTCTTCCACGTGGAGCTGGAGGTCACCGACATCAACGACAACGCCCCGCTCTTCCCCGCTGCCCGGAAAAACCTCAGCATCGCGGAATTATCTACGATGCCGGGGTCTCGGTTCCCGCTGGAGGGCGCGTCGGATGCAGATGTCGGAGCCAACGCGCAGCTCTCCTACACACTCAGCCCCAGCAAGCATTTCGGTTTGGATTTACAGCGGAGTGAAGAATACCGAGAATCCCTGTTTCTGGTGCTCGCGCAACCGCTGGACCGGGAGACGATGCCCGTGCACCGTTTGGTGTTGACGGCGAGTGACGGGGGCCGGCCGTCGCTGACGGGCACGATGGAGCTGGTGATCTCGGTGCTGGACGCGAACGACAACGCGCCCCAGTTCAACCAGTCGGTGTATAAAGTGCAGCTGCCGGAGAGCGCTGCAGAGGGGACGCTGGTGGCGCGGCTGAACGCCACGGATCCGGACATGGGAAGCAATTGCGAGGTGATGTTCAGTGCGAGCAATGCTTTTCCTCCAAAGGGATTAAACCTTTTCATTTTGAATCCGAAGACGGGCGAGATCCATCTCCGGGGCGCCCTGGACTTCGAAGAGGTCCGTTCATACGAGATACAAATCGAAGCGACAGATAAGGGGACGCCTCCGCTGTCGGGTCACTGCAAGGTGGTGGTGGAGGTGCTGGACGTGAACGACAACGCGCCGGAGGTGTGGGTGACGTCGCTGTCGGTGCCGGTGCCGGAGGACGCGGCGGTGGGGACGGTGGTGGCGCTGCTGAGCGTGTCGGACCGGGACTCGGGGGCGAACGGGCGGGTGCGCTGCGCGGTGCGGCCGGCGGCGCCGTTCGGGCTGGTGGCGAGGCTGGCGGGGTCGTACTCGCTGGTGCTGCGGGAGGCGCTGGACCGGGAGCGGGTGGCGGAGTACGAGGTGGAGGTGCGGGCGGAGGACGGCGGGGCGCCGCCGCTGCGCGCCAGCCGCGGGCTGCGGGTGCCGGTGTCGGACGTGAACGACAACGCGCCGGCGTTCGCGCAGGCCGTGTACACGGTGCTGGCGCGGGAGAACAACGCGGCGGGCGCGGAGCTGGCGCGGCTGTGGGCGCGGGACCCGGACGAGGCGGGCAACGGGCGCGTGAGCTACTCGGTGGCGGAGGGCGGTGGCGGCGGCGTGGGCGCGGCGGCGGGCGGCGGGTGGCGTCCGGCGTCGAGCTACGTGTCGGTGGACGCGGAGAGCGGGCGGCTGTGGGCGCTGCAGCCGTTGGACTACGAGGAGGTGCAGGTGCTACAGTTCGAGGTGCGGGCGGTGGACGCGGGGGAGCCGCCGCTGTGCGGCAACGCCACGGTGCAGCTCTTCGTGGTGGACGAGAACGACAACGCGCCGGCGCTGCTGGCGCCTGCCGGCGTCGGGCCGGGGCCCGGGGCCGCGGGCTCGGCGACGTCGGGGCCGAGCTCGGGGGCGTTGTGGGCGTGGGCGGCGTGGGGGGCGCCGGCGGGGCAGGTGGTGGCGAAGATCCGCGCGGTGGACGCGGACTCGGGCTACAACGCGTGGCTGCGCTACGAGCTGTGGGAGCCGCGGGGGAAGGGCCCGTTCCGCGTGGGGCTGTACAGCGGCGAGGTGAGCACGGCGCGGGCGCTGGAGGAGGCGGACGGCCCGCGGCAGAGGCTGGTGATCGTGGTGCGGGACCACGGGGAGCCGGCGCGCTCGGCCACGGCCACGCTGAGCGTGTCGCTGGGGGAGGGCGCCGAGGCGGCGCTGGCGGCCGCGGGCTCGTCCTCGTCCTCGCCGGGGGCGGGGCTGCGGCCGGCGGCGGGCGCGGAGGCCGGCGCGGCGTCGTCGTCGTCGACGAACGTGTGGCTGGTGGTGGCCATCTGCGCGGTGTCGAGCCTGTTCCTGCTGGCGGTGGCGCTGTACGGGGCGTCGCGGTGGGCGCCGCGGGCGGCCGCGCTGTCGGGGCCCGGGCCGGCGACGCTGGTGTGCGCCAGCGAAGTGGGGAGCTGGTCGTACTCGCAGCGGCAGAGCCGGAGCCTGTGCGTGGCGGACGGCGCGGGCAAGAGCGACCTGATGGTTTTCAGCCCCAACCTCCCGCCGCCGCCCGGCCCCGCGGCGAAGGAGACGCAGCCGGAGCCGCCCGCTCCCCCGGACACGGTCAGTGGCCCTCCCTTCCCCGCCTCTCGCCCCTGCCTTCCCCCTCCTCGCCCTTCCTTCTCGCCCTGGGGCTGGGGAGGCGCTGGTGGGAGCCGGGCTGAGCCCGCGGGGCGTGCGGGCGGTGGGTGCTTGGCGGGTGCTTACTCTCTGACTGCTGGCTGCAGTGTTCCTTGTGTCTTCTTCCTCTGCAAGCTGTTTCACTGATGCAGTTTTTTATGCCACTTTCTCGTCTTCCTGGGGCACGGATTTGCTTGGAGCCGTTCTGCAGCCATTTTCCATAGCGTCGCGACCTGAATGCTGTTATATTCACCTGATCGTTTACTCCTTTATTTCTCGCTGAAGTGTGATAGAGTGGGCTGCTGTTTTCTGTAGCACCTCGTATCTTTTTGTAGGGGAGATGAGGAGATCGAGAGCGTAAGTTGGGATTTAAAGGTTGTGTGGCAATGTCCAGTCCAAACCCATCCTGAAAAGCGGACGTGTTGAAGTTGGGTGGGTTTTCTTGCGGTGTTGTCCAATCTAGTTTTTCATGTCTTGCTCCTTATCATTCTTCATGGTACTTGTGCTTCGAAGACCTCTCTCCTATTGCCTTTCAGTCTTTTATTTTTTAACACGAGAAAATGTTCCTCAAGCAGAAGCTTTGGTCATCCTGGCCATCAAGCTGGCCTTCTAGTCTTCTCTCTTCTTCTTACTGTGTTAAGAAGGGAAGGACCTCTACAAAATATTCAAAGTGTTGGTGAACCTTATATTTCCACAAAGCTGAATGAAATGCATTTTTTCTTCCATTGTGTCATAAGTCTCACCTTTTTGATTGGCATTGAGAACGGAGCTGATATGTCCACATCCATGTCTTCTCTATGCCAAAGATGTAATTTCAGAACCTTAAATGGTTGTTTCAGCGTCAGTTACAGTCTGTGTTGAAGCCACCTTTTTTTCCTCATCTGCTCAGCTTTGTAGTGTCCTGCATGGAAAATATGTTGCTTAGGTCTTCAGGGTCATCAACTCTTTCTGCAGTTTTTCTCAGCAGACCTGTATTTTAACTCTGCTCCATAGGGTAATATCTCCCATAATCTTTGTTGCTTCACTGTCTATGACTTTTTGAGATCCATTGATGAGCTATTAAATGGCACACTTTCTGGCAAAGATCTTTGTCCAACAGCAGTGTTGACCTGCCATCTGTGTAGTTACTCACGACTCTAAATGCCTCTTTCAGCCTTCTTTCATTTTGTATGGAGGGTCTTCATTCGTACGTTTTCCTGTCTTGCAGGTAGGACAGTTTTAATGAACTTTTTGCTTTGGCAAAGTGCTGGTTTCCAGTCTTTTCTTAATCAGAAGTCTGTCCAGTTTTTTGATTCTCATCTGAAACAGAGATCATGCAAGGTGACCACAGTTGGTACTCCAGGTTCTTCTCTGTTCGCCTTGCATGGCGTATATTAGTTTGTGAAGTACTACAGAATTATATGGAGATGGAAAAGATAGCAGAAGCATTTCACGTTGCCCCTTTCTAAGTATGATGTGAATGTTCTTTCTAATACAAAGTACTTAACGGCAGAAGAGCACAAACCAAGGTAGGTGTGAAAAACGTGCAGATATATTAGGCAAGATGTATTGCTAGAGGACTTGGTTTTGGTGCGTGAATACATTTGTAGAAGCACTTCAGCTATGGTTCCTGATTCTGCTAGTTCCATGTACCCTGCAGTGGTAGGCTTTGTATTTCCTTTCTTTTTTTTTTTTCCTTCCTGGGAATACTTTTGAAAATAAACTGTTATTTTGTGTCTTATTGTTTGTGTGCTTTATGACAATCATGTGAATATGAACTGGGATGACACTTGAAATGCCTTATTCCCCCATAGACTGTGGCTTAGCTTTCCTTTCTCAGGAGATGTGTCAGTAATTGTGGGTGAGAGCCATGCTGCCAAATAATGTTGACTGTTTGATTTCAGAATTTGTGCCCCTTGCCATTACTGTGGTTCACTGTTTTGTAGACTCTTAAGGTGATGTTTACCTCGAGAGAATGCCATGAGACTTCAGGTTTAATTTCTGTTTCCGCCTTCATATAAGTGGATACAGAAACACTGGCAATACAGCCGGGATTTGAGAGGCTGGACAAAACCTGTTTGCTTTTCCAGCCCTGCTTCCCTGAAATTGTGAACTGTGATCCCTGAACTCGGCCTGGACAATGGAGACTTGGAAATAAATCAAGACTGTTAGAATAGCAACAGGTGTAATTAAAGATGACCTATCGACAGACCTAACTGGATTTTGCAGCATTTGGTATCTTCGTTTTATTTTTACCTATTGTTGCATCGTTGATGCTTCTGTGGTAGAACCAGCAAATCACTACCATGTGCAGTCACCCGTTTCATCTTGCTGCCTGGCCTGTGTGACAGGGTAGCAGCAAGTGTTCATAGTTGTGTAGAAAAGGGGCCCTGGTCTGTTTACATCAGTGGATGAGGTGGGAGCCTGGGAACACGTTATAAGACGAACTGTACCTTGCCAGAGCAGTGGTGCAACCCTTTTGTGTTGTTGTCAGTCACGGGATGTATGGATGACTGTACTGTATTCTGCAGCGGCTCTTCTCCATCAGTAATGGGCATGCTGTTCTACTGTACTGTGAGTGCCTACCTGCCTAAAAAGGTAAGAAAGAAATCGTCATTCATTGTGCAGCTACAAGTGGGGAATAAAACTTACAGGAAATACTTTACTGAGAGATGTCAAGACTACCAGAGAGCTCAGGTTGTCTGAGCTATTTCACCCTTCAGAGAGGATTTGTGGTACGTGGGTTGTGTTTAGACTGACATATAGAGTTAGGAAGTCACTGATGGAGTTGAAAGTCTTTGGAATTTGTATGCATGGCTGGTTTCTTATGTTGGACTTATACTTCAAAAGGCAAAACAATTCTGTTATGGACAGACAGATACTCTTTGTAATATGATGTCCTCACTGTATTAATTACTGTATGAAAACCAAGGAGAGTGCATGGGATTGCTCAGCTACATCACTGTCACAAAGCCATTAAAAAGTAAGCAGTTTCTGCTTGTTTTTAGCATTGCTGCACTAGGCAGAAATAAATTCCATGTGAATCTATTTCTTCTGGAGACCTGAGTACTTTCCATAGATGGAAGGTCAAGGATACAGTCTTCTTCTGTAGAGGAAACAGCTGAACTCTCTTTGCAAGGAAAGAAATAAGTGAGGAAACTGAGTTATGCCTCCTCAACAACGTGTAGGGAAGACAAAGTCGGGAGAGGAGAAGTGGGGGCCTTCCCAGATGTGATTCCTGGGTTAATGTAGGCATTTAGGAAACATTTTGGAAAGTATATATCAATTAAAGTGCCTTTATGGAAGAGAAGGGGAAGAGAAGGAGAAGAGAAGGAGAAGGAGAAGAGAAGGAGAGGGGAAGGGGAAGAGGAGGAGGAAGAATGGGAAGAGAAGGAGAAGGAGAAGAGAAGGAGAGGGGAAGGGGAAGAGGAGGAGGAAGAATGGGAAGAAAAGGAGAAGAGAAGGAGAAGGAGAAGAGAAGGAGAGGGGAAGGGGAAAAGGAGGAGGAAAAATAGGAAGAGAAGGAGAAGAGAAGGAGAAGAGGAGTAAAAGAAGAGGAGGAAGAGGAAGAGAAGAGGAAGAGAGAAGAGAGATGACAGAAAAGGGAGACAAGAAAAGAGAAAAGAAGATAAAAGAGAAAAGAGAAGAGAAGAGCCAAAAGAGAAGAGAGTAGAGAAGAGAGAATAGAAGAGAGAAGAGAAGAGAAAAGAGAAAAGAGAACCACCTATTATCGTTTTTGAGAAAAGGAAATGTTCCGAAGGCAAATGGCGGAGCTTGTCGGGCGAGCGGGCGAGCCACGGCCCGTCCTTCCTCGAGCGGAGTGCCGCTGCCGGGCGCGGGAGGAGGCTGCTGGCGGAAGGAGCCGCGGCCGGACACCAGGTGCCGCTGTTGGCCGCGACCCGTGGGAGGGAGGAGGCTCCTCCCCGAGCCGCTGCCGCGGGTGCCGTCAGCGGGCGGCGGAGCCGCGGGAGGCAGGATGCGGCGGGCTGGCCCGGGCGGGGCCGAGGAGCGCGGAGCGGCGCCCGGCGCTTGCCGGAGAGCCCTTAAGGCGGGCGTGCGGGCGGCGGCGGGGAGCCGTGCGGGGCCCGGGCGGGCGGCGGCGGCGGCGATGGGCGTGTGCTGGGGCCCCGTGGTGCGGGTGCTGGTGCTGCAGGCGGCCTGGGCGCTGGGCGGCGGGCAGGTGCGCTACTCGGTGCCGGAGGAAGCCAAGGCCGGGACGGTGGTGGGCCGGCTGGCGCAGGACCTGGGCCTGGAGGCGGGCGAGCCGGAGGCGCGGCGGCTGCGGCTGGTGGCGCAGGGCCGGCGGGCGAGCGTGGAGGTGAGCGGGGCGAGCGGGGCGCTGGTGGTGAGCTCGCGGCTGGACCGGGAGGAGCTGTGCGGGAAGAGCGCGCCGTGCGCCCTGCGGCTGGAGGTGCTGGTGGAGCGGCCGCTGCGCGTCTTCCACGTGGAGCTGGAGGTCACCGACATCAACGACAACGCCCCGCTCTTCCCCGTGAACGAAGAAGCCTTTACAATCGCGGAATCGTCGCTGCCAGGGTCTCGGTTCCCGCTGGAGGGCGCGTCGGATGCAGATATCGGAGCCAACGCGCAGCTCTCCTACACACTCAGCCCCAGCGAGCATTTCCGTCTCGATTATCAAGGGAATAATGACCAGAGCGCGTCTTTGGCTCTTGTTCTAACGAAACCGCTGGACCGGGAGACGATGCCCGTGCACCGTTTGGTGTTGACGGCGAGTGACGGTGGCCGGCCGTCGCTGACGGGCACGATGGAGCTGGTGATCTCGGTGGTCGACGCGAACGATAACGCGCCCCAGTTCAACCAATCAATCTATAAAGTGGAAGTCGTAGAGGGTTCAGAGCTCGGGACTCTGTTAATCAAGCTCAGTGCCACGGATTTGGACGAAGGGATAAATAGTGATATTATATATTTATTTAGTAGGCGTGTTGCTGCTCAAATAAAAGAAATGTTCGCTATCGACGAAAACAAAGGAGAAATCAGACTGCAAGGGAAATTAGACTACGAAGAAATGGATAGTTACGAGATTACAATAGAAGCAAGAGACAAAGGTTCCCCACCGCTGTCGGGTCACTGCAAGGTGGTGGTGGAGGTGCTGGACGTGAACGACAACGCGCCGGAGGTGTGGGTGACGTCGCTGTCGGTGCCGGTGCCGGAGGACGCGGCGGTGGGGACGGTGGTGGCGCTGCTGAGCGTGTCGGACCGGGACTCGGGGGCGAACGGGCGGGTGCGCTGCGCGGTGCGGCCGGCGGCGCCGTTCGGGCTGGTGGCGAGGCTGGCGGGGTCGTACTCGCTGGTGCTGCGGGAGGCGCTGGACCGGGAGCGGGTGGCGGAGTACGAGGTGGAGGTGCGGGCGGAGGACGGCGGGGCGCCGCCGCTGCGCGCCAGCCGCGGGCTGCGGGTGCCGGTGTCGGACGTGAACGACAACGCGCCGGCGTTCGCGCAGGCCGTGTACACGGTGCTGGCGCGGGAGAACAACGCGGCGGGCGCGGAGCTGGCGCGGCTGTGGGCGCGGGACCCGGACGAGGCGGGCAACGGGCGCGTGAGCTACTCGGTGGCGGAGGGCGGCGGCGGCGGCAGCGGGGGCGCGGCGGCGGGCGGCGGGTGGCGTCCGGCGTCGAGCTACGTGTCGGTGGACGCGGAGAGCGGGCGGCTGTGGGCGCTGCAGCCGTTGGACTACGAGGAGGTGCAGGTGCTGCAGTTCGAGGTGCGGGCGGTGGACGCGGGGGAGCCGCCGCTGTGCGGCAACGCCACGGTGCAGCTCTTCGTGGTGGACGAGAACGACAACGCGCCGGCGCTGCTGGCGCCTGCCGGCGTCGGGCCGGGGCCCGGGGCCGCGGTCTCGGCGGCGTCGGGGCCGGGCTCGGGGGCGTTGTGGGCGTGGGCGGCGTGGGGGGCGCCGGCGGGGCAGGTGGTGGCGAAGATCCGCGCGGTGGACGCGGACTCGGGCTACAACGCGTGGCTGCGCTACGAGCTGTGGGAGCCGCGGGGGAAGGGCCCGTTCCGCGTGGGGCTGTACAGCGGCGAGGTGAGCACGGCGCGGGCGCTGGAGGAGGCGGACGGCCCGCGGCAGAGGCTGGTGATCGTGGTGCGGGACCACGGGGAGCCGGCGCGCTCGGCCACGGCCACGCTGAGCGTGTCGCTGGGGGAGGGCGCCGAGGCGGCGCTGGCGGCCGCGGGCTCGTCCTCGTCCTCGCCGGGGGCGGGGCTGCGGCCGGCGGCGGGCGCGGAGGCCGGCGCGGCGTCGTCGTCGTCGACGAACGTGTGGCTGGTGGTGGCCATCTGCGCGGTGTCGAGCCTGTTCCTGCTGGCGGTGGCGCTGTACGGGGCGTCGCGGTGGGCGCCGCGGGCGGCCGCGCTGTCGGGGCCCGGGCCGGCGACGCTGGTGTGCGCCAGCGAAGTGGGGAGCTGGTCGTACTCGCAGCGGCAGAGCCGGAGCCTGTGCGTGGCGGACGGCGCGGGCAAGAGCGACCTGATGGTTTTCAGCCCCAACTTCCCGCCGCCGCCCGGCCCCGCGGCACAAAACGGTTCTACTGGGAAGGGTCCGTCTCTCTCCCCACTTGCTTCAGGCGTGGTAAGTGTGTTCGCAAATATGGTTTGATTGTTTTTTTCTTTCTCTCTTGGGTTGTTCTTTTTACCTGTCACATTTCGTGGATCATCTGCGTATTAAAACATCTTTTCTGTGGTAATAATTTTACAATGCGAGTCCTAGCCTTGTATTGCGCTTGGATGTACCCGTGGTAATGCGCGTTAGACATGCGTGTTCGCCTTTTGAAATTTCATTGTTTAACCACCTGAATGCCTCGCAAAATTTCCGTGTCTCCTTTTCTTTTTTTTTTTTTTTTCCTTGCGTAGGACGTCATAATTAAAGGTATTCTTAGCGTCGTAAGTTTTTTTTTTCCCTGCCACTTCTCGTCAAATGACAGTAGTAGGTGTTAGCGGATCTTTTCTTTCCCTTTTTTACCGTCTTCCAGTGTGTGAAAACACCCGTGAGGTGACCAGGAGTTTGGTAGCTCCCTCAGGATGCTTGTAATTAGGGTACTAGTTATCTTTGAAACCAGGTATGGTTACACTTGGTTTGATGAGTATTGTGTCCATGTGCGCCAAGGATCGTTCGGGTTTTTAATTGATTCAGAAGCTCGCTGAATCTTATGAAGCTGATATAGATGAAGTGAGAGTTATGGGGTGCAGTGAGGGGAAGAAACGTTGGTGGAGGTCATGAGTACTGTTCTGACTCTGGAAGTCCGGTGAAAATGTGGGGGAAAGTAGAGCAAGACACAGGATGCTTTATGAAAAAGTGGAGAACTGAGGGAGGGGGTGCTCCCTGGCCTCGCTGCGCCTCTCCCCACGATCTGATCCCGCTCTCTTCGTAGTGTTGTGGCGTCTGTTCTACCCCATCCACCCCAGTAATTGGAAAGTGGTCGAAAATTGTGGAAAGTAGTCGAAAATTGTTAAGTTGGTGGGAGTCGAAAGAGGGAGGAAGAATGGTTAAGGGAAAAGTGGAAGGGAAGACTTCTATATGCAATATTGAATAGTCTAGAGATGGTAGGTTGAAAACTTTTCGTTCTTCCAGCAGTAGAGCAGAAGAAACTGCGAAACAAAAGTTCAGCTAGAGAAAAGTTTTCGACACTAGTTTCCACATTGATTTCCCTGCGTCGAGAGTGATTGCTTAATTACGCGGTTATCACTGTTACCGAAGCAGCTGATCCTGGCCATGCACTAGTGGCACTGAATCGACTCTGTTCTCATCAAGACCGGCTCCAAAGCACTCTTTGAGACGAGATATTAGGATTATGTTTTGTGTTCCTTGTTCAATGTTAGAAATTGGGTACAGCTTCTACAGGGAAAACCGAAGATCTCTTACATCTGATTTTTATAGCGTAAAAACGAATTCTGTAGGGCTGCTGGGGTAATAAGAACAAACAGTACTTTTATATAATTCTTTTTCGTGTTACGCGTTCAATTCGCCACAGACACGCGTTTAGATAACTACCATGGTTTTGTGGCAAAGTGATATCTGTAACGCGGTATATTTCTTTTAAGAACGTACATTTTGTTGTGTTTTGTACTAAGAGAAGTGTTTTACACGAAGGACGGGGCCTAAAAAAATAAGACCCGGATCGTTGGTTCCAAATTGACAAGAATGGTGCTTATAGGGGTACCGGAATCCAGTAAAGAACGTTGAAAACTTCATGTCGGTCTTGAAAAAAATCGTAGGAGTGGGTTATCTCCCGCCGATCCGTAGAGAATGTCCCACGAATTTATCTTTCCTTCCTGCATCTATTTTAGATCCATTAGTAAGGGTTTTACGTTTGAGTTCTTCGTGTAATTGCTGGGGATTGTGTTTCTAGTCTCCTTTGATCATGTCCGAGAGCTGATGTGCTTAAGGGGAGTGGGTCATCACCTCTTAAGTGTGCGTGAACTACCGTCGTTTGTGAGTGGCAAGGCTTAACCCAGAGCTGTCGAGCTATCACTTTCTTTCTTTAATTCACATGGGTGTGACAGAAGGCAGGAACAGCAAACCGCGATCTCCTGAAGGAGAATCTTCTGGTTAAGATTATAAGAAGGTTTAACGAATGCCGTAGAAGAGGAGGGGAAAACGCAGCACTTGCGTACAGGTGTGGGAAGCAACTCGTTTCCTTGGGCTATGATTAAGGGCGATGTGGAGTCTCTTAATCCGATCGTTCGGGACAGGGGAGGCTTTGGCTTCCGTAGGGTTTCTCTTGGTTTCTCTGACTGCAGTAATGAATTGAAGATGTGAACGTATTGAATTGCAGTAATGAATTGAAGATGTGAACGTACACTGTCAGGAAATATTTCAGTATTTCTTTTAGAAACATAAAGCAGTCTTAACTTCAGAAACAGAGCTCGTGGATGCTTTCACTTCGTACCACAGTCCGGGCAGGTGTCGGTAACAGAAGGCGCTAGAATATCCAGAATAAAAGACAACGATTTCGTGCAGGGCTGTCAGTCGCTGCAATCGCAGGCTCTCATTCCCGCCTCATATTGTTTCGGGGAATGTTGCTGATTAACAGCGATGTTATCAGGCACAATGCAATCGTGGCAGCTGAGGCAAGGCTCGCAGCCGGGTGCGCTGTCGAGCGCTTCCGCGGGCGGCTCTGGGAGCGGGAGGGGCGGCGGAGCCGCGGCTGCAGCGCCGTGGCGGCCGGAGGCTGTTTTGCAGCCTCAGAACTGGAGATTTTGCAGGCCGGGAAATACCCGGCACGGCTGCCGGAGGAGTTGCGAGAGACGCCGGGTGCTCGGCTCGGAGCCGCTCTGCCGCACGAGCGGCACCGGTCCCCGGTACCCGCTGTCGCTGTTGTCCCCCCGGCATCTTCCGACAAGCCCGGTGGTCTCTAACTGGGGGAAAATAGATCAGTTTCCGCCCTCGCGTTCAAGAGGCGAGTTCTTGCCGACGATATAGCAAATAGCACGTTGCGAGCTCGTATTTCTGTGGCTTAATGTGGGTAATGAGGATTTTCGTAAGGTTCGCCGAAATCCAGAGATCCTCTGCTTACGAGATTGTTCTCCCGGGCTCCTTTTAGTCATCTCCGCTCCCGCTGTCCCCACGTAGCAGCTGCGAGCTCCCGTGGCTTGTTGAAGGGCAATCCTGACACCGCTGCCCGCTCTGCCAGCAGGCACAGCCTGCCTCCGCGGAGAGGAGATCGGAGCTGTGGGAACAACCGCGGATCAGCCCGGCGCTGCGGCCAACAGCAGAGCTGCTCTGCCCGCTCCTTTCGCCGGGGGAGGAGTGGGCTGAGAGTGAGCCCGCGGCGAGGGGGGCGGCTCCCGCGGGGAACAGCTCCCACGGAGGACAGCGCGGGCTGCCTGCCACGCTGGGTCCCGAGCGGGAGGAGCCCGGTGTTTCGGGTTGCTGGGGGTATCGCCGTCCTTGCGCTCATCTCTGCCCGGAGGAGCCCACAGGCTCTAGCGAGGTCCCTGCGCCTCCGTCGGCGGCTCCGGGCTGGCGATTTGGGCTCGGTCCGAGGAGGAGCTCCTGCTTCTGGCTCCGGTCTTCCTCCGTGCGCAGGCAGACCCTATTTACTGTCGGGCTCCCGTCAGTGTACGAGCTTTTCACACGCTCCTTTCCGGGTGGAGATGAGGGCCGGGGCTGGCGGTCGGTCCGGGGACAGCTTCCGGCGCAGAGAGCTCATCGGTTCCCCTCGGAGGAGCAGCCGCGGGGCTGTGGCTCCTTCTGCTCCCCCGAACGGATTCAGCCCTTCTGCTGTCTCCCGCTGAAGCGCCGTGTCCTAATTTAGCACCAGTGGGGCCCCTCGTTTCTGGTGGGCACCCCTGGGATTTTCCCCAGCCTCAATACCGAGCGGGACGTGTCCTGCAAACCGCCGAAGGCACCGCTCCGCGTCTGCACTGCCTCTGATGCGTTGCCCGCGGAAACGGCGCCTTAAAATCATCTCTGACGTAGATGATGATGTTCAAACACGAGTGGCCCTTCGTGTGGTGCAGCCGTGAGCTCCGCAGCCCCGAGGTAACCCAGTTTTACTCTTCACCTTTATTTTTTTGCCTTTGCTTGCTTCACAGTTTCTTCTGGCCGCTACCATTGTTCCGATCACAACGTGCAGGCTGGACTAATGACGTCTTATTGCCGGAAAAGGGGATGATTGGTTGAAAATATAAGACGGGGCGGGAGAAAGAGTACGTAAGGGATGCTCGGGGCTCTGAGGCGGTGTAAATGCAGCACTGCGGGGGAGGGACGTGGAGGAAGTGCTCTGTGAGCACGTCGGGGAGCGGGACATGATGAGAGGGGTTGTGTAGCTGTGAGACCGCAGAGGTCCCGGACCATGTCCTCGGGATCGCAAAAAGTTGCATTTCTCGGCGACTCGGGTCAAACCGACTGTAAGAATGGGTCAAGCCGAGGGAAGGGAATAGGGAACGGTTCGGAGACGGCAAACCGAAGGCAAACGTGAGATCAAAGACGAGGGGTTTTAAACAGTGGTTACATTATCCTCTGTGATACCAAGGCAAGTGTCTACATTAAAAGTGTTTAATACAACTGATGTTGTAATAACGTAATTAGGGTAAGCGACTTGACATGGAGAGGAGACCTTTGAGAT
Source organism: Calonectris borealis (assembly GCF_964195595.1). Lineage (NCBI taxonomy): Eukaryota > Metazoa > Chordata > Aves > Procellariiformes > Procellariidae > Calonectris > Calonectris borealis. Next base: position 2,497,465 of record NC_134326.1, read on the forward strand.
TGGAGACCCTGAAAAGAGGGGTTAGGTGGAAGAGCGGCCAAATAAGAGTGAGAGTGGAGAAACTGAGTGTAAAGGCACCCTTGAGACCCCCGGGGCAGGTGGATGTGGGACCTAGAGCACGAACAGGTAGGGAGGAACGGGCCTGGGACTCTGCCGAGCAGAGCAGTGGCTTCGCACAAAGGGCAAGGCTGGATTCTGCCCCGATGGCACAACGGTGTTACTCCCTTCACGGCAGGAGTGGCTGTGGTGTAGCTGGCCCTGGATATTTAATATTACTAAGCACTGGATTTTGGCCGTGACCCAGAGCTGTCTGCCTGAGCAGTGTGTGGATCAGGCGCTCATCCAGGCTGGGCTGGGAAGGCAGAGCGGTAGGAGCTGGGTGTTGAGATGGTGCCGGCTACACGCGTGTTCGGGTGAGTGAAGCTGCCTGACTGCTGGGGACGTCACTGTCCACAGCAGAGTGTGGAAAGGGACGATAGGATAAGGTATGCCAAAGTACTGAAGCAGGGTTGTAAGATTTAAAAATATTGTTGAAAGAAAGAGAATGGAAGGCAGGTTCGCTTAGAGCCCTGTAAACAAGCATTAGGCAACGCTACAAAATTAAAGAGATGTAGCAGAAAGCTGAAGAAATTATTTCGATGGTAAATGAGTAGTAAATGTGTGAATTAAAGTCAAAATCGGTGTAGGCTGCCAGATACTTCTCAAAAGGTGAGTACATCTTGGAAAGAGGCAAATGTACAATTACTTTGACTGATTTTTGGCGATTATTCGTTAATCAGTTTCTGCTAGCACTGCTGATATTTCAGGCGCTGGTGTGCATAACCACAGCTTGTTATTCCAATATTAACATTTAAAGGAAATCTGCCTTTGAGTGGGTTTATCTGTACAACAGAAGGATCTTGGGCCCAAAATTCTTGGGCTTCTTCGTTGCAAACCCAGTCACAGAAGGGTAAGTAGAGTCTGTGTGTTTTACGTGTGAATGCACCTGGGACACCAACACCCATCTGCCCTAGCCTTCCCAGACGGATGGATTTATTTTTGCCGCAGACCAATGTTAAGGGAAATTTATCAGTCTCTCCTGTGACTTTTAATAGGTGTTATTGCATTAGTTCAGGGTGTTTATAATGACTGTGCATCACTACAGAGCAGTAAAACTAGCAACTTTTTAATGTATTGTAGATGACTTCATATCTTAGCAGAAGACGAGTCTAGGGCAAATTTGGGGCGGGGGGAATCTGGATAACAATTTTATGGTGACTAGGTGCGAATTGGGGATTTTGGCAGTTAGCAATCAAAAAAAAAAAACAAAACCAAAAAACCAAGGTAAACAGCGTACTGTAAATACTTACATTGTATATTGTGTGCAATGGTCCGTTGAACGGATTTACGTAGAGTGTGACTTAAGGTGGCTGCACACCAGCTCCGCAGCTCCTGCACTCAGCCCCCGCCCCCCGCAGCTTCTAACGGGTGCTGTAGCGTCAACGCAGTAGAAGTAAAATGCAACCTTGAGGTACTGCCAGGCGCGCCTGGAGTTAAAAAATCATAATACCGGCAGATACTTGTGCTGGGGCTGACCAAGGTTTGCTCCGGTGCAGGCGGGGTAGGGACCTCACTGGGAGGTTTTGCTGAGTTGTGAGGATGCAAAGAGATATATCGATTTTTTTATTTAATGTACAACTTTTGGCTGTGCTCCCGATTTTCTCCTATTTTGAAAGGCCCTGATACTATGTATAATTGAAATGTTCTTCTGCAGTTGCCCGGAAATTCTCAGCTGCATAAAGAAACACAATGAACGCAAGAAGGGTTAAGATCTGTCCTTGTCGCACATTTATAACCTCTTGCTTTTGATCGATCAGGATCTCATGATAATAAGCTCTCACAGAAGGATGCTGGAAACGGAGGAGACCGCAGGGGTTGTCAGGGCTTGAGACCCGTCTGTGTAAATTGCTGCCGAAGGTCATTCCAGGAAGGTTTGCCAGAAGGGTGTTTTGAAACGCTTTCTGCCCTCTCCCACCTGCTTAGGAGGTAGCTGCTAACTGTGCTCTCGGTGCAGAAAGTCGGGGGAGCAGAGAGCTTTGATTTTTTTTTTTTTCCACTCGTGATCTGCTATCTCTGTGTGGTATCAGCTCGTTTCTCCCCACAGTTCCTGGGCATGCCCTAAATGCAAGACCTCTCTGGCGCCGATATTTACTTCTCTACAAGTAATTCGAGTGCTGCAGCCTCCCACTTTCCCCTGCCCACCCGAGCCATCCCCATCCTGCTTTGGCGGGCTGGATGGGAGCTCGTCTGTGGCTGCGGGTGATCCGACTGGGGACTGTCAGAGGAGAGATCCTTCTCTCCAATAATCAGTGTTAATTTACCTTGTCCAGAAGGCGAAGCAGGAAAGAGGCTTTATCTTTTTCTTTTTTCCGACTCCCCTTCCTTTTTTTTTTTTTTTTTTTTAAGTTTAACAGGCTTAGAGTCGGCTGCTTTCTTTAATTGTGCTCTTAAAACGCCTCTGGGAAATGTTGTGCTCTGCCTGAACTGTGCTGACCCAGGTTTGGCTGATGCCTGTCACTTCTCATACGCGTTTCTCTTCCACCGCGGTACTCTGACAGCGTGCGACAGCGCATCCTCTCGCTGCCTCTCCTGCAAGGAGCGGAGGGAGGGAGGGAGGGGGGGTCTGCTCTGCATCTCTCCTTCAGGGAAACGCATCAATGCCGCGGACTCGGGGGCCCGGAGCCCGCCCGGATCTCCGTCGGGCGTTAAAAAAAAAAAAAAAAAAGACGAGGAGGGGGGTTGTTGGTGGAAGAAGCCGCCGGCCGGCGAGGTGGCAGCGGCGGGGGCAGCGCAGCCCCCTCCCCCGCCCGCGCAGGTGTCACCGCGGCCTCTGGGTGGCGCTGCCGCCGCCGCGCGCGGGTAAGAGACGCGCGGGGTCCCGCCGCGCCGGTCACAGCGAGCGGCGGCGGGCGCAGCGCAGCGCAGCGGAGCTGCCGCCTCTCCCCGCACGGCAGCCGGCGGCCCGGGGCGGGGGGGAGAGCCGCCGCGGAGCCGGGGCGCCTCCCGCGCACTTCTCGCCTTGCCGCCGGTGCGCCCTGGCGCCCGTTCACTTCGCGCTGGGAACTTCAGGGGGTTTGCTGAAATTCTGGATTATGTTCCTGCTGAGCCGGTCTGCGGGGAGCTGACCCAGGGGAAGAAGAATGCGGGTCTATTTGATGGTCTTCTGCCTTATTTGCTGCACCGCGAACGGGCAAGTAGTGTACTCCATTGCCGAGGAAACGGAGCGTGGAGCATCTGTTGGGAACATAGCGAAGGATTTAGGAATAGATGCAGCTACACTTTCAGCTCGGAAATTTCGCATGATCACCGGTTCAAGTAAGCAATATTTTAATATAAATGCAAGCACGGGGGCTTTGTCTGTTAACGAGCCCATAGACAGAGAGCAGCTCTGTGAATTAAAGTCTGCCTGTCTTCTGAATTATGAACTCGTGTTAGAAAACCCTCTAGAGCTTTATAGGATGGAATTTAAAGTCTTGGACATAAATGACAATTCCCCCAGCTTTCCCTTAAGTGAATATCACATAAACGTGCCTGAGTTCCTGTCACCTGGGGCACGGTTTACACTCCCCAATGCCCAAGATCTTGATGAAGGTACCAACAGTGTCCAGAATTATACTCTGAACTCTGATGAACATTTCCATTTGGAAATGCAGACACGTGGGGATGGGAGTAAATATCCTGAATTGGTGCTGAAGAAAGCCTTAGACAGGGAGCAGCAAGCCACTCACAGACTTGTCCTTACAGCCAAAGATGGTGGGGATCCTCCAAAGTCCGGTGATGTCCCGGTCATTGTGACTGTGCTGGATACCAATGACAATGCACCACAATTTGAGCACTCAGTCTACAGGGCGAGTATCTTGGAAAATTCCCCCAGTGGCACTTTGGTGGTGCAAGTACATGCCACGGACTTGGATGAAGGTCCAAATGGAGAGGTCAGGTATTCATTTAGCAATACTACTTCTGCTGATCTACAGCGAATGTTCTTAATTCATCCGCACACTGGGGAGGTGACAGTCAATGGCGTTTTAGCTGTTCAGAGACCTCTCCTCGAGATGCTTATTGAGGCAAGGGATAACGGGGCATTTGGCCTGTCCAGCACAGCTAAGCTGCTGGTGGAAATCACTGATGTGAACAATCATGGCCCAGAGATAACAATTACATCCCTTTCCAGTCCCATTCCTGAGGATGCTGCTCCTGGCACAGTGATAGCTCTGCTGAGTATTATGGATAAGGACCCTGGGGAGAACGGGAAAGTAACCTGTCAGATCCCTGACAATCTTCCTTTCCAGTTAAAGCCTTCCCTTGAAAGCTACTATAGCCTGGTCACCAATGGGCTTCTGGACCGAGAGCTGATCAGTGGGTACAACATCACCGTTACTGCCACAGACTTGGGCTCTCCACCTATCACCACTCAGAAGACCCTCTGGGTGCAGATTTCTGATGTGAATGATAACCCCCCTGTCTTCAGTGCTGACACATTTGATGTGTTTGTGGAGGAGAACAATCCACTTGGTGCTTTTCTCTACCAGGTCTCAGCATCTGACCCTGATATGGGGGAGAACGGACGGGTCTCTTATGTGCTCAGGAATGCCACAGTTGCAGGCAGTGCCCTGGCCAGTCTTTTGTCTGTGAGCTTGGCCAACGGGAGCATCTATGCAAAACGTGCCTTTGACTTTGAGCAGCTTAGGAGCTTCTATTTCCAAGTGGAAGCCAAGGACAATGGGTCACCAGCCTTGAGTGCTGCCATAACTGTGAATGTTTACATCTCAGACCAGAATGACAATGCCCCAGCCATCCTGTACCCCACCAGCCAGAATGGCTCAGTAGCTGTGGAAGTTGTGCCCCGCCTGGCTGATGAGGACTACCTGGTGACCAAAGTAGTGGCGGATGATGAGGACAATGCGCAGAATGCCTGGCTCTCCTATCACCTTGCCCATTCCTCTGACTCCACCCTGTTCCACTTGGCACCGCACTCCGGCGAGCTGCGCACCACGCGCTCCATGCGCTCCACTGACTTCCTCAAGCACAAGGTGGTTGTGGTGGTGCGGGACCACGGGGATCCGCCGCTCTCCTCTACTGTGACAGTGGGCATCCTGCTGGCTGACACCCTGCCTCAGGCACTGCCAGACTTTGATGACAGTGGGGAGCCACCACCCCTGCTCAACGCTACAAACATCTACTTGATCATTTCCCTTGCCTGTGTCTCCTGCATCTTTGCGGCATTCCTCCTCTTTCTTGCCATTGTGCGGCTGTGCCGCTGCCGGACTTGTTGCTGCAGCAGCTGCTGCTGCCCAGCTGATGAATATGAAAAGTATTGCTATAGCGTGCACATGCTTCCCAGCTCCCACCTCCCACCGGACATGCTGGAGGTCACTGGTGTGGGTAAACTGACTCATACCTACTTGTATAGGGCATCTGTAGGTCTTGGGCATAGTAACAGCAGCATCCCGAACAGCGATCCTGGGAACATTCCCAGCGGCTCAAGGTTAAAAGTGCCAGGACCCTGCATCCAAGTGCAGCAGGTCCAAAGTGATCGGTTGAGTGCTGTCCTCGTGGTAAGTACTACTTCCTTTCACTTTTTTTCTCCCAGGCACATGGCTTTGCGTCTACACTGGGTTGCTGTCAGTGCAAAAGAAGGTACTGAGGGTGTTTGCAGGAGAGCAGGCATTTTTCATGGCTCCTGGAGGAAACTTCAGTTCCTTTTATATCTTTCCTAAACCCAAGATCTCTTTTGGTGAAATATGGTCATGGGATGATAGAAGAGATTTTTTTCCCACAAACATTTAGGACCTTCAGATGTAACTGAAGGTAAAGAAGATGTGAGAACTAAATACCTTGCCAGCTGAGCCATTGTCTTCAGATAACTAAGTAGGGGCATGATAAGAGTCCATGCAAGTTTCTAATCCATGGGTAATTCTTATCTATATTGTATGGAGCCTGTGATTTTTTTTTTTAATTATTTTTTATTTCCCCCTCCCCCAGTTCCTGAGATTTTTTCATTGAGGGGTGAGAAGTTTGCTGAGCCAAGATGCTGGTTCGCCCAGGGTAAGCCTATGGTGGAGTAGCAGGAATTCAATATCCAGCTCCTCTTTAGGAAATGTAATTTGTAGTGCGCATCTCTCTTTCCAAGCAATCCAGAGGTTTTGTGAATCTAAAATAATTCTCTTCTGAGCCTCTGACCAAGCTGGTTTCTTCTCAGTAGTGTGATGGGTGACTTTGCAGGAGAAAATATCTTACTTTGATCACAGTTTAGGGCTACAAGGTAGGATATGTCTGCAGATCCGATCTGCTGGGTGTTGCTGTGTCACTTGTCCAAGATTCAGTTTTCTTATATGCAAAATAACACTGGTTGTATTTTTAATAGGTGCTGTGAGTCATCTTCACATTTTTGTGAAGTTTTGAGATGTTTTGCCTGCAGACTGTCAAATTTCCTTAGTGTGCGTAAAGGTAACTAACCACTGTTGGCTCTGTCCAGGCCAGTACTCTGTGGTAAGAGCTATTCCAGATGTTTCTAAGGCAAATGTAAGAACCCGTGTTAGACAGACATGGTATAATCTGCTTCCTGCAATTGTCTTTATCCTAATTTACAGTTATTAGAGGTTGTCCTAAGTCTGTAACCGTTATGTTTATTTACATTTTTGAAATCATTATTGTACCTTTAAATACATGTAAATGGCCAGCCCCTTTTTGAACCTTGATGTAAGGGTAGCTTCGGCAACTTCTTTGGATAATCAAATACATATTCAGCTATATAGCACTTCCTTTTATAACTCTTGAATTTTCAAGTAGTGATTTTTAGTAAGTTTTCCCTTGTTCTAGAAAAGATTCCTGATTTGCTCTTAACTATGCAATTAGTTTATCATGCCTTCTCTTATCTATCTGTTGGCAAGGTGAAGTTGGTTTGTGGGTTGTGGGTTTTTTTCCCCTCTCACTCTTTTCTGAACGTCTTTTCCACATAAATCTTACTGGCAAGGAAAGATCTTATCTCAAATATTTGTTATTTATTTGATTTACTCATGATGGTTTACCTAGTATTTAATCAAAGTCATAATCACTTTTAAGTTCTGTTCTCTGTAGTGGCAGAGGGTTGCACATGTCATGGGTCTGTCACTATGCAAAGGGGGGGTTGGAATAAATCTTGCAAAAGCAGAAGTGTCAGTGTCTTTCAGTAAGAAACTGTAGTGTCCAGGAAAATAGCAGTGGCAGTATGTAAAGAAGAATTTGTACCTAATGCACTGGTGTACTTTGGGAATATCATTGATTATTTTGAGGATCTGGAAAAAAAGGCTGAGTTAGAATCTTTGTAATAGGGAGTTAAAAACCTTTTTGGCAAGCTCTTAACTTGGAAAGTGTCTGCAAGAACCATGATAGTGTCTTGGGGGCGTATCCTTGGCTGGAGAGTAGTTCATAATTGCAAAACTTCTGTAACAAAGGTGATATAAAAAAACCCGGCACAACTAATTTCTGTGTTCCTATTGAGCAAGATCTTGAAACTCAGGTTATCAATGCATTAACGGACTGAATAATAGTCAAAATGCAAAAGTATCCCTGATCTCTCTAATGAGAAGAAACAAAATGTGTCTCATTACATCTCACTGTATTTCAGTCATTTACATGAATTTTAAAATTTGAAATATGAGACACCTTTTTAGCAGCTTTTGATAGTGGGCAAAATAAATCCGAGATGTCACCTTTGGTGATTTTATTTTCTTAGCTCCTAATACGCAGAAATGGGTAACCGTAGATTTGACCTATGTGGAAAATCCAAAGACTATGCATTAATTGAGCTGAGTAGGGGAGCAGAGGCAGAGATTGTGAAAACTTATCAACCTTAGAAACAAAGGGATGTCAGTTGTTAATGAATTAGTGCTGATGATTCCAGTGGCTAGTATACTGGAGAATCAACTACATATATATACACACATATATATGTAGATGTACAATTTATATATTTCTTGCAAAATTTGCAAGTTATTTAAATGGCATTCATATTCAAATAATCAGGAGTGGGCAGAAGTTGCAGTTTCTGTACTTTTCTTTTCTGTACATGCTTTAGATTCACTGAGATTTAAGATGAAGTATAATTATGTCAAAGAGATGGTTGGAAAATAGTTTCCAGTCATCTGAGGTGGGAAAGAGAACTGCCAGTCATTCTTGAAAACTATTCCTTAGTCCAAATCCCTGTGGACTTGAATATAATTTCTATGCAGAAAGATCACAGTCACCTTACTAGTGAGGAATATTTTTACTTCTTTTATATTAAAATGAGAGGATTGTAATCTTTCAGTGTTTACCAATAGAAATTTCAGTAAAAAATAAAATTTAAGTTTGGAGTTGTCTTTAAGTGCTTTCAGACTGACCCATTTGGAGTTAAAAATATAAACATATATGACCCTTTGAACTTCTGAGGAGGGATCATTGTATTGCTCCCTAAGAATATGAATGTGACAGAAAGAAAACTTCAGATATTTAAAAGGTACTGGGAGCATACTTATAATTCAATGCACTGGAAACGACTCCAAAATTGTAGTTTTAGCAGAACTTAAATGTCCTTGATTTTTTTTTTTTTAATTGGGTGTGTGTGTGTGTACCGTTTTTAGTATGTGGAAGATAGAAAAAAAGGCTACATATATGAAAATTTAATTGAAATTCCAGAAGTTAAATGTATTTGCAAAATTTAGGTTAACTTCTTTATTCTTAGTCTTGATATGCTTGATAGGCTTGAATAATTTTTACATATGCAGACGCACAAGACCCTTTTGTGCTTTTACATCTTCTGTTTAGGTTAGAGCTAAAAATGGAACTATGTATGGCCACAGTAGCAGCATAGCAAACTGTAATTGTTGTATTTTGCTGTGTCTTTCTGCAATGTTGCATAAGTGACAGCTAAGTGAAAAGAATGTTACACTGCTGTGCTACTGTGCTGTGTTAGAGACAAAGGCACTAGTGGGATTACTAAAGCAAGCAGTAGTTCACTGAGTATTTCGGGGATCATGATGTGACCGTGGATTGTTACAGTTCTTTGCTTGTGTTGTCCATTCTGCTACACAAAAGGCCTGCAAGATATTTCTACATTCTGAATGCAGTGACCTCTCTGTGATTTGACATTCAATATTTAGGTTACATCCAAAAATAGACACAAACCTAACAATGGAGACTATTTCTTGCTAAACTGTCATAGGAGTGGAATCATTTTACGCAACATGGCATGCATTTCCAGTGACAAAAATGGGTGCACTTATATTGAGACAGTGGCATGCAATCTAGGCTGAACTGCTGCAGGCTAAGCATCAGCGGCTTACGCGCACAAGTAAAGACGAGCCATGTGAGCAAGCCCTTCCTGCATCTTGTTCTGATGGGAGCATCCCCCGTAACATAGCCAAACGTAACTGTGAAGCACCTTTCCAATTTTTTCTGTCTGTGCTAACAACCTGCCCAGAACCAGCAGCCTTATGCCCTAATCATAAGAATTCAGTTATGTAGGCAGATTTCTTGGCTACAGAAATTACTCTTGGGGTCAGGCCAAGAAAATCCTAGAAAGAGTAATGATCAAAGAAAATTCAGTGAGGAAAACTGATGCAGATTTCCCTCTTTCTGACCACTCCAACTACCTTTTGCAAAGAAGGATGTAGCTCCAATGTTCAACAAAAGAACACTGTGTCCAGGAAAGGCTACAAAAGCCTAGGCTGAAACTTTGCTTGTCTGATGTCTGCCTTGGAGTATTATTTTTAAAGGTAGTGAAAGGGAGAGTGACAGAAGGAGTAGCTTGAGACAAAGGGCTTGAGGGGATGGGGAGAGTAATGTGACTGTATTTGGAGATGCATAAGGCAAGGATGGGCGGGGAAGGATGAGACTGAATGGTGACCTGGAGGGAGGGTAGATGTGAGTAGTAATTCTTGTATGAAAGCATAGAACAAGAAAACACAATTTGGATCAAGGCCAGTCCTTTCCTGTATCAGCCACCATTTAATCTTAAATCTTCAAATCCAAAGATCTAAATTTTAATTGTAAAAATACTAATTTTAATTGCAAAATTCACTATGTTGTGCCCATTATTCCTATTGGAAAGTTATTCCTCTAAGGCTTTAAAACCCTTTTTTGATATCCTGTCAACAGTTACTTGCTGTGAATTTGTAGACATTTGTTCTTGTGCCAGCAATGTCCTTTTAGTATAAGTAGTTCTTTTCCCTCTTGCTTTCTTCATAGTTTAGAGAGCAACCACATCTTTTCTTAGGCTTTGTTTGACTAAGCTAAACAAATCAACCTCTTTCAGTCTTTTTTCTGAGGTCACCTCTGCACTTGTCTGATCATGCTAATATCCATTCTCTCCATCTCTTCTTCCTTTGTGGATATATATTTATTGCAAATATGTGACCAGAATTATATATAATATTTCAGACAAAGGGCTTCCTACACAGTGATAGGAATACTTCCCTGTCCAGGGAATAGGGAATACATCACCTGATACATCTTGGGATGTCAGTTACCTTCTCCATAGTTGTAATATGTTGATTGATCAGTCATGTAAGTATTATCGCAGAACTTCTTTGGGGTAGAGGTGAATGGGGGAAGGTTGGTTCCCAAGATGGTGGTTCTTCTGCCTAACTTCATCTATCTAAATGCTTGATGTTTGAACCTTAGATGTTAAAAAGTCATAGCCACCTGCTGAGAGCAACTCATCCTGTTTCTTAAAAATAAGTTTAGACATAGTCTAGACATAGTGCTGAGACTAGATGCACAACTTTTAAATGATTGAAACTAGTTGATATAAGTAGTACCTTATGGGAGTCTGCACTTTGGGTTATTAGATGTCATCCCTTTCTGTGACAGGTGTCAAGTTGTTCCTGCAGTGAATGATGCCATATCGTTGTCTTCCTCAATTGTTGTTAGAATAGCCCAGCTTCTTGTGCCATTGTTAAACTTTTCAGTGAAGCGCTGTATTGAATGTTTTACTGAAATCAGAATAGATGAGATGAATTTAATTTTCTGTTTTCATTCAAGAGAATTGAAGACCAGTCTAGCAAATAGTTGTGTTTGATAAATCTATGAGAATTTTCCTTCCTTTTCAGTGTACCTTCATTTGTCGTTCATTCCTTCCTCCCAGATTTTATCCAAACAGGCAGTCCAGTGGGGTTGTGGTCACACAAATTACTGGCACTGCAGTTGCTTTTCTCCAATCTGATCATTCTACTACAGACTTGACAGGTTTCTCTTCCAAAAACCCCAAACCAAAACAAACCCTTCTCAATCCTACACTTTTATTTGTCAGTTCTTTTAGAAATCTGTGATGGAAATCAGATAGTGGGGATTTGAGGATGCTGAAGGATGCTGCATTTTAATTCTGCCTTGGTGATAGCAATTTCCATTCCTTCAGAGTAATTTGTCACATAGTCAACATCACACTCAAGCTATTAAAAATAGAGGAAAATATAGATTTAATATCATAAGATGGGATGGTGTCTTAAGTGGATGATTGGTCCACACATGGCATGGTTTTGTTCTATTGGCCTGCGCATCGTCTGTATCCTGTTGGAGAGAGGCTGCTGGGCTTTTAGTGTGGCCCAATATAACAGTACTCGTGCTATGTATTTTTGGGATTACAGTTAGCTTGTTTCAATGTAACGGAAGGAATTCTGCTAAGAGTATGACTTGTGGAGGACTGTTTGAAGTCATAATTAATCAAAAGAATAGCAACAAAATCCAACACCAGAACTGAAACGGGAGGCAAGCAGGCACATGGGAGTTAAGATATTTAGTTGAGATTTATAAGGCAAAGAAAAGGGCAGGGCAATAGCTCAAAGATTTGATGCTATCAGAGGCGTTTGGAGAGTAAAAGGAAATTTGACAAATATGGCAAGTGGAAATTAAATATCGGAGAAAGAAGGTACATTAAGAAATAAAGAAAAGGTTTCTACTTTCTAGTTTTTGAGCCTCTCTAAGGAAAACGAACACATTTTTGTTCTTTGGATTCTTTCTTCTCCAAAGGAATGATTTTATATTTTGATCTGTTATTTCTTCCATCTCCCCCTAGGCTTGTCACAGCCTGATGGGTCTTTCCTCCTTGACCCCACATTTAGTGGCTTTTAATTTCTTTCTTGTTCTGCAAAAGCTGCCTTCTCAAAGTCAAACAACTTTGCACAATTGGTCTGCAAAATCAAAGCTTATGATGTTCATTCATGAAATCTGAGGCTGTTGGTTCCAAAAAGTTCTGTGCTGTTCCTCATCCTTTTCCAATTCCTTTGTAGGGTGCAGAAGCCGAGCAAGGAAGTTTTACAGCTGAATGGGCTCTTCATCTTTTGAACTACATAGCTGTTTCCTACGTGTCTTGGGAATGTATTTTAGATAGCTATTAGGCTCTGGTTTCTAGCCAATAGTTATATGGAGATTGGCGCAATATCTTTATGGTTAAAGCAGTTTTCATTGCATGGTATTAAATTCACAGGGTTGTGATCAGACCTATAGTATTAAGACATGAAGACATTTTGATATAAGCCTGATTTCAGTCTTCTAACTTTGTAAGACTCCACAAGTGTCTCCAGTGCAAGAGAGATATGGAGCTACTGGAGAGAGTCCAGTGAAAGATAACTAAGGGACTGGAGCACCTCTCATATGAGGAAAGGCTGAGAGAGTTGGGACTCTTTAGCCCAGAGAAGAAGCGGCTTCGGGGGGGGGATCTCATTAATGTATGTAAATATCTGAAGGGAGAGTGTAAAGAAGACAGAGCCAGGCTCCTTTCAGTGTGCCTAGTGAGAGGAAAAGAGGCAAGGGGCGCAGAGTAACACAGGAGGTTCTGTCTAAGCATAAGGATATATTTTTTAATATTTTTTTTTTTTTTTTACCATGAGGATGCTGAGCACTGGCACAGATTGCCCTGTTGTGACAGGGAGGTTGTGGAGTCTCCGTCCTTGGAGATATTCAAAAGCCATCTGGACATGGTCCCAGACAACCTGCTTTATTTGGCCCTGCTTGAGCAGTGGGATTGGATAAGATGACCTCCAGATGTCCCTTCCAACCTCAAACAGTCTGTGATTCTGTGTTGTCCTTAATGGAGGAGTGTGCTGGGTGTTCCCCACCTTACAGAGCTGTGTGATGACGATGGAGAAAAGGTGCGACTTCTGGGATGCGAAGTATATCCTCTAGTAGGTTTCCATCGGATAAAATACTTTTGGGCAGCTCCTGGGGGAGAGGGTGGTGCTGAGCTACAAATGTGAGATAGATGTTGCTAAAGTGTGAGTAAATGCTTGAGGATTGCACAGAGAAATTGCACAGATTTTTTTTTTTTTAGACTTAACCAGTTTAAGCCTTTGGTTTATCATAATTGAGTTACGGGATTTAGCAAAACTGTTGGGTTTCATGTTTGTGCCTACAATATGGACCAAGTGTGCTGGTCTATAAAAGGCAGTGTTCCTGGACATTTATTGCTCAGTCAAAAGGAGTGCAGTGGAGATTGGGGGAGGGAAGGGGAATGGGTTAATGTAGCAGAAGTTTTTAGCAACTGGGTACTCTTACAGAGTATCCATAGGATCTCTGGTGCCAACGAATTTCTGTCTGAAACATCACACTCCCTAGACTTTGGTAAGAGTCAATTTTTGTTTGTATGTACTTTGGGGAATCTTTTTTGGACAGAAAAGCAAAAAAACCTGCAAATCCTTAATTACGTGTTTGCTCAGGGATACCTTTTCTGTGTTTTTCATTTTCACTTGTCTTAAGATACCAAAGATACCAAGAACTAAAAACATCTGGCACTTGGTTAGGCCCAAAAGAACTGCAGAATTTGAGGAGTTTTGTTTAGTAGAAAATGGGAAATTTACGAATACTGATAAACGCCAATAAAAGCACTACTCAGGGTAACTGATGAGTTGAATGTTCAGTGACCAAATGTTGTGGAAGACCATGGATCTTCCAAAGAGCACAAGAATGCTAAACGTGCTGAAACAGGACTGACTTAATATTTTATATTGTAAACCCAATGACCCCTGCAACAGTGCAGGCTGAGGTGTTTTGGTGTTTTTTTTTTTTCTTTTAAGGTTTTCAGATTTGTAGCCAGAATCCCATTTGCTTGCATTACCCATTCTTCCCGTACACCCTCAGCCCCCCGAAAAGGAAAAAGAAAGTCTAGGCAAATTTATTCAAATAATCCTAATTCCGCTCTATATGTCAGCCTGCTGTTTATCTCCAATAGGTTTACATCGTAAGAAAATTTGTAATATTTCAGGAATCATTAAAATGTGATGTTGTAAACATATTTCCTTCTGTTGACTCAGTTTTCTTTGTAGAATCCTAGTCTCATGGAGCATGGCCTATATCAATTCTGTTGTCTGTATATATTCTTTGAAGTGAATCCTTCACTTGTTTGGCTTTTTTGTTGTTGTTGTGGGTTTTTTTTGTTGGGGTTTTTTTTTTTTTGGTTGGGCAATCATGAATACCCTAAAGATAATAGAACTCTAAAGCTATTTGTTTTCAATACAGTATTGGCAAGAGGGAAATCTGTTGGAAAAAGTGATCTCTTCCTTCCAGTCAGAGGAAATACAACGGCCACCTTCTCTCACCTTTTTTGGGCTGGTGAAGTAAAATCACTCTAGTAAATGACTTGTCTAATCTGAGTTGCCAGCTGGAATACCTTCAAAGGATTTTGGGTTGTTGGTTTAGGACTGCTATTTGCACTTTCATCTTTGTTTTAATTTTATTATATATTTGTCTAGGGATTAGAATTAGCGAGTTCCTGTCTTCTCTTTTACAACATCACGTTTCTCTACAAGGCATTCAATCTCTTTAATGCATCTCACCTTATTTGAAAAACTACAAGAAAAATTAACCTGAACTAATGCAGAACATGGAAAGATGCCAGTTTGATCACGGTCAGAACATAGCTGTAGAATACAAATCCGCACTGAAGAATATTATGGAGCTCTTAATCTGGTGAGGCCCTTTACTGTTACAATGTTATGTCTCATGAAAAAACTTTTCTTCACTCAAGCTGCTTAAAGGGGACCCAGATGTTTTTGGATAAAATCTGAATTGAACTATTGAGCCCTGGAACTGTAAGTCCCCATTGTATGAATTAATAGTTCATCACCAAGTGGTTCTCTTTTGTATTATTTGTATTATCATCTAGGATATGGGGCCAGTGTTCTTTAATGGAGGTAATTTAGGTTGTTGGAAAACTTGGAAAACAGCCAATATTGGAGTTAAACTTGATTGGGGAGAAAAAAAACCCAACAAACAAAAAGTAACACACACACCCACTGCCACAAAAAACACACACACACACACACAAACCAACAAAAAAACCCCACCAAAAACATAAGGCGGGAATTGACAGTAGTTTTCCACTACCTAATGGGCATTGCAGTGATGGAAAGGGAGGAAATGGTTACAGATTGCAGCAAGGGAAAATCTTGCTGGACATGAGGGAGGAAGAAATTCGTCCTTGTGAGAGTGTTGCAACCCAGGGATAGGACCCAGAGAGGTGTTGGAATCTCCATCCTTGGAAATACTCAAAGCTTGACTGGACAAAGGTCCCGAGCAACCTAATCTACCTGTCAGGTTAGACCTCCTCCCTTTGAGTAGCAGGTTGAAGTAGAGACCTCCTGAGGTCCTTTCCAACCTAAATTTTTTCTGTGATTCTTTGAAATGTGGCAAAATGTAAACATTTAAAAGTTGTTATTGCCTTTCAAAAAATGATGCTTTATTCCATTTTCAAAAGCTGTGCTGGGGTGTTTACAGGGGGTCTGAAATTACTGTACATTTCCCAATAGATGCTCTCAAATCCCACTATGAAAGATACGAAAATCGTGCCAAAACATCTGAATTCCTTCCCTGTCAGATGCACAGCTGGTGGCATCCCCTGTCGTGGATCCTAACGCTGGGTTATACCCGGCTGTCTCCAGCTGCACCTACAGTGATGATTGTACTCAAGTAACACAAGTTTAGGACTCTCTGCTTTGCCACAGAAGCATGACATCAAAACCACACATACCAAGCTTTGGGGAAAGTTTTGGTATCTAAACCAGTCAAAATTACTTTTGACTGCAATCTTGAGTTCTCTTCTGAAAGAATCTTCTTCTGCAATAGAATAACTATTTTCCTTTTCTAGAAAGCATTTATGCTAATAATTCAGCTCCCACAGGAAGCTTAGATCTTACCTTTATCCTCAGCTTTATATAACTGAGATATAATTGAGAAGATTTTAATTTTCTTCTTTCTCTCTCCCCTTATAAAATAAGAGTTCCTTAGGTAAAAGAACACTATATAAATGATGAGCCTGGTGACAGAGTTGAAACTGCTGTTGGTCATGTGCACACAGGTTCTAGGGTAACTGTAAACAGGGGAGAGGAGGGATGCTCCATGGTATAGTATCCTGAGTCAGTGGGAGGCTGTGGAAATGGCTTTACTGCAGCTATTAGTTTGTGGTGTACTATATAAGACTCTGTAGCTCAAATCCAACTCTACCTTTCAAATTTCTGCTCTTTCTGATGCGAAATTCACAGGTTCCGTTACTCTGTCTTGAACCTATCGGTAACTCCAGCACCCAACTAAAGTTGATAGAAGGCGATTATACACCATCATTGTTGTCTGGTTCACTGTTTAATGAAAGCAATGATGAATGTCATCACGAAGTTGATTAAAGGAAATGTCATTTTTCGTACATGATACACACTGAATAATTTAATCTACATGTGGCCTGATTTGAAAGGATACGGTGTGTTAATGTTTTTTGCTTCTCTTGGATGACATTTGTGAACTGTTGAAAGCAGTGCTAAAGAGGCAGACAAATTAATGGGGTGGAGATACCTGCCAGATTAGAAATACCAGTAAGATAAAAGAACAAAAGAGAAGCGGGTTTTTTTTCCTAGTGCACTTAGATTAAGTATCATTCTGATTTCATGTCAAATTCAGTTTATTGGCAATCATTGTTAATATTTCAACATGAACCTGTACTTACCTAGACCTATGCCTGCATGGTATCAGTGTGAGAGCTAACTATCTGTGGTGGTGGCAACTGCACCAATCCTTCCAAACTGAAGTCCTATAAGGAGTTTTTAATTCCTTTTCCCTTCTGCCAGATAGCAAGGGGGTTTTTGGAATAATTCATAAATCTGTCTTTTAAAATACGAAATTATAATGCCATCCATAAATTTCCTTTGTAATGCCCTTTTGAATGCTTACTTACCTACTTGCAATCAAGATTCTAATTAATTTTATCAGAATTTATTCATTTATTGTACTACTGACCACAAGATTGTTAAAAGCACGAAGTATACATGGGGGAAAGAAAGAAACATTTGAGCACCTGCAAGCATATTTCACCTCACTTCACAGCCTTATTATCCCCCCCTCACAGAGGATTCTTATCTGAGATTACACTATTGTAAGACTCATGGAGAAGTTTAACTTTTGCACTGGATCTAGTATTCAAGATTAGACAGCTTGCAGATTTTTCAGGACTACCCTTGATGCTATTCTGCCATTGGAGAAGGGAGGTGGTCATTTGTTTAATGAGACAGCACTTACTTCTGGACTTGGAGGACTTTGGGGAGTCTTGGATTCCATCTCATAGCAGTCCAAAATATTGAAAAAGCCAAAGATACGTTTAAATGTCCCTATTCCCTCCTAACTGATCTGTAGAATAGTAGTCATGTTAGAACAGAAGTAGCAGAAGAATGGAGTTACAATAGCTATGGTTTTGTTGTGGTTTTTTTTTCCCTGAAAACATTGCCATATTTTTTCTCATTTGTAAAAAAAATACATTGGCTCTAAATAAATCATAGTCTTGGCATAAGCGTTTTTCATGTGCGTTCTGGAAAACCGCCATAACTTGTGGCCATTTAAAACACATTAAAAATCCCAAACAAATGTATATTACATTATCTCATAATATATTTCATCTCTCTATACCAAGGGCTTCCAGCCACCTCCACAGAGGTAGCAGAATTATCCTTTTTATCAGCCACGATGCTGTACAATTTGACTGTTCCAAGTATGTGTTTGGCGGCTGCTAATGCTCAAGCCTGGTTTGCTTCCAATAAAACTGGGAGAATTTTATATATAAAAGTGTTCTGCCTGAATGACACTTTTTAGTTACTATTATAAACAGTGTTGAGTCACTTAATATAGTGCATTTTTAATGTAATATTAATTCTTCCAGAATAAATGTTTTTCAAAATACTTTCACACAGAGAAACTGGACAGTAGTAATTACTGTATATAGCAGCATCTTGTGTTCAAACTGAATTTGCTTCTAGTAGCAAACCTATACTGTTTATATGGGGGATATTTTGCTTAAACCAAAGGCTAGGTTAATGTGCCATCTGAAGAGAACTCTGTCACCTCAGTAACAGATGGAAGGAAATTCAGCAGTGTGAGCAACTTTCAAATTACTCTTTTTTGTTTAATGAAAGCAATTGCAATTGGTTATCTTGGAGCTATGGACTTCTATATTTCCAGTTCTGTCCACTATTGAATGAAGACCTTTCAGTGTTTCAGGCTGTGTTCATAGCACTGCTTACTATAAAACTGGTCTGATGCTATTCATTATAAAACCCTCTAGTCTTTCAGTGTGGTGATATGTGTGAACTGGGGATTCCCTGTTAGACAAGTTCGACTGAACGATTTGGTCATTCCTCAGGCTGAGGGTAGGGAAAAATATTCTTTTTGCCTATAATAAAAATGCATCTGATCTTTCCTTTAAAAGTCTTGCTGAAGTATATTTTTGGAAAAAGGACTTGATATTTGTTATGAAGTGGTCTTTGTGTCATGTTTGATAGCCATTAAGATCTGCTAAGGTTGGCTGAGTTACAAGCTTTTGAGAAATTCTTGTTCACTGTACTTGGTAGATATTTGCAAGAGCTGGAAAGCTCAGCTCCCTCTGAGTCCTGCCAGCATAGAGCCCTGCTTCAGCCAAGAGCTAGCAGGACCTTCCTATAATTGCAGTTGTGTGATTGTGGCCCAGACCAAAGTTGGGGCTGGGGCTGGATCTGAGAACAGGAAGACTGGGAGCAAAAAAACCAACAATGCCCAGTCCAGGACCAGGGTGCAGGGAAGGTTAGGGTCCCTCATTTCAGTGCAGAAGTTGTAGAAATGCATTGCACAGGAGGAGACCAAGTGATCCCATGAGCAGAGCCCTGAACTGGGTTGTGGGAGACAGATGGGATCTGTTCTTGGTTCTCCTGCATGGTCTTGACATGTCCTTCTACCATTGTTAATCATTTTCCCATTGTAAATTTATGTCAGTCATGCGGACTGCTCCTTTGTGAAGTACTTTGAGATGTTCCAAAGTGAAGTACCAAATATAAGCTAAGTGTTGGTGAATATTATGCGTTTCAGGGAAGTTGGATGAGAACTGACAGGAGAAAGAGAGAAAGCTGGGAGGTGACTTGGAGATGGTAACAAAGAAACTGCTGAAGGGGGGAAAGAAAGATGTGGAACAGGTGACCAAAAAAAAAAATTTACACATGTGAATCCAAATCCAATAGCAAGTTATGCTAAGAGTTTCATCAAATCAAGAGTAGTATGTGCATTTGGAGAGCTGTTATATATATTGTCTTCTTATGGAGTGGAAGAAAGGAGACTTTATGAAGATTTCATTGTCTGACTGCAGTGGTGTGAGTGGTGTGTAAAACTTTAGAAGAAGGGCCATTTATTTGGACATCAGTGAAGAACATAACGTGTCAAGTGTCACATGGGAAACTATTAGAGAAGCTAGAGATGATGACAATGAACAGAGAAATAAGGAACTGACTTTAAGTTCCAGAGACTTGTACTGGAGTGGAAACTATCCAGAAGGATTTTTCTAAAGTAGATCCTTATGAAAGTTCACAACAGAAAAAGTAAAAGTATGGTTTGTTCAATATAAAAGAAATATAAAAGACGCAGTTGCTATAGAGGAAGGCTGGCATGTCATACGGGAAGGAGTACACAGTCTGGAAGATTCAAGTGAAATGTGGAAGGGTATATGGAAGGAGAGTGTCTGCTTCTTTAAAGGTATCTGGTCAAAGGAACCATGAACAAGAACATACAGAGACAAACCTGATGGACAAATGATAAGGGAGATAGTGATAAGAACAAATCTGGTCAGTCACTCTAATTGGTAAGGATATGTGGAGTGCTTGAATTTTAGATCAATTGCTAACCAAAAATCCAATCCTTAGGAATATACAAAGGGAGGACGGTGGTGTAATGAATACTTAATTAGATTAACTGAATATTTACTACACCATTGTCCTCTATTTGTGTCTACTAATGATTGGACATGTGTTTTGGCTGGACAAGGACAGTTGTTTTTTTTTAATCTATCTTAGGAAGAAATTTGGCTCAAAGCTTTAGAGGCTTGTAAGTCTTGAGGGTCAGTTACCACATAGTGGAAATTCATCAGTAGAAAATGTGACATTACTTCTTGAACAAATAGGCTGTATGAAGCTTCATGTGGGGGACTAGTTTCACAGTATCACTAAAAACATATTAAAGGAGTGTAAGAAACTAAGAATAGAGAAGTGAACAAAGCAGAAGTATCAAAGATGAGAATAAATAAACAGAGCTTAGCTAAGTCATTGCATGATGCAACAGTATAGTAATTAAACAGAAGTATCACAATGGAAGATAATAGATAAAATGTTTGCTAGCTCAGAAATCTAATAGCTTCTTTCTTTTCATACTTTTACGTGGAGTGAGGATGCTTTGTTTTAGAGAGATTCTAGCAAGACTGAAAAGTGTAAAGGCTGTTGTGTTGCAGCAGTATAAAAACCAGAAAATAACTCAGCAATATTAACATCTGGCAGAGTTCCCATTGTGGGTGGTTTTATGTGCCAGAATTCTTGAACAAAGGACTAAAAAAGAACTGAAATTCTTTAGTGAAAACAGAATGTCAAGGTTGCTTCAGTGTATATGCAACAAGAAGATAACTACGGTGTTCATGGTTGCAGGACTAAATACCCAAAGGATAGGAATACTGATTGGGTTGTGCCTCCCTGTCTTTCCAAACCTCTTTTTGGCTCTTTCTGCTTTCATTTTGTCCTCCCCAGTGCTTGTCCCTCTTTCCTCACCTTCTCCTGAGATCCGACGCCCAGAAATGTTTTCAGATTGTACTCTGATTTAAAATATATAAAACCTGGAGAGAGGGACCAGACCCAGTCTCCTGTTCCAGGACGCAGAACCAGGCTGACTTTTTTGATCTCACAAACCTTGATTTTGTTGGCTGGAGACTGGCTCTGTTTCCACAGAAATGCCATTACTGTGGTAATGGTTTAGGGACATACGGCCGCCTTCTCAGTGGACTGGACTTGAAGGCCTCTAAACTTTGTGCCTTCAACCACTGTTCAGGTGATAAAGAAACCCAGGAGGAACACCTGTGCTGCTGCTGGATATTATTTTAGTTTTTTCCTAACCATGTGGCCAGTAATAGTTTGCATTCCAAATGCTCAATCTTGAAATCTGTCTCCAAACATGGCAGTTTAAAAAGAATATTAAATGAGAAGAATCACACTGAGACATTGCAGGTCTACCTGGTTGTGGAGGACAATGTTTTGATTAGTACAAGGAGGGGGGATTGATTTCAGTGGGTACATTTGATATCATCATCACTGCTTATCAGTCAGAGTCTCACATGTCCTGCTGTGGTTTCTCTGTTCAAGGATGGAAGAAATACACTGAGCTCAGCAGAGTCGTTAAAAGCTAGAACTCTAGTGTCATTTGAAGTATACCAGGTTGGCAGATATGACCTGTGGGAGATCGGTGCCCTTCTGGAAGAGCAGCTGAGGACCAGGCAGGATACCCTACCGTCTGCATCACAGAACCATTACCTGCCATTGCAGGAACCAGTACTACAATGTGGGTTTCCCTCAGTACCAAAGAATGAGTTTGCCATGTGTATGATCCATGCAAAATGCATAAGGTAAAGCTGCATTAATACTATAGTACTAACTAGCACTAAACACTGGAAATAATCTAGCTTTTAAAAGAATATTGTGTTAGGTCAACCACTCTGACCTATTCAGTAAGAACTCTTGTGCTCAAGGAAAGAAATATTGAACTCTTACTAAATTCGAAACATAAATATTTCGTGTCACTGAGGTTTTAAGAATTCTGAAGAGAAGTTTCAAAACAGAGTTGCTTAATGTATACTTAAAAAAAGCAAAACAGTTCTCTCCCTTCAGCGCCCATTACAAATAATAAATTATACATATGTGTATGTACCTTCTTCCTTGAGAATATATAAGTATCCTTTATAGTAAGTAGTGCTTTAAACCTTGCGGTGGCCATTTGAGCCCAGATATTGCTGACGTCTTAGGAACCAATTAAGATACTTGACAAAAATCGTGAAGCCCTTGATGTAACAGTGAACAGAACCCAGTTCTCCTGACTTCCTGCTTTTATGGCATGATCAACTGCTTCTGTCACCATCTCGCTTTTGTCTTGTCCTATTTTCAAAAGCCCTAACTTAGCTCCAGGGTACTTTTTTCTCCTTCTTGTTACTGCATGAGAGCCGTTGCTTCTCAGTCTGGACTTCTGGTCATAATCTGCCCCACCACATACATTATATCTCCCCTTTTCTTTGCTTCCCCTTCCAAGTACTCTCAGATGCTTTTATGGGCTGTAAATCAGAGGTAAACTTGAAGGATGCAGGAGCTGGTGCTGATGTCTGTATGTAGGTGGGGAAGCGGACCTGGAGCAGAGTGTTAATACGGCTGTGCCCTCAACCCTTTCTTAAAGTCTCTCTAGGTTGCAAAAGTTATTGTTGCTTGTTCTTCTCTGGGCCCTACACATAGTGTTGCCTGGTTTTGTTTTTTCTTGGTTCCTCACAGCATCTTCTGGCTATTCTATGTCTCATCCTTTCTGACTGAACCCTTACCCTCTCAGGATCTGACCTTGTGTACAAATACTGTCTCACACAGAAGAATCTGGAATTGGTATGTAGGAAATTAGTATAACAGAACCGAATGCAAGACCTTGTGGAAGGGAAAAGTTATTTTCTTCTGCAAAATCTCTAAAGATTCCCACTCTCACTCATTCTCTTATAGATTTTTCTCACCCATACCCACATACTCACAAGCATCAGCTCATGTGCCTGATGGTCACTGGTGACCATCACTTGTGTGCAATGCAGAAGACAAGGGACACTGGTTATCATGGCTTATAGGTTCTCATTCATCGGTGACAATAGACTGATCTGGGACTTGCCATTGATTCCCTTTAGGAATGGGTGCTGTTTGGGATCTTTCACGTCATTATTTTGTCTCACCCCTTTATAAGTCTCAGGTAAAATTCTTTAATTTCACAGTTCTCTTGTATTCCTCAGCTGTGCATTTTAAGGCTCCAGTTCTCCATCTTCTTGACACTTTATTTTAGGTCATTTTGTTCCTCTTCATTCATTTGGATTAACTCCTCATATAGGGTGCTCTGTAGCCATTAATGCATACTTTTCCTGTTAATCATTACTTTGTATTTTCTTTGTGTGCTTTCACATGTGCACACACTTATATCCATAATTCTTTCATACTAATCTAAGTATTTTTTTTTTGCAGATCTCTACATGTAGAAGGAAAGATAATAAATGGGAACAAGTAAAACACCATAGATTACAGAAAGGAAAAACTCGGATTAGTTATGGGTAATGAATCAAGCTATTGATAAAGTATTCACAAGAAGTAAGAAAGCAAAATTGTTGCTTTTTTTTTTGCATAGAGTTATTGGCAGACAATCTTTTGGCACATTATCAGGCACTACTTGTAAGTGCACGGTTAGAATCCAATTCTCTTTGCTGTTCTGATAACCTTATTAAAGGGAAAATACGACTGAGATTGTAGAAGTACAGTAAAGGGCATAAAATGGCTGGAACATAGATTACAAGTCAAGAGAGAAAAAAGAACAAGCTTTTGCACCTCTATGTAGGAGAGAGTTGGGGGGCACAAGGAGGGGGGCAAGGAGGGAGTGGGATCCCACTGTGTACCAGGACCCTGAAGAGAAACAACTGTTCCCCTGAAGAGAAACAAAACAAAATCATTGGCAGAGCATGTAAGTCAGGGTCAAATGCTGTTCCTGGTTCTGCTGGGTAAGAAAATCAATGGGACTTCTTCTGAGGTCAGATAATATCAGCAGAATCTGCAGTATTAACATTTTGCCCATCATATATGTGGTTATAGGTTAAAAATAGTCCAAGCACAGCACAGTTTGGCTAGATGGATTTTTTTTTTAATAGGATTTGAGGTAAAAAATCTTCTAAGCTCAGAAATGCCTGCTGAGAATTAGCAGACAAACAAAATATTTTCCTGCCCTACTTTCCCTGCTCAGCCATTCCTGTGCAGACACATGAAATATAGAAAGCTATGGAGCAGCATACTGGTCTCATAAAAAAAACCACAAACTTAGTATGTTTTATGGGGCTTGTGCTCTAATCCACTCCTGCCTCTTTATGGCTCTCAGCTGCTCTTTAAAATAGTTGAAGGGTTTTCATTTTCTGTCTGTGTACTTGAGGTCATGGTACGTGTATCAGAACTGTAGGCAAAGACCTGCAGCTGAAAGCGCAACCGCAAGGGTGGTAAGAGCAGAGGGTTGTTAGGTATTTGGCCATGCTGCTGAGCAAAGTCTTTCCCATTTGTGCTAAAAGGTGGGTAGTTTCTGTGATGGAGATTTTCCTCAATCATTTGTTCTTGGGGTGAGGTTTCTTCCTTCCCACCATATAAAGAATCGCAAGTCTAAACAATGACTAACCCTGAGAACGCTGTGAAAGGCTGGAACCAGATGTGCAGAGGTTCACTCCACACCATATCTGGCTCTTCTGTCATGGCAGGTGTGCTGAATACAACCTGTACCCAACCTGTGTTTGTTGTGGTGAACTCTGGAAGCCCAGAGCAACACCTTCGTTGTTCCTTTGGTTGCTCATCCATTCTGCAGCAAGGAACTTCCATGATATCTGGACAGTTCTGCCTACTCTGGCTTGGAGACAGTACCATAGCGGTGGCTGAGCCTCTGGCTGCAGAAAGCATGGGAATTGTGTCTGAGTGCGACAGACGGAGGTAGAGGTGATGATTTGCCTCACTTCTATGTTTTAAAAAGCATAGTTCTAATTATTTAATTTCCTGGCAAATTCGACATTGACTTTTTCCAACATAGAAAAAAGCAATTAAGCAGTTAATCCCAAAATATAACCTTGAAAAGGAAAGTAATCTCTACACTTTTAACTCTGATTAAGTATAATTTGTTCTATTAATTCAAGAAATTGCTGAAATTTAGGGCAGCTCTGTACAACTCCATACAGTGGCATTTTGGGTCTGATTTTAGATTGAGAAAATGTGTCCATCATTTCTGTGCTGCTTTACATATTTAACTTCAGGAGCAAGTTGTAGCTTGCTGCTGTGTAAGAATATCATGGTGGTTTGGAACAGACACTTGTATCTCAGTGCTAACCTCCCATATAGCTTCGGAGTGGAGATGTGCCAGGGAGGAAGAAAGGACAGAACTGTGACTCTCAGCTGCTGCAAGAAATTTAGAGCAACCCAAAGACTGCTTAGTTGTAACCATTGGATGATCCATCCATCTTCACATTGTGCATCTTAGACTTCTACTTGTGCCTTGGGCTGTCTGGAGTGGCTGCAGGCAGTATGTTGAATGTATATTGGAATGCATTCCTGTATAGGGAATAAACACAAAACACTTCAGTCACATTTAAGATGTCACATGGGACTGAAGGTGCACGTAGGTCTGCCTTGCTGAGAAAATGCACTTGGTATTAGCAGCCTAGTGTGATAGATTAATGCACGCTTCAGCTGATAGTGTAAGTTTTTTGAAAATAGCAGGAAGCAGAGTGGCAGCAGGTGTGAGACAGGTGAGTCTGGTTTTTCTTTTTTTTTTTTTTAATTTTTAATTTTTATTTAGTCAGCGGAAGGTCTGTAACATTTTAGGTAACTTGAAGATGTGTTAAGAATGGATTAGGCAGGCTTGTAAAAGAAAGTTGCAGTGAAAGAATCTTTGAATAACAAAAGCATGAGTTAACCATTCAGTAATCCTGTTAGTACATTAGCAGGGCGGCTCTGCTGAGGAAAAGAGATCTTCACAGTGTCTTTTTGTGCAGTTTTGTGGCTCTGAATTGGCTATGATTGCCCAGATACGGGGCTCAATAAATTAAGCATTCAAATGAAAGCTTAAGATATGCTTTTATGTCTTGAATTTATTATTTTCTAACTTGATGTACTTTCACGGATTAAGAGAATTCATGGAGACAACTATGCAACAAACCTGGAAAAGTCATTAGGTGAGCAGTAGAGCAAGAAAGAAAAGTGCAAATGGAGGAGGAGAAAGCACTGACCTTCCAAAAAGCAAAATCTGATCTAGCACAAGATGTACAGGTCATAGTTAGGGCATTGACAGTCAATACTTCTAACATGCTGAAAGGCAAACTTAGGTCATCATTAAACCAGCGTGATAACAAACCTGCGTGATTGCCGGGTCCTTTTCAGATCCAAACTAGGCAGTTTCAGATTTAGGTGGTTAACTTCTAAAAGGCACTTAGGAGTAAGCAGGAAGCAGAAATAAAGTTAACAGATGTAACCCAGTGTATGTTTTCAAGAGAGTGAATACACAGTACTTGGGTCTTTGTGTAGTCTTTTATAATGCAAACCTGACCTCTTTTGCCTGTTAAAGAGAGGCTCTGACAGGCTCTAAAGAAAATGCTCTCAGTCTTTCTCAGCAGTGAAGAAGGTGACTGTTCCTCATATTACTCCTTGCCTGTACTTTTGATTCTCGCTGTCTATTTTTATACCTAGGACTCTGTTTCCATTGGTTCTGTGCCACTGTATGGTGCTTAGCTTCCTACTTTACCTGAGTTGTGTAGACAAAAATGAAGGGAAAGGGAAACATCAGCATCCCTTATCAGCATCATTTTGGAACACAGTAAATTTCTTGTATACCCAGAAGGACAAACACAAGAGCTCTAGGACATTGAGGGGAAATAAATATAGGAAATCAACATAAAGAGAGGAAGTGAGTGGATGACCCACAAAAAAGGAAGGAGGTAGGAGGACTGATGGAAAATGGAGTAGAAAATAAATGAATAAACTAGAGGTAGAAGATGGAAAGGAAAGAGGAGACTATTCAATGGAAAGAGACAAGATGGAGAAAGGAATAGAAACCAAAATGAAAAAAGGGGAGGGTAGTATAAATAAAAGATGGAAAGTTGAAGTTAAGCTGTGGCTAGTAATAGGAAAAGAAAAAAGAACCACACATGGAACAAATATTTAAGAGGAAGAATAGATAGACAAGAAAAGAAAAAAAAGGATGGGTTTAAGAGCCAGACTGTGAACAGGAAGACAACATTGGCAGATTTAGAGCTGTCAGTCCAACTTGGATGTCCAGTTAGGAGAGCTCAGGAGTCATCAGCAGAGACTTGGACTGATAGGACCATCCAAGTCTAGTAGAAAATCTTGTTTAATAGGATAAAGCAATGTTTGAAGTCACTTTGTGCCAGAACGTATCTGTTCCTCAGAATTACGGCTTACTGGCAGGTATATGCATGATGTTGGACAAGTCAGAAAATCTTCCGGGAGAACTGGCTTTCAAGAGAAAAAGATGGAAAATAGACCCTTCAGATTTGAGATCTTCTCATGGGAGGTGTAAAGTTAACAAAATAGTAATATGCCTGAACATGAGAATAATAAGTATGAAGTGCTTCATGTACAGGTATAAATGGGGCTCCCCAAAAGATAGGTCAAGGACTATATGACTAATAATTAAATTATGTGGATAGGGTAGGAAAAAGGCGACATAAGTAAAATGAAACTAAAACCATAGAGCTCAACATTTATGTATTAATAAAAAGATAAAGAACATAGCTATTGCAGATGTAATGATGCTAGTTATGCATTGTCTATGACACTGTGTCATCAGGATCTGGTACTACGAGCATGAAATGGGAGTACTCATGCTGTGAAAGTAGTTTATTGTCACTAACAAACACAGATGCGTGTGTAAGAAGTAACACAAAAGTTATAAAACATTACAACTAGTTCTACTGTGAATTATATCCCAAGGTGGGTTAGTACAAAGTTAATAAAACTTCTTGGAGCAAAAACGGGTTTCTACCATCATCTCCTCCTTTCCAAGTGAGTACCTCAGGTATCCTAATACAGGGTGATTCTTCTTATATTGCTGTTTTCTTTGACCTAGAATGGCATAAGTTTTTGCCTTGTTTCAGTAAGGAGGTAGAGGACATCCTGTGGCTTATGATGAAGGCACTTTCTAGGGAGATGAGGATAGAAGACTGAACTCCTTAAAGCAGAAAATGAAATTGAGTCTTCAGTTTCTGGGCAACTGCTCTGACACATTCATACACAGTTTCAAGAGGGGGACAGCTACCTTGTAACTTTATTCCAGTTCTCAAACTCTAAAGAGGGGCATGCAACACAGGTGAAGAGAAGCATGGGGTGAGGCAGTAGCCAGAGCTAGGGAAACAAATGAAGTTATAATCATCTGGAAGAGATTTGTTTGACTAGAGTGTGTCTCGCAACCAGTTCACTGAGCTGAAATTTAGTAGTGATGGCTTGAGCTGAAGAATTACAGCCTGCATAGAAGAGTGACAAAGACTGTGGCTCTGAAGAGAGACAATGGTGATAAAGGGAAACACACTAACCAAAACCTTTAAGAAAACATTTGGCAGTAGAAGTAGCACTTACAGGCTTTGTGGTGACTTTAGAAAGGTGAAAGTTATTTTGTCAATGTCCAAGTTATTAATGTCCTTCCATTTAGAATGGCACAGTATGTGACATCATGGTCAATAAATTACTGAAAGGATTTTGAAGTCATCAGAAAAATATAGCAGAAGACAAACAGAATGAGTCAGAGACATATCCATCCTTAAATTTTAGACTAGAAGGGAGAAATAATTGAATGTACACTGGCGACCAGGAGAAGCAAAGAAAATTATTTTCTATGTATCTTTCCTACATGTGGTTTGTCTGAATTCAGGTTTACAACACAGATCCCTCTCCATACCCCGACCCACCACCTCTCTTTCTTTACATGCTATTTTCTAGAATAACAGCAAGTACACTACTGCAAAGAAATTGTGACCTAAATACAAACAGGATTTTTTCTGGCTGTTTAGCAGCCTTGGTTCCCATAACAGCAATGTTTTAAATAGTCTGGCTTCAGATGTTTATGATAAAAAATAAAATTCTCACCAATTAGATTGATACCAATGTGAAAAATGGTTTTAGAGAAAGATAGAAAAGAACAGAGCCAACCCAACTGAGCAATTTGGCACCATACCTATCTATTTCAAACAAGGGAGAGGCAAGTTGCATGTGAAAAGATGACTTGTCAACAAGTAATTCAAGTGTGGAAGATGACTTGAACATAGGAGCAAAGAATTTGGGTGTAGAAACAAGAACTTTACATTACCTCAGGGAGGCATTTTGCAGTATTTTTAAGAAGAGGGAGAATCCCATGTCCCCAGAAAATCCCATACTGAAAATGCAGACCATACACTGAAAGAGATCTGGTTCAGCTGCAGGGCTCTGTTTAAGGGGTTGCTCAGTGGCTCTGTTCTGACTGCAAAACCTACTCTCATATTTTGGGACCTCTGAGCTCAGATTGTTAAATTGAGACTGACGGAGGCTTGTCAGGCAGGGAGCCACTGTGGGGTATGAATCCCTTTCACTCCTGCCTTTAGGTTGCCTTATCATCTCTAGGTAGTAACTTCCTGATCAGATAGTACTTGAGAGAAACGGGAAGTCACGAGAAACAATCCTGTACATAAGCTCCTTCAGAGAAGAGGGGGGAGGCAGGGCATGACTGAAGTAAGTAGGGTGCAGAAGAATGCAGGAATCCCAAGAGAGCGAAGCTGAAAGATGGGCTTGGACTGAAGAAGTAGTGTGAGCATCCCCTGAAATTATCAAGATGTTTTTTCCATAGATGTCATGAGTACCCATGGGCTAGAAGACGGTGCTACAGTCCACCCTCTCACTGGAAAAAACCTGTATATAGGAAACTCCACAAATTTGAGTCATTCCCTTACAGTTTACGGGTATTATTTTCCACTGTGGTTGATGTAATCTGGCCTATGACTGACGGATATTTCTTTCCTCTGGACTTGATTTAATTCTAAGTAAGGCAGACAAATAGTAGGCACAACATGCAAGCAGACACTTAGAGAAAATCTAGTTTTTTCTAGAGAATGACACAGCTTACCTGCTTGTTAATGACTAAACTATATGGATTCTCTAGACTTGTCTCCGTATTTTTTTGCACACCGTTTTATCAGTAGGCAGAAATTGTGTGTGCATCTATATGGTATGCAAGTCATCTCATTGTTGCTAAAAAAGCTACATGCTGACAAGACTACATGCAAAAATCTAGAACCCGATCCTCGGAGCTGGTGACTTCGCAGCAGTTGAGACAGGAGCTTCATCATGATATTGAGTCGTTGTATATCATGTTTAAGGGATGTGATTTACTGAAGGTGAAATGATTTACACAGAAGCAAAACGTCTTTTCAGATGTCAAAATACCTTGGAGTTCTTCAGTTAACATGTTGTACTTTCACACCTTCCTGTTTTCTGATACGTCTTTCTCTCTCCTTTTGCTGTGTGAGACTCAGAAATAGCCAGAGGAAGGGCTCTGCATGGTGTTCTGCAATGAAGCAAACTGAACAGAGATTTATTGCTGCTCAAGCAAATTTAGGTGATTCTAGTTACAATGTTATATAAAAACATTCTTTGTACAGATGTGACTTGAAATGGATGAACTGTCAAGGCCCTAAATACCTACAGAACTATATCTGTGTATAGTTGTATCACTCCCAAGAGGAATATCTGCACAAAAATATTTCTGTGGCACTGCATTACATTGCTACTAATTCAGGCATATCTATATGTAGAACTGTTTCAAGGAAGGCTTGCATAGGAATGTGATGACTTTTCATACTAAAGTAGTTATATTACAACAACCTCTAGCATAGATATGTGTCAATGTATTCCTATCCTGATATATACTTAATTTTCTTCTGCAGGACTTGATAAAATCAGTGTATTCTTTGCTACACCCGTATGTTTGTACTCACATTAAAGGACTCGTACCATTTAATTTAACCCAGTTGATTAAAGTGGTCTAATTTTTGTATGTCAGCAAAGCCCAATAGGCCTGTGTATATAGATACTACATACAGGCAGTATCCAATCACTTCGGGGGTTATCAGGTTTATCAGCAAATGGATATTTGGGCCTGGTATATTTTAGCAGCTGTTTTTGCTGCAGGGATGGATTCTGATGCTCTTGCTCATATGGATTGATCTGAACCCACTGGGTACATTTTTATTTAGTGAGCTTTGAAGGTTTTCAAAATTTGATGCTTAGATGAAATTTCAAGAAATTACTGGAAAACAAAACTCTGGGAAAAAGAAAACTAGAAAGCCCCTAAGCCTCAATTCAATTGAAACTGAAATTATGTTTTTGTGTGTTTCAATTTTTGCCTTTCACTAGAAAAATCAGTATTACTACAGACCAGATCCTGAAGTGTTTTCTCAATGGAAGTTTTTCTTGAATTAAAGATTGAGGCCTGCAGGATTCGCTCAGTGTTACCACTGAAGCTAAGGGAAATAACTAAAATTATTGTGGCCATCAATGAATTTTATACAGATTTAAAGGGACTAGGGGAACATTTAATCAGAAGAGAGCAAGTTTCAGAATATCATAAACTGTGTAGTCAGCATAGACTGTATAAAGCTAACATTTTGAGAAAGACTGTTACATTTGTACAGTGCTGCTGTACATAAGCCAAGCTACAGTATTAATTTGTAAAATGAAAATCAGAGTACCTATTTTATTGGTGCTGTAAAACTTACAAAAAAAGCAAGGAGCCAGACAATCCTAGGACTTACAATTCTGAGATTAGGAGATTTCTAAGAACCTGAGGTTTAGAAACATGTTTGATGGGAATGAAAATATTATGGAATATGTTCTAGAATGGCTCAGTTAAGTGTGTGTGCGTGTTGTCTCTGTTCAGTTTTACATTCTGTGGTGTTTTGCAAAACTTTGGACATGCGCAGTCTTAGCTGTCCACACAGAGACAGGGCACGAGGGAAGATGAACCTAGGTAGCATGTAAATAGTGAGGTGGGCCAGGATTTGAACATTCGTCAGCCCTTCCTTGCTGGGAGACCCAGCTGGAATGCACTAGAGCAGAGCCTGAATGTGTATCACAAGTAACTCATCGGGGTCTAGGAACAGTGTGAAAGATTCCTCGCTGGTATTAAAAACCCCTGGATGTGTGATTGGTGTGTTTCATTCACACACTGTAAGTACAATCAACTTGTGGCTAGAAAGGCATGGCCTACAGAGATGAGTTTTGTTTTCGCACCACCTCTTACCATGGGCATTGTCCGTTTCCAGGAGAGTCTGTGCCAATATGTTCCTTAAGGTAGGGCCTTAGATGATGCCAACTTTGCTGTGGCTCTTGGCCTTTTATTGGTGTGCTGTATTGTTAGAGGATGTTGTGGCTGTACACATGGGAGGTGTGGGGCAGAGATGACCTGTGGACTGTCTGGATGAAACCACTCTTTGATTGTCTGGAAAACTGAGGGTGTGTCCCTTCAGGCTTCTGTTTTATATCATGACTGCAAGTTATTTTGATACATGGCTGCATCATCTGTGCATATTAGTGCTGCTATAGCTTTTTTAATAGCTTTTAGCAGGGTCTTGTTTTTTGGGTTTGGGATTTTTTTTTGCAAGGCTGTCAGGGCATTTTGTTCTGAATCTGTGAATATTGTGATCTTGAAGGTAGGTAGCTAGCCAAAAATTTGAAGCTGATTTTTTTCTAAG
Source organism: Calonectris borealis (assembly GCF_964195595.1). Lineage (NCBI taxonomy): Eukaryota > Metazoa > Chordata > Aves > Procellariiformes > Procellariidae > Calonectris > Calonectris borealis. The sequence goes on from NC_134326.1 coordinate 2,530,307, forward strand.
TGTTTGGCTCCTGTTTAGACAACTGGATGAAATGGGCACATTTCCACATGTTCTAGGCACTTGGCATCTCTATCTGCCCTTCTTGGTCTGCACAGACCTACATTTATCGTACTTAAAAAGATAAGCAGGGTTGGGTGGTTCCACAGCAGGATTTGCAGACAGTGGGGTACTGGGCACATTAGAATAAATATGAGGGCAATTATTTGGGCCACAAAAATGGACTAAGAATTAAATGAACCCATCAGCCAAAAGATAAATGGGGTAATCCTGCTCTTAATGTTGTCTCTTCTGGTAATGGTGGCCACTGACAAAAGCCAATAGACCGGTAATCGGTCTTAGCAGTGCTGAGTCAGAATTAGGACAATTGTTCTCCAGGGTTTGTGCATCAGGTACATTATAGTAAAAACTTTTGGGATTTATAGTGTAAGGTTATGCTCTCAAAAGTCATCCCACATGGTGAAGGGTGCCCAGACCCAGAAAGGGCAATGAGAGAGGTTTTAGCTGAATGTTGGGGTCACGCCCTCCTCTTGATAGACCAGCCCAATCCAGAGAGGATTCATTGGATATTCCAAAAGACTTTGTGGGGTAAGCAAGAAAAAAAACAACAGCGAGAGAAATAGTAGCAGAGAAGCAGTTTCTGCGCTGGGTAGTAGGTACAACATAGTTGCACTCCTGGAGGACTGTGTCCTGTGGTTTGTCTCATTGAATATGTCAGCTTAGTGACTTAGGTGTTGTATGAATGAATGCTTAAGTTTACTGTCTTTGCTGGGATTTGTGGCATTGGGGTAAAACTCATTGCAGCTGCAGCACCCTCACGCGCGCTGCTGAGGTTGTTCCATTTCATGGCCCTCTTTTTTGTCAGTCCTCCATCACAAGGGTAGAGGAGGAAAAAAATGTAACTGGAAAATAGATTGCGTTGCATTTCTCTCCAGCTGCACTTGATCACTTTGAGCCTGTCTCTGGCATCGGATGAGAAAATGAAGCCCACCTTAAATGCTCATAACTCATGGATGTGACTTGCAGAATTCTACCAGCCGAGCTGCTGTCGGGGCACGGCGGCTGCAGCAAGGGCGAGAGGGAGCTGAGCGGGAGGAGGGTGGAAGCGGGCCAGGGGGGCCCTCAGGGCTTGGGCAGAGGGACGGTGCTGCAGCAAGGATGAATCTCCGAGGGAGCAGAGGGGCAGGTCTCCAAGAAAGAGGTCGTCAAACATACTGCAGCAACACACAGACGGCACCAGACCTGGCTGGAGGCCCATTTTTTTTCGGAGCCCTGCGCTGATTTAACCCTCCCAAGCGGATGTACTTTAGCACTGCAGCAGCAGGTCCAGAAGTGCAGGCGGTTTGCGGCCCTTCCCCGCCTCCCCCCCCTCCTCCTCCCCGCGCCCCCGAAGCTTCAGCAGCGAAGCCGGGGCGGAGACGAGGGGAGGCGGCGGCGCGGGAGCCGCACCCCTCCCGGCTCGGCGGCGAGAGTCCGCGGCCAGCGGGAGCGAGGGCCCCGGCTCACCGAGGGGCCGCAACACGTGGGTGAGGACGGCGCGGCGGGGCCGGCAGCGCGGGGTCCCGCCGGCAGCGGGGCGCGGGGGCGGCTCCCGCCGGCTCCGTGTCGCTGTTCCCTGCCCAGGTGCTGAACCGGAGCCAGCCGCGGCTTAAAGCGTCCTCCCCCGCCTCCTCCTGCGCAGCAGCTGGAGCAGGAGAAAGCGGATCCGGCCAGTCCCGGTCCCTCCTCCTTCCTCCTCCTCCTCCTCCTCCTCCCCGGAGCCGCCGTCTCGGGCAGCCGGCGAGCATGGACCGGGCGGCGGCGGGGCCGGAGGCGGCCAGCGGCTGCTGCTCGCCGCTTGCATGAGGCGACCGGGCGGCGGCGGCGGGGAGTGAGGCCGGGCCAGGGCCGGGCGAGACGGCTCCGGGCCCCGGCAGCTCCCCACCCCCGCCGGCCATGGCGGCGGCTGCTCGGCGGAGCCGCGGCGGGGCGGTGGTGCTGGGCCTGCTGCTGCTGCTGGGGCTGTGCGCCGGGCGGGCGGCGGGCGGGCCGCTCCGCTACTCGGTGCTGGAGGAGCTGCCGCACGGCGCCTTCGTGGGCAGCGTGGCGAGCGACCTGGGCGTGGATCCGCGGCGACTGGCGGCGAGGGGAGCGCGGCTTACCTCGGGCAGCGGCCGGCAGTACCTGGAGCTGGAGCTGGGCCGCGGGGCGCTGCTGGTGCGGGAGCGCATGGACCGCGAGGCCCTCTGCGAGCTGAGCCCCGCCTGCTTCCTCAGCCTGGAGTTGGTCATCGAGCAGCCCATCGAGGTGCACAACGTGGAGGTGGAGGTGCTGGACATCAACGACAATGCACCGCGCTTCCCCCGCCAGGATTACCGACTGGAGATCAGTGAGTCTGCCGTGCCCGGGGCCCGCTTCCACATCGAGAGTGCCCAGGACCCTGATGTGGGCACCAACTCTGTGCAGAGCTACCAGCTCAGCCCCAACCGCCACTTTGCCCTGGACCTTAAAGGCTTTCAAAGCGGCAGCAAGCTCCTGGAGCTGGTGCTGCAGCAGCCGTTGGACCGGGAGCAGAGTGCCCTGCAGCAGCTGGTGCTCACTGCTGTGGATGGTGGGGACCCCCCCAAGTCTGGTACAGCCCAGATCTCTGTGCGAGTTGTGGATACCAATGACAACCCACCTGCCTTTGACCGCTCCACCTACACCGTGAGCCTTCTGGAGAATGCGCCACCTGGCACGCTAGTGGTCAAACTCAATGCCTCAGACCCCGATGAGGGCTCCAATGGGGATGTGATCTACTCCTTTGGCAGCTACACCCCACAGAAGGTGAGGCAGCTCTTTAGTGTGGACCCGCACTCGGGGGAGGTGCGGGTTAATGGTACCTTGGACTATGAGGAGGCATCCTCCTATGAGATCTATGTGCAGGCCACTGATCAGGGCCCTGTCTCCATGGCTGGGCACTGCAAGGTGCTGGTCAACATTGTGGATGCCAATGATAACGTTCCTGAGGTGGTCCTGACCTCCTTGTACAGCCCAGTGCCAGAGGATGCAAAGGCAGGAACTGTGGTGGCCCTGATGAGTGTCACTGACCAGGACTCAGGGCTGAACAAGCAGGTGAGTCTGCGTATTCCCCCCGGCCTCCCCTTCACACTCAACTCTTTCAAGAACTCCTACACCTTGATCACCCAGGGCAAACTGGACCATGAGAAAGCAGCAGCCTACAACATCACAGTTACAGCTACTGACTCTGGCAGCCCCCCTCTCTCATCCCAGAAGGTGATCTATGTGGAGATCTCCGACATCAATGACAATCCTCCACACTTCGAGGAACCTGTGTACTCAGTTTACATCCCTGAGAACAACCCTCTTGGAGCCTTGCTGTGCACTATCAAAGCCACTGACCCAGATGTCGCTGAAAATGCCTATGTATCCTATTCTCTACTAGATGGGGAGATTGAAGGGCTACCTGTCGCCTCCTATGTCTCCATTAAATCCGATAGTGGCAACATGTATGCCGTCAGGTCCTTTGACTATGAGACACTAAGAGAGTTCCAGGTGGTTGTCCAGGCTCAGGATGCCGGGATCCCACCACTGAGCAGCACTGTCACTGTCCACATCTATGTGGTGGACGAGAATGACCATGCTCCACAGATTCTGTATCCTACCTCAACCAACACTTCAGCAGCCCTGGAGATGATCCCACGCTCGGCATACGCTGGGTATTTGGTAACCAAAATTATAGCCATTGATGGGGACTCAGGACAAAATGCCTGGTTGTTCTTCCACCTGGTGCAAACCTCAGATCCAGGTTTGTTCAGGGTGGAGCTCCATACTGGGGAGATTAGGACTACTCGCAAACTGGGGGAGGACAGCACACCTACTTTCAACCTGACGGTGGAGGTGAGAGACAATGGAGAGCCACCGATGTCCTCATCAGTAGCCATCACTGTTGCTGTGGTGGACAGAGTTTCCAAAATCATCCCTGATAGAAGACGGCACATTAAAAGTCCAAGCAATTACTCAGAGATCACTCTTTATCTCATTATCGCTTTGAGCGCTATCTCCTTCGTTTTCCTTTTCACAATCATTGGGCTTACTGTTATCAAGTGCTACAGATACAGCCTGTATGGGGACTCCTGCTGTGCAGGGTTCTGTGGGGTCAGAGAACAGTGCCCTGCTGAATTGTACAAGCAGGCCAACAACAACATCGATGCTAGGTTGCCCCACGGTTTAAAAGTACAACCCCATTTCATTGAAGTGAGGGGCAACGGGTCTCTCACTAAGACCTACTGCTATAAGGCATGCCTAACTGCAGGATCAGGAAGTGACACTTTTATGTTTTACAATACCTGTGGCCCAACAGGAACTGCTGGTCCCTCTGCAGTGATGACTGAGAGGCATCTGACAGGACAGAGTGGGCAGAGTGCTCAAAACCTGATCATACTTAAAAATGACTCCATTACTCCTAATGAGGTGAGACTACGTTGATAAATGGTCAGCACAGTGCTCTGAGCAAATCTATACTTAAGCAGAGGTTCAAACTGGAAAACATGCCCTTTTGGGCTCACGGACACACAGCTATGAAACACGGTTCTAATGAATTCTAATCTGTGCAATGCATTTTGTTTCTAGGTAAATACTGGGACTTTCAGGGTCCATTTGGTAAGTTCAGTATATGCATCTGTTTGAGATTCACTTCATTTTTGCAGCGTATGCTGTATAGAGTATTGCCTCCTTCCTTTTTCTCTTACAGATCTAAAATTGCCTGCTGCCACAGGGTGCTAGGGAATGACACACATGGTCTTAAATTTTTAATGCTAAAACTAATATTGCAGGAAAAAATAATAAAAAAAAAGTTATTAGCTTGGAAATCAATAGATTACTTTATGGCGGTTATAGATGTTTGCTACTTCATTGATTTCATACCTAGGCAAAGCTGTTGAATTTAGATCATTGCAATAATACGCTTTGCTTACTAATGTGGGCGTGTTTTAGTTGTCTGAAAACTGCAATCCCTCCTTTGATAATGTTTCTTCTACCCAATGCTGCATGTCATGCTTCCTGGACAGTGACAATCCAGTGACAGCTTTGTAGAGAATTACAGCAAGTTACCGTCGTTATGTTACAGTGTGACAACTTCTAACCTGCTGGGTTGCTATTGAAAATTGTTTAATACCTATGGTTTGACCAGCAGTGTATTAACCTTTTCAATATTTTTCTACAGTGAAGAATTAATGGTTGCTTTGTGCTAGCATACAGGCAGTCTGCAGTTAGCGTGTGGTTTGCATGCTCTGTACAGTTTCCTTTCTACACATCTTGGGACTAAGCCAAGAAAAACTCACAAAATTCTGGTTCACTAAAGGAAAATTTTGCAATTACTGTGTGTTGATTGTACCTTACAATTGTGGCAGACATAAGATCAGTTCGTGCATTAATGTGTGCTATGCTTCCAGACGTGGGAAAGCTAGGGGAGTAACTGTGGTGGGATAGGAGCCTGACTTGTGTATTCTTGCCACAGAAATATAACTTATTTCTTTATACTTCTTCACATATGAAGGTGTTAGCATCTTTTGCAACTGTTGTTTAGTTACACAAAGATGCACAAATCTTAAGGACTAGCAAGTCTTCCATAAAAATGCTTTTAGACAGTAAAGATCATCCATTCAAAACTAATCCATTTAAAATTAATGCAGTGTTTTTCTATAAATCACAGTGGCAGGGTATGGGGGAGGTATTTTTTCTTTTTCTGTACAGTTTTTGTACCTTAAAATCTTTGAGTATAATAAAATGCCTGGAATCTGTTTGATATAGGAGGTAATATGAGACATACTCTATAAGCATGTATGCTGACGAATCAGAGAGTGAAATACACACCTTAAATCTGATTTTCTGGGGAAAAAAAGAGGAGCAATAATTGAAAATGCTTCACTTTGGATGCAAGACCAGTAGGAAATCAGTTTAACAGAGAGATTCCAATCACATTTTCGGGATCATTCCATTGAATGCAATGAATTAGCAAATTTTGAACACCAGTGCAGATCAGGCAGTGGCAGCAAAGCCAGCCCAAACTTGGAGTACAAAAGTAGAGAGATGTATAGAATAAACTAATAAATGCCAGCCTGTGTGGAGTTATGAACCAAAAGAGGAATCAATTATTCAAATAGTTCTGTATGATATAAACAGAGGTGAAATTCTGACAAGTTCTACTAATCACAAATTCTTTTCTTAGGTCTCTGCTTCTTAAACTGTCCTGTGGTAGTACATACTATGAAGATGTATGAATGCCAAGTGTACATGGGAAAACAGGTGAATGTAATGGCATTCACTAATTACTGGTTCCTAGCTAATTACATACTATAAAATCCTGTCTTTCCCTTGTTTCAAGCTCAGCATATGCACTAAAGATGCCATCCATTGCTTAGCAACACCGAATTCTACTTTTTAAGGATAATGATCTTTGTATTACTAGATCTTCAGAGAACTGTGTTTCTCTTTTTAGTTAAAGTGAACTTTTAATCAGTCTTTAAAAGCCCATGCCTTCACGTGGGAAGCATAGCAACAGGTATTGTTGCCCTTGCGTTGATTTAGAAAGTTTATCTCTGACATGTATGTTACTTTTGGATTATGTGAACAGGTCTTCTTTTTTTTTTTACAGTTTTTGGAAATTGATCTTCTATTAATTGTTCAGTGATGGGGATGGGACCGGGTGAATGGGCTTTCTATGCATGCGTATCGTACATAGGGTTTCATGGAGGCTAATATTTTGCAAATGTTTATACGGTGAGAGGAAAAATATGTCAAAGTTATTTGGATTAATCTCAGTAACACTGGATGCAATAAGGTCTTAGTCCTTCTCATATTTATTAGTAAGGTCAAAGATGCTAATAATTACTTTACACTAAGTTGTGACTGACTTCATTGGGTCATTGGAAGGATGCAGTGGAAGGGAAAACCCAGTGCATTAAGGCTAGGCAGGGAATTCTTTGTGTCTGTTAAAACACTGATTCCTGTGTGACTATTCTGACTTGTACTGCTAGTGTTGTGGTGGTGGAATGGGAGCTTGTTTCTGCAGGACAGCCTGTGCTTTTGCATTCACCCTGCTTGCCTGAATGGTCCTTTAGAGGTTTATAAGAACACCTCAAACCAAGTGTGTTTTGTAAAAGGAGAAACGTACTAACACAGCTGTACTGAAAACCTTAGAAACAGTTATTGCTGGCAGGAGTCAGGTGATAAGGTTCAGAATGCGGGGTTAATGGGTATCGCTCTCTCATCAGCTAAATAACTACTGCAGAGTGACCAGGCAGGCAGTGTAGGCAAAATATAGAGACAGCAAAATACTGTGGCTTCATTGCTGGCACTGTGCGAGGTTATGCGCAGCCTGGAGTCCTGCCTTTCGAAAGGGAAGTGCACGCAGATGTGAAGGGGGTGCGTGAAGATGTGATTTTTTTACTGGGCACTGCTGCAGTGATGATCCATCATTTTCAGGAAAGGTTTCAGTGCTTTAATCTGGAGTCCCTTTCCTCACACGCCTGTGAAGGTGTCAAGTGATGTCCGAGTGGTGCCTGGTCCTTGGTTTGTCTTTTCATCTCTCCCGTCTTGTTCTTACCGTTCTGTGCAGTTAAGTTCGTTCATTATGTCTTGCGTCTTATGACAACCTTTTCCCTTCAATGCAGGGAATAACTAACACACGTTTTAACTGGAGTTTTTTGCCCCAGAAGGCAGCCTGGCACATTCCTAATGATGAGTGGGCAGTCTGGATACTTGATAGAACTAGATATCATCTCTTCTGATTATACATTTCTTTTTTGTGTGGTGACACATGTGGCTGACAAAATATGATGTTTCATGCGATGTTCAGAAATAAATTTGCATGGTGCTCTATGTACACTTTCCAGAAAGAACAAAAGCTGCACATTAATGATGGTAAGACCCAGGGATTCATTGGAGTTTTACGGCTGTTTGCTGTGCTTCTGGCTCTTCCTCTGTATTTTGCACTTCAAAAACAGCTTGCTAAACACACGGAAAAAAAACAAACAACACTTGAGTTGCACACATCTTGATACTGCTTTAAAACACAAGCACGTTTTGAAGTGTCTAAATCTAGTAAACCCACAGCATTGTCTGGAGCAGTCTCTCCAAGAGATTTCTCACAGAGGCTTTAAAGGTATTAATGGTGGAATATCTTACAATCTCAGTTCAAGAACTTAAGCCTTTAAGAAATTCTCCAGCCCCACTGACATTGTAAAGGTTAACTATAAAAGTTTGTTCTTTTGTTTAGTGGCAGTATCTGAACCTCTTCTGCTAAGCAGGGACAGTGCTCTGTGCTTTAGGGCAGTCAGACTCTTGGTTTGATGCTTACTGCTGTGCCAGCAGAAATTTGCATCCAATATTAAGCAGAGGAGTTTTCCTTCTCTTGAACTCATTAAATACACTTTACAGATGCATTTGCTTGTTCCCTTCACCTTAGTTTTCTCAGAGTTAGGAATGCAAATGAACACTGCCAGGAAGAAAATCTTGGAGCTCCTGAATTACACCCTTTTCCAGTTTCCATTCTGATTTCTTGTATGATAAACATATGTTCAGTCTATAAATAGTTTGTTTTCCACATCAAATCAATTCTAAACATTTACAGAATGAAATCAGGAATAGAAGCCTCTGTTTCCCCACATCTGTCAGCATCGTCTCACTGGAAAATAAGCAGAGCTGTATGCGGTCAGGGGTTCTAAAAGGCCTTTTATTATCACTTCAAAGAGGATATATTTATTAAATATGTCATTCTGTCATGCGTTCTGTGGAAATAGGAATGGAGTGGGATGCTTTTAGCAGTCTCTTCATCTGGTAACTGTTTGTAAATGTTTGAGTCACACTTTTCCACCTCAGGCAGGCCCTGTTCTAACACCCACTGAAGTCAGTGGGAGGCTTTGCCTTGATTTTCATGAATACGGGATCAGGATGTTAAAAAATTTTGGAAATCCCTTCTATCCCAGGGACAAATCCTTACTGTGTTAAAGTATTAGCTGAAAAATAGGACTGAGCAAAATGTTTGTAACAATGTATTTTCAATTAAATTTATTCTCCAGGAACCAATGAAATTATTCTTAAATTAACCCATGCTATGCAATTTGAAAACAACTGTGTGAAATTTTGCATGAGCATTTGCACTACTAAGGTGGCTCCATTTTCTATTATACATGCGCTTTGTTTGTCAGACTTTCAGTAGGGTTGGTTGTCTGTGACTAGTGACATTAATGCTTGTGGGTATGTGGCTGGCAGAATGTAACCCTGGTGCCTGGAAGATCCAGCAGGAACAAACTGTTGGCGTGAGGTGTTCACCTAGAGCAGTGACAACCACTTCTATAGGCACCCGGACAGATTGTGACTCATCTCACAACTATGATGACGTGTGCTGTTACTAAATCAGAAAAAGCAGGTGATGGGAGAAACGGGGAATGGTTGATTACTTCTGTGCTGGATCGTGTGAATCCCTCACCTCCACTGATGAGGGGTAAGGACAGGACCATTGGACTTGATACATGGACTCCAAAAATCTGAGGGAAGTGGCAAGCTAAGATTACCTTAAAGTTAGTAGAATGGGCTGGCATGTGATGAACAGGGTCTTGTAATGAGTTGGGAGCTGGGGAGGTAAAAGGAACAATAATATCTTCATCAGCATTGTGTGACAGCGAGAGTATGGGGATATACAACTGGGAAGCATCTGGACCACTTCAGAGTCTGTATTCCTCTTCGTGCTTCCTCTCTGTACTCACGCTTCCTGGCCAGCTGTACCTTGTCCTGGTGGGGTTGATTGATGACACAGCTACACTTCTCACAACAAACTCTGTGACAGGGCTTTGCAGAGGCGCCCATTGACAGCTGCTGTGCAGACTCCTGTCCCGTGGGACTGTGCTAAAGACACTGCTCTACTTTGAGATGGGCCATATCATGTCATGACACAGGGACTGTGTGCTGCGTGACAGCACGTGTCAGTGTGGCAGGTTTCAGTGGGTGGTCTCGTAAAGGTGGGCTGTTCGTAACTAGAGATATAAGCCAGTCCAAGCATGCAGACTGTGAATGCCTGATGGATGTATAAGAAGCAACACTGCTGCATCTGAACCGGGGAAAGATATTACTGAACAGGTTTGCTTCTTCTACTATCCTGTCACTTCTATTGTTGTCATGCTTTTTTGCTTTTTTTGCTCCTAATTGCCCAATCTCATTTAAAGGTGTATTGGAACAACTTTTGTCTTATGACCAGAGGATCTTAAAGAATTACAGTCTGTAGCAGAACAAAAAGAGAAGCCAGTTACACTGACAAAATTGGAATTTCACCAGTTTTGCCAGTTGCAGGACATAGGCCTGTGATAACACAAGTGTGGGACAAACTTGGTCTCTTGCTGAGGTCTGAAAGTTCCCCGTCAAGCAGTGCACACACGGTAAAACTGGATGAGAATAGGTTTAGACAAAGGCAGACTGCTGCCCAACTGCCGCCTCCTCCTGTTCTTCCTGTGAAGACTTCAAAAAGTGGAGAAGTCCCAGACATGGATTTTTTCACAGCTAAAAAAAAAAAAAAACCAGCCCCTGAAAGTGTCTAAAAGTCAACTATGGCAATAGATCTTTCCACCTCCAGAGTATATTTTTCCAATCCTGTCCCCTCCTTCCTTCCTTCTTCTGCTCCTGTGGGAGCAGCACTACAGCCCTGCCTAAAGAGTAATAGCAAACAGAGAATAGTTTGGGAGTAGCCACAAGATGCCACAGCCTCCGGATAGTAACCTTTGAAAATACCATGATTACCTAATTGCTGCTGTTTCTGTAATATTGACGTGGTGATTGTTGGTCCATGCATGTGGAGTGAATGAATGATGAATTTCTAACTGATGAGTTTCTCCTGCCATCATCATCCATTTATGATCTGGTTTCTGAAAGTTCCCACTGCAACAAAACATAGGTTTTTGTCTTCTAGCCAAGAGCTGGAAAGCTCTCAGCTGAAAAACAAAAATCTATACACTGTGAGTGAGTGGCCGTTTTCTTTTTTTCTCACTCCTACCCAACTCATGTCAGATTTTTCCAGTTCTTTGCTGTAATCTCACTTCGTCTCTGTTTTGCCTGGGACTGTGGTAAGATTCCTCCTCCTCACACTGCCTATAATCCTGTGCAAATTAGTAACCTGCACCTCTCCCATTGCGATAAAGAGCAAAGGGGCTTTCCCCTCACCCCCAGCCCGGCAGTTCCCCTGCTGTAAGAAAATCCCCAGCAGAGGAAAAGCCAAATCTTCTGGTGTCAGCACTCTTCATACATCAAGAAAGGCAAAGTCAGGAGAGGGTCTGATCAGGGTGTGTTATTTTCTATCCTCTTTCATTGACTATTACTACATGGTTGACTTTGCTTTGACATCCCTGGGACCGTGGCCAAAATGGAATGAATCAGAAGATACTGGAACCATGCATAATGGGCTCCTCGTCAAGCTACTTTCTGCTAAACTCAGCAGAACCTGAGCATGTTAGAGAACTGGGGACTAAATGGGAAGGAAATTGCTAGCACAGATGTTTAATGTGTGGTTGCAAATAGCAGCCTCCTCCCTTTTGTGTAACTCAGACCATAAAGAACACTAGGATGCGCATCATCCAAGAGCATCTCACTCTTGAGTGATGCTGGACCCAGGAAATATGGTGATAGAGCTATAGCGTAAGTTGTAATTGCTCCATTTTTATTTGAATAAAACCTATTGATCCAGGGAAAAGCATACACCAAACCTCAAGAGGAAAGACAGAGTTGGCTTTAAATAATTCAGAGCATCCAACACTTTCTTTTTCTCTTTCAAGTAATGGGACAAAATTCATTTCTGATCTGTCTCCAATAGCTTGAAGAGAATTAAACCATTACTGTCATATATTATTTGTGTGTTTGGCACTGTACAGGACACACCAGGAATGAGTGTAGTCCATTATGTTTCTGGATATAAGTTCTCTCTTTGAATTCAAGTGCCTGAAGTTAAGCACTGGCTGCGATATCACCTACAGAATAACGTCTTGAGAATCCTGAGAAATAACCTTGTTATGTGCTTAGGTCTTCATTTTAAAGGACCTGAGCTTGCATTCATTGGCTGTGATGAAAATTATTGTGATGGTCCCCTGACAATGCAAAAGAGATTTTCTGGAGCAATTTTTAATCAACAGAGGATTTCTTAATTATCTCCTTATTTAGCAAGCCATTCTGCAGCAGATCAGCATATGCTGAGGTTTGTTGGTCAAAGGGTGTTGCTGGCTGTTTTCCCCTTCTATCTCTTATACCCTCTCATGAATATGGAGAATGTAGTGGTTCTTGATATTATGAAAGAACACGTCTGCCTTTGATAAAAGACTTGCTGCAGTCTGCAAATCTGATACAATCTCGTGCAGTCCTCTGCAGTACACTAAATGTCAGCAGAAACCTCACAGCAGACAGACTGCCCCGCGTGTCCCCTTCACCGGGGCTGTATTTCACACATCGCCAGGCAGATGCTATTCAGTGCAGGAGCTCAAGTTTCCTCGGCTTAGCAGGTAAACAAACAACGTGTATTATGGATTTATGATATTTTTTTGCCTCTGTCCAGAATGTTGATGAATGTACGAAATAACTGTCCACCAATTTCCAGCATTAAATGTCGTTCCACAGAGATCATCTTTAGCCAAAGGCCTTGGCGTGCAAACAAGTTTGTTTGTAACAGAGACAATCTCTGTGCCTCCATTTGAAAGTTTCTTTAGATTTGTAGAAGGATTTGGCAGTTCTGAATGTTCACAAAAATTGAGTAGCTCCATATAGACTCTTCTGACAAAATTAGCCAGATGCATATGATTTTCAGCACGTTTAACATACATTAACAACGTTATTCTGGGCTTTTGTTTCTACAGCCAAAACACCCCAATCCTGACTGGCGCTACTCTGCATCCCTAAGGGCAGGAATGCAAAGGTATGTATGGTGTTTCCCCATAAGAAGGGGAATTCTGTCTTTGTCCTCTGTGAAAAGGGCAAAGCTGTCTGGCTCCTCTGATGCCCGAGACTGACGATATTTGTACTCTGAGATGGAAAAGCCCCCGAGTTCGGCTGCTGTCACTTCCAATCTCCAAGTGTTACAGATTCGGTCTGACTGCATCTTACGCTATTATTATACTACCATAGATCTGTGCTTTTTTTATGTTTACCTCCTGCCTTTTTATACATTGACTGTCAAGGCATAATTGCTCCAATTATTGAATTATTTAACTGTGATTATACACTTTTTGTTTACTTTAAAGCTCCCTGTAATCATCTATGCTGATATGTTTCAATACACTGCAGCATCGATGCGTTTTCCATCTTGTTGTCTCTCGTTACCATAAAAGTATGCTGCTCCTGCAGTCGGTTTATTAACCACGTGGTGCAGTCAAGATGATTGACACAGTTTAAAGGACATTTTGAAGATATGAGATGGATTTTCAAAGAAGGAAGAGTGAGGCTGTGTCCAAATCTCATTAGACGTCTTTGAAAGTCCTCTGCCTAACATCGCAAGCAGTCTTTGCTATAATTTGCTACTCAGTACACCCGGAAAAAAAGAATTATAATACAGTTGGTTTTGTAGAGCCTAAAAAAATAATATCTTTGCTCTCCCTTCCTGAGCAAATTAGAAAGCTGGTTATATATTCAGGTGTAATCTGTCATGATTAATAAGACTACCTTACAGGTTTAGATGTAATTATAAGGCTGCGGTAGTTCCTGGTGGCACTACAAAGTGCGGGATGGTATGCTTTCCCAAAATTGTTGGTGCAATGGGACTGTAGTCGTCACCTTTCATCCATTATCCACAGGGCTGAAGAGCCTTCATAAGGTTGAAGTCCAAAACTCAGATTCAGACTGTCCATCCCTGAGACTGTGCTTCATGTGGGGGAGGGCACAGCGTACCTCCCCAGCTGACTTTGGGCTGCTGTCTAAAAAGGAACCTAAACCTCAGGGACCAGAAGGAAAGGAAGAAAGAGCAAGCTTGATTCTGTGGCCTGTTGGGCAAACTGGTTTCTTTCTCTTGTGTTCCTGCTGTTATTTTTGGTTTTTTAATCCCTGACTGCTTACTGCAAAATGAATAAATCTGGGGAGCAGGATCCTGGAGCAGGAATTCTCCTGCCTACCTAAGCATCTTATCTACCGGTCCTCAGAGTCAGGCGTGCTCTTGTGTATTCCCAATGTGATCCTGTGGATCCACATTCGTTTCTATACAGAGTTCAAGATCTGGCCTGAGGTTACTTCAACAATTAATGAAAAGTCAGAGCTCATTTAAAGCAATTCATCCCACAAGCAGGAGAGCTAATGAAGCCTTTCTGGGAAATTGTATGTGTTCCTCTGTTCCCACACATCGGCAGCCCCCGGCCTTACCTGAAATCTCAGGTTCTGAGCCTGCGTGATCTGCCCAGCTGATGATTTTCATAAAATGCTAATTTTTAATAAAACTTGTAGAAATTTGGTATCCATAGGACCTTTGACATCTGTCACATTTGGTTGAAACTGCCCATTAAGTTCAACTGGGAGCGTGGAAGGGAGCTGAAAGCAGATGAACAGAGAGCAGGGACACAATCACAGAATCCTGTTTCTCTAAGGAACTGCACACAAATACGTGCCTAGTTTTGCATTAAAAGTAGCAGGTTTTTTCTTTTCCTTCCATTTGAGGTGCTGGATAATAGCAAAATTGGTGCTTTCAGGATCAAGTGCTCACAATGTGACACTGTAAAATTCACTGTATTAGTTTCTCCGTTGGAGAAAATGTATTTCTCTTTCTGAATTGCTCACGAGAAGCATGCAGTAACCCAGGAAAGTGGGATCTGTTAAAGTAGCAGAATGACAGAAGCTCAAAACTAACTCTGCCAACTTTTTACCATTTGCTTTAATGCTAATACATCATAACAGCAAAGGAGGTGTGTAACTTCCTTGTTAGCGACTTCCAGTCAATGAAAGGAAAGTGTCCTGCAGGTATGTTTGTTTTATAAATTATGCTACAACTGTGTTTTAGTAAATAATCAAAGATAACTTCTGCAAGTCAAAGTAACTAGTTCTCCAATGCTCCAGCAGAATTTGTTAGCATCATGCAATACTATAGTAGTAGTTGCACACCGACAAACAGTTATGACCTTTGAAGAGTAGCAAGAAAGGGAAATGTTATAAAGCCCAGGGCAGAGGCGAACTGTATAATCTAACTATGGTATATGCTTATTCAGTGCTGTGCATATGGAGGAGGCAGGAGTCCTACGTGGAGGACCAGGAGGGCCTGATCAGCAGTGGCCAACAGTCTCCAGTGCTACTGCAGGTAAGGGTGTGAAAATCCAGAATATATGTGAGGAACTAATGTTAACTGAAGCAGACTTCCTAATGCTTCCGTCTTAGTTTTTCTTCTGTTTTGTGTCCCTGAGTGAAGTTCTTGTAAATTAATCTGTGGAATCTAAATCAAGTGGAATAATAAAGCATAAAATACATCTTTTTCTTTACTCAGTCTCAGATGAGCACTGCAGATAAGAGTCCTTGATCCCTGCCTTTAGATGTTTTTGGTTTGTGTAATGGAAGAGCTTCAGTTCTCATGTGCGTATTCAGATTCAAAATGCTTGGGTCTAGAGCTGATTTGCCCTCCATTTCAAAAGAACAGTTAAACTGGGGTCCGAGCTTATCCATTCTCCCTTTTGTTATTTTTACAAAACCAGTATGTCTCTTTGAATGTCTCTTCTCATTTTCTGTGGTGAAATCAGACCTGGTTTTTTTGCTAGCTATTTTCATTCACTAGTACACGATGATGGAAACTAAACTATTCTTTGCTTGTCAAAATAAATGACCAAAAATACATTTTAGAATGTAGCTTCATTTACTCAGTCACTGTCTGATGACTTCACAGCAGTCGATAAGAATTGGCAAAAGGTCCTCACTGAGTTAAGAAAAGAAAAACACCTTTTGCAGTGCAGGCAATAAAATATTCTCACTTTCTATGTTGGAGCAGGAATAATATAGAGAGGTGGTGGAACAGCCAGTTACTGGTGTGATCAGCAGTTTCAGTCATGTCCAAACTAAGCTGCCAACTTAGTGGATGCCCTGTGTGGGGTTGTGAGCCCTGTATGACAGCTCTGCAGGCTGTGAGTCCTCCAGAAATTCAGATGAGGAGTGACGCTCGTATCACAGAGGCAGGTCAAAGGCTGAGAAATGGGGTCTCCAGCAGAAAAGATGTGAGAGCTGCTTTATTTAATACTTTTTGGTGCAAAACTTTACCTTGACTTAAAGGGGAATTTTACCTGGATAAAGGGCTGAGGAGCAACTTCAGGATTTGCGATCACAGTTACAACATATCCATGAATTAATGGTGCCCAGCAAAACCTGCACTAGTGTTGCAGAAGAGTTGTCTGCAGAAACAAATTTGGAAATTAATATAATATATAATGGGCCCCTACGCTATAATTACCTTGTTTTTGTGTGCTCTTCCTTCTGTTGCAGGCTTTGCAAGAAGACACAGCTTGTGCATGTTATGAAGGGCATGTAACTGTTGAGCTTGCATTTGAAAATGTCACCACAAGTACACTCTAACCTTTACAAGGGGTTCCCTCAGGCTTTTCAGCTGCGCTAATCATCCTCGACTGAGCGCTTAGTGTATTACCTTATACCAAGTTCAGTATGGATGAAAATATTCATCCAGATGTTGCTTGCTGGTCATGCAGATCTCTAAGTACCTGAATGTAAATGCAAAGGTAGGATGGTCCTGTCTTCTGAGGAGGTCCATTGGTATTTGGGTCCCAGAGCCCTGTTCTACTACCTGGACTGCTCCCTGCTATACTTTTTTGGGTCTTATCATTTTAGACTCACTTTGGGAACCTGAACATCTCTTTGTTTGAGGAGCAGCAGTAACCCTTGGCTCTCATTGCTTTTTCCCTCCGTGACCATGCAATGAGGCACTTGTGCAATGAATGCATCCCTGTCACGCACACCGCTCTCTGTGTTGGTGGCTATGTACGGTGGAGAAAACCGTAAGGCATAGTGAGAGAACCTGGCAGGAGGCCCCAGCTGCGCAGCTGGAGAGGTGACAGTCCACGTGTCAAGGCTGTTACCCTGGCCCTTGGACTGAGCATTGTAGATCATTGTTTCTCTGTGGTTTTTACTTCTAGGTAATGTATTCAACCAGGTTTCAAGAAATATTTTCAGCAACAGGAATTTTTTCTGCCATACAGGAAAATGTGACGAATTAAAATTGCGTTATGGAATATCCACACTAGTTACAGCTGCCTTTAAATCCAATTTTTGTGAATCAGGTTCCTCGTAAATGAACATTTTTTCCTGCACAATGAAGACTCATTTGTTTTGTCTTTGCCTACTCCCAAGGGATTAGTAACCCTGACATAGCATTAATTAGCCCCTTTTTTTAGTGGGTTTCAGGTAATATTCTTCTCTTGTAAGCAAAAGCTACAGACATCCCTGGTCCTTAATAGCAAAAGGCGATTCATAGGGAAATCTCAGGATTAATGATTGTGTTAATTCTCATAGCTTAAGTACATCATCATGCATCACATTTTCAGCAAGATACTATGACTGTTTTAGACTTCTACCTGCAGTTTCCCACAAATACCTCTTTCAATACTTCTTTCTTTTTCTGGCTTAGGTTCAAGACCTGTAATATTTTTCATCAGGTTAACATACACAACTGACGCTTTTCAGAAGAGATTCAACTCATTATGGTCAATTGCAGTCAATTGAGTCAACAAATGCATTTGCTCCTGACATATCATTTGCATATGAATGGATTGCACCTGTGACCAGATAAACTCCTAGATAAGCTATTTGTTATCTCTGTTATCATCAGCATACTGTGGCAGCTGCAGGTCTCGACTTCTGATTGCTAGAAACCACTTCCAAGCCTGTTCTGTGCACACATTCTCCATGCAGTCGTTTTAGTCAATTGATAAATCCCAATTCAGTTTGTCACTAAACCATTCATTTAATTTAAAAATCCACAAAAGCCACGGATAAGATGCCTCACAGAGAGAGATTCAGAGAGTTAATCAATGAGAGCATTCACAGATGATGTCATAGGAACACTTTAAGAAGGATGAACAAGTCAAGTGTTAAATCAGTAAATCCTTAATTCCTAATGCATAGCTGTACTCAAACATCACATGATGGTTCAGCAAACAGGTGTTGCCCAAGCAAAACCTGGTCCTCATTTGACTGACGACAGTCCTATTGACTTTATTGCATATTTCACCCATGCAGGGGAAATCTCAATCTGGCATTTTTTGATTGTCTTTGCATTTTCTTATGGACCAGTCCAACAGTTTGTAGGTTTGTAGTCAGGATACTTCCAAGGGAAGTGGGACAAGAAGGCTCAAACTCCCTCTGGGTAGAGGATAGCATCGGGTTTAGCTCTCTGGGGCATCTTATTTGTCCCTCCCATGCTACATAGCGAGTCCAGGAAATGCGGACAGATTTCTGGTTTCTGCTCTATGTCCTTCGACAGATTTGGCAATTATATCAGACTTTCTATAGGTGACCCCTCATCTGAATGAACTTTATTTTTTGGATGCCTAACTCGGAGTAGCTGGAGCTTGATTTGCAGAGATGGTGGGAGCTCATAATAGAAACTAAGATGAACAGAAACTTTGCTCTAAACATACAGCACTGAAGATTTCTGAATAAATCAGACCTATGCATAATTCAGAGCTTAGAATTAGTGGTCATTAGACAAATCTGTGTGTACTTCTCTGTGCTCCAGGTTCCAATCTACAAAACAAAACTGGTAATGCAAGTGCTTCACAAAACACTCTAAAGACGCATTCATAGCACATATAAGACTCAGGAGAACGATAAGGTTTTGTGATGAAAAACAGCCATGAGGAATTTTAAATCCTCTATTCAATGTAGGTTTTACATGCGTGCAGTAAATAAGGCACTGGGCCACACACCACGTATATAGAGGAAAAAAAAATACTTCCATTCAGACAAATCTGTAAACAAAAGAGGAAAGGACCTCATGAAAAAATCTGCATCTGAAATTTGGAAACATGTCAGTGAAGACCATGGGTGAAATACTGGCATCTCTGAAGTTCATGGCAAATAGCCCACTGACTTCAAGGAAGCTAGGATTTCGGTGTCTAGCCTTACAAATATGCAAAGGGACGGAATTAAGATTACATAGGCAAATGCAATCCTAGAATATGCTAATTTTGTGCTTTTGATTTTGCAGTGCTAACATTCTTCTAAGTATATCTGTTATTTTTGTTTCCTTTTCCCAGGTAATTAGCTGGGGAAGAGAGGTGGTAGCCTTGTTTTTTAAAGCACTCTGATGAAGAAAGCAATTCTATTGTGTGAGATTCTACTGACCTCAACATGGGCAGTCCTCCATGCTTGACATTCATGGTGCATATGTTTATCCCTTGAACTGGCCAAGTAAACAGCAGTAGTAATATTGGCTGCTATTCCTTAAGAGAAATAAGCAGGAGAGAGGTTAGCTGTGGGTTTCATAGCTACTTGAAAAGGCAGGAGAATATTATAACCAAAATTATAACCAAGAAACCCAGCAATCAACTCTAGGTCTGTAGAGGACATATGTGCTATATATGCATGTACATATATATAAAATATATATATATGTTTGCATATATATAAAATCTTTATAGAAAGATGTATATAGCTCCTTGTTTCCTATCACCCCAAGCCTGACTCTTTCAATGTTTGCCCTCTGGAGTTTGTGTCTATCACAGCTTTCCTCTCTTATTCAGTTTTTTCTTCTGTTCCTTACCTCCTGCCTAACTGTGACCTTTTTACACATGCCATGCTAGCTAGGGATATTCCATGTCCATATACTCTCAGACTGTCCTGAAAGATTATAGAGACTCTTAGGTTTTATGCTGGGAACTACAGTTGCTCTGGAATAGATTTATGTTGCTCTAGGAGGATGGTTCCTGCTCCAATCAGCTGGAATGCAGAAGAGGTCCATCCGTGGGGCATGGGCTGTAGAATAAGTGATGAATACTGCAAATTAAATGAGAAGCAACTATAAATATGGCAAATAAGCAAAATGATCTGAAAGTCAGTCTTCCTAGTAAGTTTTGTAGTGCTGGTTTGGGGTAGAATGTTGCGAACGGAATGACTGTGGGAAAGCTGTGAAGAAAGGGAAAGGGGATGCTTGCATGGATTTTAATAAAAACGTCCAAGAATGCCTTGATAGGAGAAGAAATTATTATAATTCTTTAGTGTAAGTTGCGGTATACACAATTCTGTGTTTCACAGACTAATTTGTATGTCAAGCCAGTAAATCCTACTTGAATGAGAACGTTCCGTCAGAAAGAGACACTTTCTTCCAACGGAGCAGTGTGAGAAGGGCCCAGATGAGAGGCGGGGCATTAGTGTAAGCAGGAGAGATCTGAGCAGAGAAATCTAAGGACATGAGGGGGGACACCAGTAAAAATCTTGGAATAGGAAGGTGAGCACAGAGGATCTGGTAGAGGGAAACAATTGGAAGAGGATGCTAGAAGGTCTACAGGAGGCAGATAGCATTGGGAATGGCACAGTGCAGAGAGCACAGAGTCTTAAGTGACTACTGAGCATAGGTCACTGAAAGAAGATTGGCACACTGAGATTGGGTAATAGATTGTGATGAGTGGGATAGAAAGCCACACAGAAGTTAGTTGTTCTTTTCATGGAATAATCATTTGATCTCTCTGTGTCTTTGAGTCCATTTAACATCAGCACACAGAGGGGAATGAATGATTTTTTTTTTAAAGTTTGACTCTCTCACTGTTGCAACAGACACTGTTCTTGAAATTCAGCAGGCATAACACTCCAGTAAAAACTCACAGGGGAGCACAATACTGTAACAAGACTCTTGGCTTCTGAAGTATTTTTCTAAAAATTCAGTTTAAACAGAAAGAGCCTAAGAAAATAACTGAGTGCTATAAGACCTCGGGTACAACGTATTTCATATGATATAGCTTTACATTGTGGTTGTAAATGGAGAACAATTTCTTCTTAAATGTCAGTCAGTTTCTATTCACCTTCTTCAAATGACCTTCCTTATCTACAGAAAAAGGGGCTAATTAAGACTCAAGCAGTCACTGCGAAGAACGTGGCAGGGGCCAAAAGAGCTGCTGCTTTGAGACTGTAAAAGGTTAATTGACAAATAATGGCACAGAACACTGATCTGGCTTGGCTTTAGCAGTTCATTGATTAAAGCTGTAAAAGATAATAACTAATTAGCAACCCAGAATACAAAGCTGGCATCTTGGTTTGTTGTAGAACGTTGCAGCTGTTTAAAATGGAAGGAGCTGGAAAATGCAGCTGTGCACATCGGTATCCTCTATACTTATTTTAATTAATAACCAATTTTCTATGAAATTTCGCAATTCCAACTTTCAAAACCAGAAATACCTACATATCAAAATACCAGCTCTAAGAACCATACTAAGTGGTCTAAGAACCACTGTGATCATATGTGTAATATTTTTAAAGGAAAAAATAGGGGAAATACAGAACAGCCAAGTTATTCATGTTTGTCATGAAAATTAGTCTTCAAATCAGTGATATAATAAATCTCCAAAATGAAGGTCATAAGCAGTTTGACTAGTTCCTAAGCCTACATAGTAAAGTATCACAGAGATTTGGTTCACAGCCTCTTGTAATCATAGAAAAAATCATCTCCATAAAGCATACTAAAATCATTATTTAAAGCTGCAGTATCTCTACCAGCTCAGTAGCGTCTGGGGAAGGAAATCATGCCAGCGTTCTCCGGTAGATGCAGAGTGATGACTCTATACTGAAATAGAAATAATCTGCTAGGACCATATAAGGCTAAATCCCTTTCTTTTATCTCATGTTTTGACCTTTGTCATTGAAATCTCAAGTTAATTCCACCTAGTTGCTGAGACCTTCAACGTGATGCACAGTCCTCAGTTTTGCCCCTACTCCCAGTACTCTTTATTCCCAGGATATTCCCTGCATACTTCCTGCTCTTTGGCTTTTCACTTCCGTTTTCTCCATTTTCACCTCTTTCCTTTACCTACCTGTTTTGCCAAGTATGCACCTCTCCCCCATTTCTCTTCAAAACTTGTTTATTCCTTTCATCTAACTACTCTGGTCTCTTCCTGCTCATCTGTCCACGGTGTCTCTCCTCTGTGTTGTTATTCCAGGAATGCTGAAATGTAGATCACTGGCTTGGCCACACATCACCTTTTCAGTATTGCACACGGAACTAAGACTTTTCTGTGATAAATGCTTCTCATTTCTGACAGCCTGATGGAAGCTGGAGAGGGCTGAGAATTTCAGATGCTGCTTGGGCTGAAGAAAAGCATTTTGAAATCAGAATGATTTTTCAAAAGAACATGTCAAAAAATATAAATATTTTTATGACAGATGCAGCTTGACATACTGATAATTTTTTTTTAAAAGCTGATGACTGTTCTGACCAGGAACTCGTCTGACTTCACCACATGCAAACTATAGTTGAACCAGCAGTTTGGGCTTTCAGTATTTGCAGCCAGGACTAGGTAAATGAATAGGTTAGTTTAGATTTCTGTTCATCTGAGTGCGCAAAGAAAGGAGGGGAAGATAGATTATATTATACAGAAACTGCAGTCATGATTTGGCTACTGTTAAATTTGCTTTCTGTTATTTTGTTATTTTCCTCTTAGCTCCAAAAAAACCCTGACTGACCTGAAGTAGCATTTGTGATCTGCATCACGGGGTGCATTATTTTTCAGTGGAGTGTACCAAGTAAATTAGATGAGATGGATGAGAGATTTAACAATGTGTGATACCTTAGTCCTTGAAGACTCAGTGTAAGGGAGAAAAAAGGACTCATCAGAATTTGAAAAACGCTAATGCTGGAAACTTCAAAGATGTGTAATCTGTTGGTCTTGATATATTTGACCAAGACTTTGTTTTCATTTTGACTATGTCTTAATATACTGTGGGGAATTCTTGATTCCACCTGCTGCAAAGATTTGTGAGAGGAATTAACCTTTCTCATTAGCCCCAGGCAATGCAGAATACATTTGTACATCTTGTCATTTAGTCAAGTCCCTGTGCACGTGCAGCCCTTCCGTTTAGTTTAGGGCCACATTTGTCCCTGACTGGAGCCAGTTGTTGAATTTGCCAAAGTGGAGATGACCATGTCCAACTTCTGCTCTCCACATGGGGTGATTGTTCCAATGCAGATTTCTTGAAGGTTCGTGTAAGACTGATAGCTCCAGCTGAGATACTAATAACATAGGAAACCTGCAAAATTTCTAAAACCTGGAATAAAATAAGAATAACGGGAGCAAAAGGCTGGTGGTTTTCTGTGACTGAGTAATATGAAGCAGGTGTTCCCAAACAAAAGCTGCTGCAGCTCAAGACTTTGTCATTCTAAGGAGTGATAAAGTAAGAGATTTTACACAAGCAGTTTAGGTGCCTAGCTGGCTATAATTTCTGTATTTAGGTGCTAGGAGGAAGTTTAATGACAATAACTCCTTGTCTGCTTAATTCATCTTTTCCTCTTTGCTTCCTCAAAATGGAAGTTACAGTTGCACCTAAAAAATGTTTCTCATTCGATAGCTGTTACTAACTCTACTTTGTTTTAAGAACAAAGTAACATCTCTTGAAAAGTACCTGATTTTGATTGTGGTTAACTTTATGACGTCTGTAATGGCCAACAGTTTGTTAACTCTTTTGAACCAAACACCAAAACCTCAGTTTGCCACCCTGATTAACCTACCATCTGGACGTTAGTCATACCCCAAATGATGCTGTCCTGAGCAAAAAGGGGTGAGGGGGGACAAACAACTTCTTACAAAAAAATAGATTTGCCAGATGATGTGATTGATTCCTAGACTTCTGGTAGGAAATTATTTTGTAAATAAAATAAATAAGTCCGATTTTCAAATCTAAGCAACTTTTTCACTTGTCCATTGCTCTAGGCATGTGCTTCTTTGTGATCTTGGTAACAATACCAGGAAGTGTGTCCTGCCTGCCTACTGGTAAAATTCTGTAGCTACAGAGAAGACAGGGATTTTGATTCCCATCTCTATTATTTTTTCAGAGGCTTCAATAAATACATAGAAAAATCACTTGTTTGCAGCTGTACTACCTTGGGTTGTGATCTTGTCAGACTTATAAGCTAAACAAGTGTTTATCTGGTCAGTACTTTGGGGAATTGATGGTAATCAAATTGTTTCCACATGAGCTTACAGCTGCTTTATTTTCTCCCTGTTGTGCCTCCCTTTTATGTGTGTTTTGTTGTGTTTTTTTTTCTCCTTCTCTACTGCTGTGGGCTTAATTTTATTCTTTTTAGATTCTTCTTGAAAGAAAATATACTCAAGTAAATGTTAAAACAACCTATCATATTCATGATCCCAGGGGAATTTCAACCCTGTTATCTCTTGCAATATATAATTCACTATCTAATAGAAAATAGGTGGATAAAATAAGGAAGGTTCTAAGCAATTTTAAGAAATTTTGAACTGGAATGTATTTCTATTGCAGGCGATGGAAGGAGAAAAGAGGTTGAGGGAGTACAGACCGCTCTGTGTTATTACATCTTCCCTAATGGATGTCTGCCTGTGTGCAGCACTTTGCTGTACACAAGGGTCATGAATGTATTTTCCATGTGTTTATTTTTGTAACTGGGCATTGCTTCAGCGTCTGTTATTAATGCTGTAGTGTGGCAGTGCCTCTCAGGTCAGACGGCACTACACAAAGCCCGTACAAATAGCAAACGACAAGCCTTGCCTTAAGGAACTTACCACTTACATGAGCAGGGCAGACAAGGTCTGGGAACACACGGGAAAGGGAATGCTCGTTATCGTGTCTTAAAAAGGAAAAACACAAGATGCAGAAAAATTAAAATTATTCTTATCACAGAGTGCTCTATAGCGATGCTGAGGACTGGATCAGCATCCACCTGGCCCCAAATGCTCTCACTGCAGCAGGGGTGAGCAAAGAATAACAGAGCTGTGAGGCTCTTTCGGGGCGTCCTTCCCTGCTCCTCTCCAGCCTGCTGAGCCATAGAGAGCCCGTGAGGTCAGGGCTTCCTGAACACTTTGTGATTATTCTTTCAGCTTTCATGTTTCACTGCTGTGCTTACAGGCCCTTTGCCTGCGATGCCAGACCTTTAGCAGCTCACCAGCCCTGCTTTTAAAGAGGCAGGCAGAGGCTGCTTCACATTCCTCCTGTCCATTATGTTTCTCTCTTTTGCACCCCGCTGAGCTCTTTGCTGTATCCTTGCTTTGGTGGGACTGCCAGAATAGAACTGGGCTGCACAAAGCAGAGAAAGCAATGCTGCAATACTGTATTTTTCCAGCACCCATGCTGGACTATTTATGTAACATTGACCTAGAGATGCTGAATTTACTTTGAGAGCTGAACTCTGAACACATTTGGTCATTACTTCTGTGCACTCAGAGGGTGTAATGAGAGATGTAAAATAGTAATAGCAGCATGCAAAGGCATCCCCTTCATTATGGGGATTTAATTCTCAGAAAACCAAGGCTCTGGCTCTGGAGGGAATGAATCTGTGTGCAGCTTATCTGCTCTTGTCTTGTATAATTACAGTCACCCATCCCTAAAAGCATGCACTCTTAGCACGCACATACAGCTAGCAAAATAAATGGGTTGATTAGGAAGAAAAAAAACCCACAAACCCTTTGTGGTCTTGTGGAAATTGTTTCTATGTGTTTATGCTGAGAAAAATAGTGTGCAGCTTCTGCTTGTACAGGTACACAGGACGGATTCAGAGAAGGCAGGGGAGATTTGGTGCAGCCTGTGGGACCTTGTGCGGAGCCTGCACGCCCCAGGTCAGCACGCAGTGCCAGGATCAGGTACCAAAAGGCAACCAAAGCAAAACGGTTAACAGCAGCAGTTCATCCCACCACAAATGCTATCAAGGAGGCTGGAGCTAGAATAGAATTCATTGGTAGTGGTTTGAACATGATGAAATTAAATTGGTTATATTTTGATGGAGTTTGTTACTAGGAACAGAGCAAGTGCTTCATTTGCATTTGTTAGTGGCCCAGTTCTGTCTTGTGCCTGCCTCCCATGACTTGTTTTTTGACTGTTAAGAAAAGGAGTTATTGAAGAAGCAAGTAGGATTTGCGGACTGGCAAGCAAATCCTGTGCCGATGGATTCACAGGCTCCCTTGGGATGTGTGTGCTATGCTGTTGCATAGAGTGGGGTGGGATTTGAGGGGCTGCAAAGGGATTTCAATCTCCATGTAAAGGTCAGACCTCAGTCATATAATACTGAAGCACACACAAGACAGGCTGCTGCCCAGGCTGGGAGTGGCACTGATTAAATACCTAATTGTGCAGCTAATCTCCTTAGGCTCACTTAGACAATTAATGGCAAGAGAGGTCTTCTGCCCTTCCCTCTCTGCATTTGTCCCTGTGGTTACTGGAGCTGGCCGAGGGATTTTGCCTTAGGTTATACCTTCTTATCCTGTAATCACACCTCCTTGGCCTAGTGCCTGGTCCTGTGGATTGCTTATTCTAGCTAGGTTATTCAAACCTTGGAAAAGAATACCTAGATATTTCCAAGAAGCAAGCTCTGGTCTTCAAGTAATTTCAGCAGGTTTTTCACATTCAAATTTTTAATACATTGCAAGGCACTTGGAAATCAAGAAACCATAGACTGAGCTCAGAAACAAGGAAGTATTGAATCTTCTTTAGTTCTCTTGATTCAATTTTCTGGTGTTTTTGTTGCACATAATCACTTGAATATGGTAACTAAGCTTAAAGGAAGAACAGAATGTTGTAAGACTCAGAATAAGATCAGAGGGGTTTTGAACAAAGGCAGTGAGTGAAAAATGGCAAAACTTGTATTAAAAATATTATCATAATACTGAAAAATGCAGAATGAACAATTCCGCCCCCAGGTTTCTTTCAAATACTGCCTGCAGACCTCACAACATTGCTTTTAATACACAAAATCCAAACTGGATTTTTCATGACCAAGGAATATTACACACCTTACACACCTCAGGATCTGCAGTTGCAAGTTACATTCTCCTCCCTCCTGCTCTCAGTTTTTCACTATCTCATGCTGTATTACTTTTCCATGATCCTGTATGCTCCCAGGAGCAATTTTAGTGGTAAATCAACTTGCACGCCTGTAGTGGTGTTTAAGTGGTCATAATTAATACGTACAGTAACTGAATACTTTGCCTGCAGTGTTCACCATACCATTTCAAACTGCTCCCGTTGTCATCTCAGACACTATAAGCAGGCAGACTGTAAGGGTAAGCAGTGTCCTTTCCAAATGCCTGGAGTCAAATGTATTCAGTCACAAACAGAGGATAAGCCGGCCCAAAGAAGTAACCTGCAACTGCAGCATGCGTAGACTATCAGCAGGAGGAGTGTGCTAGCACCACACTACTCATTAGGTTTCCAAGGGATTTGTTCTCTAGTTATCATGCATAATGTCATCTCTTCACGGCAAAAATTACTTGTTCTGGGTAGATTATTATCTTGCTGCAAATTTATGCTAAGTAGGTAGCAGAGTCTCCCACATGTGTAGCTGGAAAGAGAAGAATTAAAATAAATGAATAACATAAGTGTCAGATTATCTGCCTCAGTTATTCCCAGACTTCACTGCAGCTGGGAGAAATAAAGCACCGTGATCAACATCACCTTTTGCTTTCAATTGGGCTTATTTCCTGTGGGGGGAGAAAGGTCAGAGAGTTTCACAAGGACCACACACGCTGTGGATCCCTGTCTTTACCCCTCTGAAGAGTGCAGGAGCAGTTACATAGTAAAACTGTTTTCAGTAGTGAAGTTTCGAGACAGAGCAAAGCACATTTCTGTTGTTCCACGCTGTAAATCAGTATATCCATCTCAGTGTACAGACTTTCAAACTGCAGCTAAACTTGTCTAGAAGACCCATTAACGGGAAAGAGAACTACTTACTTCTGGGCTGACAGGCAAAATCATTTGGTGATCCTAATCCAGTTCCCCACTGGCAATTTGCCACATCGCAGAAAACATTGTCACAACCAAAACTAATTGGCAGCGCTAGCGGGGAGGCCAGTGGGTCATGCAGACTAAATCCCTGCAGGTCAACTTCTGATCTTTTCTGAGGCCTGTTGGCTAGACAGCACGATGGGATGCTCGGAGCATTTCTGCCAGCTTTGTAGCTGTTCTCAGTGGAAAATATATTCCCAGCTGCGAATACTGATGCTATGATTGTTTATTTCTTGATGCATTGTTATGACTCTTCAAATTACATGTCAAATACAATTTTAAAAGCTTAATCCTCATCAAGGTTTACAATTAACCTCCTTATTCTTGCCTGGTATTTTGCTTTTTGCCATTCCCAGATGGCAAGTGTTTGTAACAGACATTGTAGAAACTGCATCTGGGTCCTTCATAGCTATGGTGCCCTGGCTGGAGATCTTTGATAATAACTTCACTCTAATCTGCAGATTCTCCTTTCCGTTTGTTCATTTCCCCTGATTAATTTGAATTAAATACTAGTTTAGGAACTCTTCATTGTTCCTTCATGTGGAGTAAAAAATCATCAGAGGGTGGAATGCAGGTAAAAGTAAAATGTAGGTGTTTCTTCCTGCTTCATACTAATCTTCCAGGCAGCCTTAGAGTGCGCTCCACTTGTGCATTAAAGGAGAGAAAGAGGCAATTAAAGAGTCTGAAGTATCTCTTTGAGAAGAGCTGCAACAACCTTATGTTAACTAGAGCTCAGTACAAAATCATTGCCAAGTTGGCCTGCAAAGTTGCTAGGAAACCAAAATAAAAATAGCAGACTTTTGTTGTTATTCGTCTTTTTTTTTTTCTTCTTTTTTTTTGTGATGGTTAAGCAAGGTTATGGAGGATGGAGGGAGGAGAGAGGCTGCACAGACCAGAGTTTGGAGGAAGCAGTAGGAAGCTGATCTCTGTCCTGATGTCTGTAGTCCTACCTGTGTAGGACCAGGCTTACTGCAAGTAATTTTAATTAAAAAAGGATTTCGTTTTCAACTTTAGGACAATGTGATACTTCCCTGCTCTTACTCAGCTTCTGTTCCAAGAAACATGGAGGCAGCTGGCAGGGAAGATAGTGAGGCTTGTAGCAGGGAAGAGCTTGCCTGCATTTCAAGGAGGCTATGTGGACTAAATAGGTGGGCTTTGTGTAGTTGCAGCCTAAGTGTGGGATTTTTGGGTTTACTTTTTCTTTCAGTTCTTGCCATACATTTCAGTCCTCCCAGCATTGTTTCTCCTCTGACTATAGAGTTAGCTGGTTCAGGGAGCTGATTTGCCTGAAAAGGCTTGTGTAGGCTTAATTTTCAACTCAATTAGCTGCTGATGAGAACTAATACTGGCACAAAAAGGGGTGGGGATACCACAGACTGCATGGTGGAACTGCATCTTCAGAAGAAAGGACTCTTGCGCTTGTAGAGAATCAACCTTGTGAAAACATAGTGGCAGAAAGAGGAAACAAAAACCGATCTTTTTGTAGAGTTGATCATAACAGATAATGAAGAGAAAAGGAAGATAAGGACTTTCATTATCTGAGTAAGAAGCACACAAACAATGAAAGAGACAGTATGTCCAAGAATAATGAAGCATTTGATAAAAGGTTTGAGAAGTCTAGCAATCCCCTGACAGAATTAATTCTTCTAAAATATGTTATTTTTGAAGTGTATTTATGAAGTAGAATATTGAATAGATATCTGCATGAAGAACATAGAACTCCAGCACTGGAGACACTGATTTCTGAAATGAAAGATGAGATACAGACGGGTTACAGCTACGCTGTAACAACAACTTAGGCTATGTTCAGCATGCATGGCTCCTCCATATTGCAGTGAACTTGCAAAAGTACTGAACATTTCTCCCATTTGTGCTCCCTGGTCTGCTTATGCAGAACCTCGGGTGTGGATAAGCATTGTAACAGTCAGTGAACCTGGCTTTGGGGCCACTCAAAAAAAAAAAAAGTCAGAAAAAAACCCAGGTACAACATCAGAGAAATGCTCAGATCTTTAGGGGATGGATCAACATTTGACTGCTATGAACACAAGACAAGTGTACCAGGTCAACATGTAAGAAACTCAGAATTAGGAAAAAAACAGATGGTGGGTTTTTGGTTTAACTTTCGTGTAAATGATGGCATCCCAGTTGGTCACACAGACTTGTGAACTCAAGCAAATTCTGGTGGAGAGAAATGACATGTTACATTTAGTTTGTCACTTCCTAGAGCAGGTAACTAAATCAGATCAGCTGAATTATGTTCACCAAGTTCCTCTTTCACTATTATTCGAGTAGCCTATCATGACTACTGGAAATGCTGACATCTGTGTTGTAGACGGAGGCCAAAACACGCAGAGCCATAACTTCGGTGTGCTTAGTTAAGACTATAACCTTCGCCCTGTGCTGGGAGAGACAAGCAGTGACACTGTGTGTGGAAACAGATTCACTCGAAGGCTGGATACTGTAGCCATCCAGCCTGAGGAAAGCGAGGTACAAGAACGCACCTGGTGATGTGGAAACGTACAACGAAGGTGAGACCTGTGGTGTGATTTTAGCAGACCCAGGCATTCTCAGTAGACACGCCAGTCAGAAAGAGCTGCCAGGCATTCAGCTGCCGTATGTGCAGCCGGTCTGTTTGATCAATGTCCAATTCCATTTCAGCTGGATTGTGCTGCCATCTGCAATATCATCAGCAATACTGATAAGCAGCAATATTGGATTGGAGAACGTGACCAAATACTTGTGTTGCATTAACAGAACTATTTGATGGCTGGTGGGCAATTGCAGGCTGTTGAGAAGAAACCCACTATCCATGAGACACTATTGCTTGGAATTCATCGTAGCAGGCAGAGTAAGCCTTGCTCGTGGTTGCAGAGTTGCATGAGCATATTCACAAGAAGAGAGGAGAGAGAACTCGTCACGGGTTCTTCCTGCCCTTCTCATGCCCTCTAAGGATATGTTTTTAAGAGGAAGCTGAAGTCAAAACAGAATCCACTGTGAAGTCCATGAAACTACTGAAATGCAGATGGCCCTCAGATGTAGTTATACCACTGCAGAAAGAACAGAGTCCGTGAAGAAAAGAAATTGTTATACCCACTAAAATTAGAAAGATGGATCCACAGCCAAATAATTATTTAAAACCTTACAGATAAATTGAGAATCAGCATTGACAACTCATTGAAAAAAAATCAGCTATTTCCACCATCCAAGGACAAACTGATCTGCCCAAGGCAGTCTTTCCTGACTATGGTGCAAGGACTGTGTTCCGCCAGACAGAACAAGAGGACTCATCAGACTAGCTGACTGCCTTTGTTTCAGCTTTTGGTAGGCATTTCTGGGAATAAATGCTTAAGGGCATTAGGGCTTGAAAGATTTTTTATTATTGATATACGCTGACAATAGAGGAACTCCAAGATGTCTGAATGGCACCCATGTAGAGATTACCATTTTAGTGAAAATGGTAAGAAAAGAAAGAAAGCCTGGAGAAAAAAACCCAGATCATACCCTAGAAATGCCTCTTTCCACTGAGTGTAGGAAGGTTGTAGCCAACTACGTCCCTTTCATTGCAGACTGAGCTTTACAGTGTATCTAAGTGAGATGAAACCTGCCCCAAGACAGGAAAATTTGGCCGGGCAGAGAAGCTGAGGATGAATAAGGCAGAAGAAATCTGAATAATGCTAACTTCTGAAAACTCCAGGAGTCCACAGGAGACTGAGAGTCTGAATGGACAAGCCCAGACCAAAGGATAGGAAGGGAGTTAGCTGTTTATAGTGTCACCAATTGCCTTTCCAAATTCTCTACTTTCCTATCAGTATCTAGGAAGCCCTTCAGATTGTTGACTTGCAATAATGCAACAAGACCAGATTCTTGAAAGAGTAAAAAAAACCATCATTCAGAGTTCCTGCCTGTATTCACTCTCCTTCCTACACTATTAACCCTTTTAGCTATAGGTTTTCTGACGATTTCTCAGTGTAGAGGAGATCCTTGTGCATTGATCATTCACTTCTAATGAATTCTCCATAATGGCCATAAAATTTTTTCCGTAATCCACATATGTGTAATACCTTGCTCTAGTTTTCTCTCTCTTTCCTTCACCCCGTTGAAGTGACAGTGCTGTTTTCATGCATTTGTATCTCACTTCCAGGTGATCAGCGTTATTTTCATGCACTGAGCTATTGCTTTTAGCATCCTTACCGTTTACTTGAAAGAGGGGACAGAAGATCTGAGTGGGGAGCGGAAAACATGATATTTATGTTTTGTTCTCTTTGAACCACAGCTTGTGCTCCTTGTCCTCCCCAAGCCATAGTTGCCTTGTTGCCCTTGGGGATTCCTTTCCAAGGACAGGGACTTTCATTCCCCCTGGAGAGATGAATAGCTATGCTCATGGCTAGGAGTCTCAGCGTTGCATTGGCATGCCCTTCTTCATGGCATCTTTGAACAATTGTGATTCATGCAATGCGTAGACTAGCACTGCATCTCATGCTCCTGGACCAAGACCAGTGAGACCTGGACTTCTGTGAAATCTCATTGTTTTCTGTTTCTACTGAAATGAACGGGTTATCCAGTTACTGTGGTGGGAGAGCCCCAGGTTTTCTTCTGAATCCTGAAAATGAATGAAAAGCTTACACGCATGTTTAGCCCGTGCTTTCTATGGAAAGTGAGGCTCTGTACTACTCAAGCAAGTGGCTGTTCTCTCCTTACATGGGCTGACCAGTCATCTTTTGCTCCTGTTGAAGAACTAAAATGCTGAGGTTGTGGTGAGGGTTGTTTGGAGACTCCTAATTACCTGTATATTTTTTAGTTTTACTTTTAGCTCATTTATGGAATGTAGATTTCCCAGTCTAGCTGATGTCTTCCTTAATGTTACATGGTGCCTGGAAGGCCAAACTATTTTTTTTCCAAACATTTCAACAGTCTTTGATACTACTGCCCGGGGTTTGGGTAATATGCTGATGGATTCTGGCAAAAGTGGACAAGATTGCATTGGACTGGTCATACATCTACTTTTGAGATACAGGCTGGGGATTAGAGAAAATAGTAATTAAAGATTTGCTCTACCGTTTCGGCTTCACAGCAATAACCTTTCCTTTGAGCTGTGCAGAACATTATACTTGAGAAGTTATTTGAAAGCGAATTATTACCACTCCGATGGACAGAGCTCAGTAGTCAAACATCCAAAGACCATCTGATTTAAAAAAATTAAACTTCTTGTTTGTTTTTTCTACATCATCAGAGTTATGACCCTTTTTTCTTTCTTCTCCCCCCCCCCACCCCGTCCTCTTCTAAAGCCATAGGGATTATAGATTTGATTTTGTTACATTCTGAGATTATATAGTGCTGGAGCAGCATTTGAGCCTTCAAAAAGTCTAGCAGCCATTGTGTTGCACAGCACAACACAACACAGCACAGCACAGCGTGCAGCAGCACGTACAAAATGAGAGAACTGGCCATTTTGCAATTCAGAGTAATTACTGGTACAAGGTAGAGCTGTGTTAATTCCATGGTATTAGTTTTTGTGAACATATAAATCAATTTTCTACAATAGCTTTGGCATGCTAGTCAAGCCAATGTTCAACATCCGGTGCTGCTGCTGAACTGTGAATTTTTAGATATCCTTGGTCCTGGCTTTTGGATGCACAACTGCTCACTTCCTATGTTGGGTTAATAGTTAAGGTCAGCTCTGATGCTGAGAGTGTTACTGTTTGAACTGGTGAATAGGTATTCCTGTAGAGCAGAGCTTGCTTTCTGCTCTGCCAGATACTGAGTTTGTGGCCTTCTGGGCTGTGTACAAATTCCTTCTACTTTCACAGAGGAACTGAAGAGACAAGAGAGGATTGTTTGTGTTTTGAATGGCCTTTATTCACTCTGAAAAGAGGCAACTGTTGCAGGTTTTTTTAATACAGAACACGTTGTCTGAAACTGTGCAATTCTGATGGTAAATATGAAAAATATATAACATGGATTAAGGTAAGAGGAATATTTCGTTGCTGAGATAAATTTAGTATTTGTGACAGGGGCAAATTGTTGCACCTGGCAGTGAGGTCGCCTGTTTATTGCAGAGGAGAGGTGCTGGGCAGAAATTTCTACCTCCTTTGCAGACCTGCTTGTGTTTCATTTTTGACCTGGAAGAATCAAGGCTAGTAGCCACTGGCTATTTCTTATTTATGCATTAATCATTCTTTTATTTCTCTGCTAAGGTTGGCAGTTAGTGAAAAAGATGTTATAATTGTTATTTGCGGTGTGGAGATTTGTCCCTCCCACCACTTGACAGAGACCCATCACTTCATAACACACATAGGCTGGGAGGTGTAAGTTGTGGCAGATGCTGGAATCTGGAGGTGAAAGCTTCCAAATCGTACCAATCACTAAAGTTTCTGAGATACAGACAGTCCATCCTAGCCAACATTCAGCTGGGTTTTCAGAATAACTCGGGTACACCTTTATGCTGAGACAACAGTTTGAATGTACAAACAGAGTTTCCAGATGAGAATGTCACTGCCTAATTGGGAGAAACATATTCAGGTCAAGTGCCAGACACAGTTATGCAGAACAACAGTGTTGGTCTGCACAGCCTTTAGGGAAGCAGCATAATACTGGGATACTGAAAAAGAATCCTGCAAACAGGCACAGCTTTGACGGAAGCCATCAGAAGTTGTTTTTCTGTCTTGCAGACCATGATTATTGATTACCCAGTCCTGTGAGTCTCAGACATGAGCTTTTTATTGACTGGAATTAGATTTATGAAGGCAGTTACTTTGCAGCAGTAGCACACGCGTGGCATGTTCTGTTTGTCACAGATGCCTGGGTAAGTGAGAGCACCTGTTATTAAATGCATGATGGTGTAGGCAATAGGATGGATAAACAGACCATGAAATTGTATTGGGTCAGTCCTATGCTGCCAATCCGGAACACTCAAAACTTAATCCTCAAGTAGAGATTGTTTTAAAAAGTATGATTTTTTTCTAAAACAAAGAATGACTTCCTTTTATTTGCTTTCTGGTGCATTAGCAGGCAAAAGTAACTTTTTTTTTTTCCTTTTGAAATCTGAGATTCTCACACAATCACAAAGCTACTGATGTTTAAGTAAAGTGACAAATATTCTGAAAATTGGCAGGATGAGTGGGCGTGACATGATCCCACAGTGCAAAGACTAGAGACACAAAAATCCCACATGGGTAGAAACAGCTACATGAGAAAATTCAGGCTGCAGTTTATGCTCTTTCATTATTTAATTGTAATTAAAATACACCAGCCACAAACTTGATTCCATTCTGTGTGTGTTAGACTATGGCAGTGCCACCTGCTCAGCATTTTTCTTTCTTAATGCAGCTTTTGTACTGAGCCCAAAGCAGAATTACCTGGGGGAGCAGCAGAAAACCTGCGGATAGGCTTGTGATAGCTGAGGATTAGAAGGCAGGAAACTTTGGCTTCTGAAGACAAGCAATAAAACAAAGCTGGAGGCAGGAGTGGGAAGGATATTTGGTCAAAGTATGAACTGATTCCTAAGTTATTTGTAGAGGGAAAAATAGTGGGGTTTGCCTTAAGAAAGCTCTGCAGGTTTGGGTGCATTTGCAGACATAGTTGTCCAAACAGGTGACTTTTGGATCCCTTGGATCAATGAGTTTATCTCAGCTTCTTCAGTAGGGGGAAAATTATCCTACCTGGCCCCCCTTGGTATACTTTGATGAATGACTGAGGCCCTGAAGAGAGCAGCTGGGCAATTCTCAGATGATTTTCGGTATTTATTAACAGTTGTTTTGTTGGCATTTTGTTGGCTTCTCCTCTCACCTTTTTTTTTTTTAAATTGTGTCTGTATTGCTAAAAAATATTTATGTGCCAAAGGGAAAGCTCTGGCCCCTGCAAAAAAAAGGATCACAATTCATTTCTGCTATTTGTTTGTCTCAGATACTATAGGCAAGGCTATACAGCTCATGTCAGTATTTGCTATTGAGCCTAAATATTTGTCCTCCCTCCAGGTATTGTCCCCTCCTGAAGCCTGACACATCAGCTTTAAGCCACTGGCAGATTTGCTCATCCACAGAGATACAAATCTGTTTGCCTGTTCACTGAGTTGTTTCACTAGAGATGCAAATTGGATAATTGCTGATGCAAAAATTGTCGATAGCTGCTTGTCGAAGATCTGCATGCATGATTATACTGTTTTTACAGGGAGAGGTATTAAATATTAGTGCTAGTTTCAGTAAATATGCACACACGTTTTTGAATATAAAATTCAGAATCGTGTGCCTCTCTGGCGAGTAGAATGAACTAGATCAAGCACAGCATTTTAAAGCGTCCTTTTGCTGTCTTTTCTCCTCGGTACATATATATGTGCTTTGACTGCACTTCCTCCAGTCTCTAAGCCTCTGCAGAAATTCCAGCCACTGAGCAGCTGCGTGTGTGCTTGAATGAAGTGTGTGCTATTCCGTGTTTCAGCAGGAAGAGATAAAAATAGAGCTTTTTCCTCCTTGTTGTCATGAACTATGTTTCTGCTGGCTACCCCACGCCATTTCTTCTTCAAGTCTGGTGTAAAGGCAATATGTTTAAGTTAGGTTCAGCGCTGCAGTTGAGGATCATAGGGAGACTATGAAGCGGGGTGAGGATTACAGCCATTTACACCTAGCACTTAGTGGAACAAGGCATATCAAGATTAATGAATGGCTGCTTTTGCTGCTGTCCAGGCAACTGGCCTTTTGCTGCAGAAGTTGCCTTTTTTTTTTCCCTTTCCAGTGAGGGAATATATTGAAATAGCTGACAAAAATCCCCCTTTACGAAGGGGGGGATGAAGCTCTTTTGGCTTTGTGCGCCCCTGCTGACACGTGCTGGTCTCACACCATTGCAATGAAGAATTGCTACTGTTGCCAGCTCATACACCTAATGCAGTCAGCGGAGAGGTCTGGAGAGCTGGGGGGTGAGTTGGTGCCTGACACCTGGCATCCCCAAGTAGGAGAACAGTGTTCCCTGGTATAGCAGGAATATGCATTTGTCATCATCTGATCTGACATATGTGAGCGGCACCACACATCGGGACTCTGTGAACCTGAGTGGTCTGCGTGGACTAAAATGGACCAGGACATAATACCCATTAAGGTACTATTGTGGATACAGAGTTGATAATGTTACAAGCCCTTTCCTCCATGACCTGACCTGGTAGCTGTGTGACTGAGGAAAGATGCTGGGAAAGTAGACTCTGAAATGAGGTGTCCTTTGAGGTGGGAGAGGGCTTGGCCCATCCTAGGAAGCACAAAGGCTGGTTCAGGAGGCCCTGGTTGCACACGGCTTTGATGGAATTGCAAATAATGTGGTCTTGCCTCACATTTCCAACTCAAATCAATCTTTAAAGTGTTCCTGAGGTGTAAGCATGTGTTTTGGCCTACAGTTTCTGAAAGAAACATTGTCTTTACATTACGTGTGTCCACCCCTGTGCAAAGACTACTGTGGGTATTAGCAGACCACAATTTACGCAAAGAATGTCTCAATGCACGCACCTCCGTCACCGGTTTCCTTTCTGCTAAAGAAGTGCCTTGCACAGCTCCCCATCTGCTGCGGTTCAGAGAAGTGTCCAGGTTATGGATTGGCGTACATGAGACTGACACTTCACGGCGGTCCCTGTTGCTGTCAGGAGTTGCTCTCCGCATCGTTCTGAGTGTACTTACATATAAAGCGTATATGTAATAATTAAGAAGCCAGTCACCTCCTCAACGATCACAGAAATTCAAAAGAAATGAACCGATTGTATATTAACATGTATGTCTATACACACAATTACAACGGGAAAACAAATTTAAAGTTTAATTCAGTGTTAAAATATTTTTAAAATAAGCTACATGTAGATCCCACCAGATGGTAAGTTAAAATTCCTTTTGAAGTGAAGGATTCAAGAAGCAATAACATCACCTTTTAGCCTTTATAAACACTAAGATCTTTTAAATGTCTCTATTCTTTGACAGCTTGTCCTAGTTACCTGGGCATATGACACATTTCTTGGAAGGAAAATAACTATGCTATCAATCCAGATAGTCTGTCCTTGATTTTCTCCCTGCTTTTTCATGTCAAGGAATCACAGCTATAAGAAATGTGAATTTTCTAAAATTTAATCAGGATAGGATTTTTTTCTAAGTCAGCCTCTATTAAGAAATAATGTAGAAGTGAAGTTAATTTTCCTTACTTTGCTCTCAGACATCCATTTTACATCCATTACACTTTATGTGTAATAATTAATTTCCCAGATTTGATCTTCCTGTTCATTTCAAGCCAGTTCTTCCATTTTTAATATTTCCTTCAGAGAAGTGAAATGGCAGGCATATTATATAAATAACTTTCTGATATGTTACTACAACTGTTTGAGCAATGCCTTTCTTGAAAGAGAGTTCATTAGCAAATGAGCAGTTCCTGACTATAATGTAAAGCATCATTTCATGTGGAAGGACAAGCCTGAGCCGTTTCTCCAATTGTTCCATTGAGGGAACAGTTCTTGGCTTAAAGCATGACTGGGGCTATAAAATTAAAATCAAAATAATTGAAATATAAAGTAGATCTCTTACTAACTCTCAAACTGGGATTACGAGGGCTCTATTCTGAAAAGGTTACAGTGATCAAAAATGAACAGAGATGGCTCTACCCACTTTTTTGTATAAGTGTTAAGTCTCCAAGACTTAATACTTACCATCTGATGAACATTTAAGAAACTGTAGTCCTAGAGACAAGGCACAAAAAGCATCTGCAGCTTTGTTAAAAGGGCTGTTGCAATGTGGTGCCATCCATTTCAAGCAACTGCCAACTTTGATCTCATCTTTACTTAGATAACCATACCTTAATATTCCATAATTGTGTATTATCCCCCCTCAAGTAATGTCTTTGTTAAATTTATTTTGTTTCAGCATTGTACGGCTTTTACAGCACATCACCTAGCAGTGATTTCAATTTATGTGACCAAGTAGAATAAAGCACTGAACAAGTTAGGAGGTTCATAAACACTTTTCAATTGGCTTTTAACAGCCAGCCAGAGCAGAACTGCATGCAGATCTATTAAATTCAGCAGAATTACACAGATACGCATCTGTTGAAAACCTAATGCAAACTTCATCCTATGCTTCAAGCAGGTACTGTCCTCTAAATTAAGAGAGGAAACCTTTAGCTGCAGGGAAGGACAAAGAGGTAGAAGGCTTCAAGCCATGATACAGTAGGTCCAGACTTCCAGGGCATTCAGTCTGGTTCATCTCATCAGGACCAAAATAATCTACTTTAAAGGGTTAAACACCTGGATGACTCTAAATGATCATAATATCTGGATTTACCTACAGCCTAAGAAAAAGTCCTCCAAGTGTGGACCTCACAACCACTTGAAAGAGCACGGGTATTTCTGCAGTAGAAGAATGGATGTGGGGAGTCTTCAGAAGGTCACCTCTATTTTCTCCTCGGAGAATGTTTAAAAGATTCTGAAAAACAGAGAAGTTGTGTAGCGTGCTTATCCAGGGGGCTTATTATATTGTATTAGCAGTTACTCATCACATTTAATTAAGATTCCTTTTTAGCTGATGTGAAACATTATTAGCTCCATTCATCCCGTATCAGTAAAAAGGAATAATAATGAATGTGATCCTAACAGGAGATGATAGGAAGCTGCTAATGTGACATACATATTGTGGAAGGGAAAGAGGGCTGTGACTGCCAGAGTCTGTTTTGAGGCCTGCGATGTCTTCAGTTTTACAGCCCCTTCCTGTGGAAGGTATTAAGGTAACACACCTTTTTTAGGGCAGGTTGTTGGCTAACAGCCGTACCGGTGAGAATAAAAATAGACATTGGTTAGTATTTAGTTAATTAGCTTTTGCAGAAGTTTGCAGAGGTTCAGTGATAAAATAGTCAGAGTAGGTCAGCTAAAGGATTTTGTAGGTCTAAATTAATTTTATTTACCTGTATGGTGTAGTTTACTTTTAAAATGAAGAAATCCCTTGAGGATAACAAAACCAAATTAAACTAGACAGTAATAGTACCCTTTCTTCCCCTTTATGGTCCAGATAGAGAAAAGGCCAGTTTCAGCTTTCATCCATAAAATACCAGTAAAATTATCCCTTTATTTGTGATCAGAGCCAGAGGGAGCCAGGGAACAGGTTCCAGCTCTGAAGTTCAGAGCACGAGGCCACCTTCAAACTCCGAGAGACAAGGCACTGCATTTTCCACTCTCTGAAGCTTTGTGTGTCTTTTGAGAGGAAGATCCAAGCAGAAAGCTTCACACTAGGCATCTGGCCTGGAGATTACAATGGTTTGGGCTGCTGGGGTGGGAGCCATATACAAGAGGAATGGTTGAAGCCTGTCAGCTAAACATAGATGATGGAGAAAGAAAAAAAAGTTATCTTTTAAGACCATTTCTTAGGTGTCCATGATCCTTTACTATGCTATCCTTTCTAAGTGGTGAAGCTCACACATTCATTCATGTTTAAAATAGATACCTCTGAAAGTACTGAAATAAATGTGTCCCTTTTTCTTTCACTACCACTTCAAGCATCCAATTAGTTGGTTAAAATTAGGTTCTGCTTCGAAGGACTAAAATTGATGCTTCAAGTTTCCATGGTTACTGTCTTTCTATTAATTGTGCTCAGTTAAAAAGTGGGGATTCTCTTTTGCCTACCAGCACTGGCTTTTGGCAGCCATGCTGGGCTCTTTCCTCTTTATGTACCAGCAGTAATATGGACTGTGCTAAGCTAAGCTTACCTGCAGAAGGTTTTCACAGCTGTAGAGACTGGTACTTGTTAACAGTTTTGTTGAGGGTAAGCAGAAGGGACTGAATTCAACTGAATTCTCTTAGGAGTGTTCAGTCTCCAAGGTGGGCACAAATGAAAAACAAGCTAGTCCTGTCCAGGAGATCCAAGGCTAGGAGAACATCTAATCCTGCCTTCTGTCTTCTCTTCAGGTAACCTGAAATCCCTGATCTGAAATGTTCCTTCTTTGGGGAATCAAGCACAGCCAGCCATTGAGATGGGGGCTGAGGCAGAAGGTGGCTGTAGTGGCTGTAGACAGGAGTCCAGGCTGCTCACCCCATAGAAGCCGAGTGGCCTCCAGTGGCAGGAGGCAACCGGATGGATAGCGCATCTGTGCTCTTGGCCTCGATTCAATAGCTCATCTGGCAGAGAGCAAGGGGAGGGGGGGTTGGCTGTCTGCAGAATACTGTTAGGGGCTGCAGCAGCAGCCAGGAAATGCTTCCCTCTTTTCACCTTCACAGCAGGATTTATGATGGTCTGTGAGCCTGTAGTCTTTCACATAAAAGTGCTTATATGTAAGAATTAAATTATTTTTTATTTAAATCTGACAGAACGCAGTAACCAGGATTGGCTTTCCATAAGACAGACTAAGCAATGCACAGATCTCTTCCTGTCCTCCTGACATTTGGAGCTTTCTCTTCTGCAATGACTTTTGCTCTCTCTGCAATATTTCATGTCTTTATATAACAGAGGCAGTACCCACACACAGCCAGTCAGCCGAAAGCGGTTAGAATGCCAGCTCCCTCCTGATCACATCCAGAGGAAGATTTGAGCCACAAATCAGGCATCCCAGTTTTTAAAGATTTGTGCCAAAGTCCACATTTATGGGATGTGTCACCTAGCAGTCCTAAAATCAGCCCTCAGCAGGGGCCTGGGTAGCAGTTTGCCGCTCCAGTCGATTCAGTTTAGGACATTTAATGAGGCCACATAGCACCTGGTTTGACCTGAAGGCAAAGAAAAGCCTTTTCTTTGGTGGAGGTGGGGCAGGTGGCAGCGAGGCCAACCCACCGCAGGTCCTCGGGGGAACACTGTTGCCAGCCGCTGCCCACACCACCTCTCCCATCCCAGGTACTGAGGGGCACAGCAGTCCCCCCAACACCAAGTCCAGTTTTCCTGCACTATTCTCTGCCCTTTGCCTTACTGTTTGCATTAAAACAAGGGCAGAATGGCTGATACTGTAGCTCCCCACACTGTATTTACAATGCATTTATAGGATTAAAATCATCTGGGGCTTTTTTTTGGGGGGGCTGTTTTCAACTCTGAACTCTTAAAAATGGTCACTGTGGGCCTGCAGACATGGTGAAATTCCCTAATAAAAATCTATCTACCTTATATTGCAGGAGTAGTCTCTCCCTAACAACCTCTGCATGCAACACAAACATTCATACGCTGCATCCCCCAGAGTCCTGTATCCAATTAGAGCTGGAAAGATGATTATGGAGCATCCTGGATGTGTGCGCATGGTGTCTCAGTGATGCAGCAGATTAGTCCTCAGTTTGGTGAGGAAAAGGTTAAAGCTTGTGCTGAGCAAGTACCAATAAGTGCTTTCCAAGACAAATTCTACCGGTGGGAGCAGGACTGGGCACAAGTACAGCACTAGAAGAATATTACCTGAGAAGGTTGATGTTTTTGGGGGAGGAAGAGCTTCTTTTAGTGAAAAGAGAGTTAGAGGAGCTTGGTGCCGCAGACACTGAGCTCTGTTTGCTTCTTCAGCAGCTGCAAGGAGCCATTTACCCTGCGTTGTGCTCCGGCTGCAGCAGGCTGTGGTAGCAAGCAAATCAATTTTTGCTTTCACATATCTCAGAATATGCTGGCAGAGCTATTTGGTAGCTGAGACAATTGCTTTAATACACAGCCATGTGAGGTTGTTTCTTATAATGAGATAGATGATCTCTATTTAAACTCAATTTCTGTGTCAGCATGGACAGTAACCTGAGACTGAGCTGGAAGTGACCTCCGTGCCCACCCCCTGCTTTGTATCTGGATGTTGGAGCAGTGGGGGGTTAGGGATCTCCCACAACATATGTGCTATAATTACCCCGTTTAATGTTACTGAATTTAAATCCAAGCAATGGATTAAAGCTACAGGCTCCTTGGTGGGGAGAAGTTTTCATTTTGTTCATTCCTCCTGTCTGTGAATCATTAGTGCAGAACCGGTCAATCAGACGGAAGGGCAGAGAGTGAGAATGATTTTTTTTTTTTTCTTTAAGACTCCAAATTGACATAGTCCTTAAAGATGGTTGGAATTGTTTGGCAAACTGATAGTTAAAATGGTTCAACTTTGTTCTGACTGAATCATTTCTCCGTCTTTCAGATCAGTATCTGTCATTTTATCATGCTGATGATGGGTTTTTATTTGCTTTCTTTGTCGTGTTGTTGGTTGTGGTTTTGGGGTTTTTTTGTTTGTTTTTCAAAAAAAAAGATTAAATGGGCATTTTAATCCCAAAAAGGCTTAGGGATGATCAGTGAAGCCAGAATGTCCGCAGAGATCCTCCAAATGACAGAGAGAGGGTTTTTCAGTGCACACTGTTTGCATTTGATGTGCTGTTTTGGAATCAGTGCAGAATGTCAGACTCTTTATAACAGTGAATATTCATTAAGCTTGCCGGAGGCAGAAGCTGCAGTCAGTACAGCATCGGTGGAGGAGGCAGGGAAGAGAGAAATCAGGTTAATGATTAGCTTTCTCTGCAATTTGCTTCCTGCTTATTGCCTGATCTCAGTTTTAAATAAATTCATTTCATTAATATGTTTTGCTACTCTGATCTGTGGACAGAAGGGTCTGTGATTAACGATGGGATATTCCTAGGCTCATGGTGGCTTTAGTCGGCATGTTCTGGTGTCTAGAAAAAAAACCATTGAAAAAGATTTCCTTTAAACTTAATAATAATAGCTGGTTTGATTGAAAGCTTTTATCTAAATGAACTCCTGAATCCATGAGCCACCAAATTTTTAAGGACAGGGACAAAGTGGTGAGTGGGGAGGGGTGGAACACAGTGAAAGCAAGCTGCTGTCTTGGCTGAGCATGTCACAGTCAAAAATGTCTCTGTAGGGCGACAGAGCTGCACAGAAATGCTTTCCTCTTCTCCCCCGTGAGCGGGGGCACATCTGTTCCAACACGAGTTAGCCGCCTTCTGACAAGGGTTCTTGAAGGAAGCAGCAGAGGCATAGGAGGTAGAGACGATATACATGACACTTGGAATATATGGCCAGCTCGCATTATGGGAAGTGAGCACCACCTGTTCCTAGTAAACACCAGATTGGAGCTGTGGGGCTTATACAGAGACAGGAAAAAAAACACGTGGCCTCCCCAAAGGAGAGAAAAATGTCAGTGAGAGAGAAACTGCAGTCTTAGCCCAGACCTGATGGGATATCAGTTTGTGGGCTGAGTGATGACATGTTCTGTGTGCAGACATTTTGCCCCAAATTTAGAAGACATCTCAATTTCAGACTGTTTTTAGCCGTCACTCAGCATTTCAACTTTGTTCCACTCACATATCAGCTTGGATGGTTTTACATGTTGATGAAAGCCAACCCTTCAATTCA
Organism: Calonectris borealis; assembly: GCF_964195595.1. Taxonomy (NCBI): domain Eukaryota; kingdom Metazoa; phylum Chordata; class Aves; order Procellariiformes; family Procellariidae; genus Calonectris; species Calonectris borealis. The sequence goes on from NC_134326.1 coordinate 2,574,532, forward strand.
CAAATGCAGCCTCTGAAAAGACAGCACTGTAAATCTCAGTGACAGACCTGTACTTTGCAGCTTTGCAGCAGAGTATCACTCAAGACCTAAACTGTACTGGTGTTATTACTGTCATAACTAAAATGTGGCCTTTTGAGGGGTGGAAATGGTGCAACCTTAACATGGCTGAGCTTTCTCAGCATTTCTGAGCAGAAGACGCCAATGCCTGCCTAAATGAAAATTCCACGAAGGGATTAGGGCTGAGAAAGTGGCCTCATCTTGCAAATAGTTGTACAGGATTTTTGTGGCTGTCACTATTAAAGAGATTAGTTTCAAACTTCTTTTTTTTTAAGTACTCTGGCACGGTGATTAGTACAACATCCCCCAAGCCATGATGCTGTTTATTTTGCTCCTGAGGGTGGAATTCAGCTCCTTTTGCACTAGCCACCCAAAAGTTAGCTGTCTAGTTTAAATTGGCTCTCTGGGCTTTTCCTGTAGTCAAAGAAGCAAAGCTGATACAGCTCCAGCAGAGAGAGGAGAGGAACAGAGAAAATTCAGTGCCTCTAAAAACAAGCGTTTAATCTAGGTGGGTTGAACTGCCTTCTGAGGTGTCTGTCTCTCGTTATAGACTGTAGCAAGAACTAAATCAGACAGTTTAGATTGGATGCCTACTTTTTTGGTGGCTGAATTTAGAAAAGGGATACCTTACTCTGTGGATGACATCTAAGGAAAAAAATTTAGGTGCCTACAGTTACTACAAGCTAAATTTTAGGGACCCTGTTCCTTGCAGTAGATGCCTGGGCTCCCTGCGCAGAGCACAGGGAGAGTTAGGTACCTCTGAAAAACCTGTGCGCCGAGATCAGGATTGCCCGGAGCACGCGCGCGAGAAGCTCTGTGCTCAGCGAGGTGACACAGCTCACCTGCAACCTGCTCCCTTTCTGGAATCTTGGAGCCTGTGACATCCACATGACACTTTCTATTTGACAACGTGTAGGAAATCAGGTGGTTTCAGAGCAATTGGGACTTGTTGAACTAGTGCCTGTTGACTGGGATTTGTACGTTTTTCAAGTCCTGTGGGAGGTAGAGGGCTACAGCATACGACCCTTAAACGCCTCTGGAAAAGAAAAAAGTAGCTAGGCACCGTACCCTACTGCTTCAAGCTTTCAGATAGGTGATTTTAGGATGTGGGATTTTTTTGTATGTAAATCTGCCTGTGCATTTCAGACAACAGTCACTGGATAGAAAAAGAAGTATTTTGAAAGACAACCCAGAAGTCCTTTCTTCCCAACTAAATAGATGATCTTCTCGACTGCAGAGTCTCTGTTGCTCAAGGTTCCATTTAAAGTCTACTGAGACACTTGTATTTTGGTGAGCGTACGAGGAAATGGAAGGGGTGAAAAGTTCATCTCCCATTTTAGCATGCAGACACACAGGCGAAGAAGCATCAGGAGCCGCGGGTGCAGCCTAGATTTTGGGTTCTGCTGCATGCATGCATTTTAAAAATAAATCATTTGGTCATTGAACATGAAGACTGCTGTATTCCTTGAGAATAAAGCGAAGGGGCAGTCTCCAAAGTAATCCCTTGAGTTACACCAGGAAATGGCCAGACTCTCTGCTTTTATGTAGAAACTCTGGCAAAACCCCCGTGTAGCTGTAGGAAGAAGAGAAGTGTAATGTTTTAAATTAAGTGTTACAAATACAGCTGGCAGATTTGCTTTATTTAGATTTTCCTCTAAGTTTAATAAACAACTTTAAAGCATTCAGTAAGACCCAGAAAATATACAAGAGAAGTACAGCTAATCCTGTTAAATGTAAAATAGCATCTAAGTGGAAAGTTTTTATTGTTAAATTCCTGCTGATAAGAAACAGAAGAGATGTTTAAGGAAGCTTTGAAAACTAGGTGGTAAGTGACATTTATCCTTGGTCTGAAATGCCTAAACATGGAACATTGTTAATACAGCTGAACTGTCACCTTCCAGCCTGCCAATAGGGATAAACACGCATGTTATCGGGTAAATCTCACACAAGGGAAATTTCCTGAGGAGACTGTGGAAGCCCCACTCATGGGAAGTGGTGGCTATTAACTCATTAAGTTCTGCCTGTCTCTGGCTTTTTGTATGTGAGCTCTCCACACAGCTGCAAAGATAATTAGTTTCCTTTGGCTTAGTGAGTATTAAGGAGTATTAAAATGCGTAGTCTGTACGGACAACAAACATATTCAGGGGCTGGGAAAAAAACACACAGAAATGCAAGCAAACCCCCTTTGTCTTTAGCTTGACAGAATCCTGATCCCAGGGTAGATATGATGTTGTGGTTGGACACATTATGTCAGATGGCTTTGTGATAAATGTTACTGACTTCATCTGGTGAGTGGATTTGTCTAGGCAGAACCAGATTAAAGGGTCAGTATCCTGTTCTGAATTAGATTTCAATAATGCAGACGTGTATGTGCACCCTGTTAGACTGGCAAGAGTTTTCACGCAAGGAAAAAGCGATGCTGTACCTTAAGGATAGCCTCTGTTCTTGCACGGTACTGTATTTGTGTGGTAAAATGGATAATACAAAGTCACTGTCATTGTCTCATGTCCTGTCTTCAGTCTGATATGGTCACGTCAGAATGGCACGACCACACACCATGTTATTTCAGATGTGCTGTGGTGGCACTGCGATCCATAGAGTGTTGTAACCCTGTACGCTTCCAAAGCAGTTTTGGGACTATTGACTACCACAGGGCTCTCCCCAGCCAGAGCAAGGATGGTTCAAAAATGATTTGAGGTCACCTTTAAGCTGTTTTTTTCCTGCCAGGAACAAGAAAAGAGCATTGGGTCCCAGCCAATGTTGTTTGGAATTAATGTTGCATGGGCTTGTTGGGAAGGAGAAAGGATTTATTTGTCAAACAGGGCTTAATTTACTATGTACAATATGAAAGCTCACATTTTTGTATTGCTGGAGAAAGAGAATTGATTAATAATTTGGAAAAAGGCCAACAGACACAACATTCACCTTTGTAATTTATCATCTCAAAGAAACAAAAGCGATATGAAACGTACCTGACCAAAATATTTTATTAAGCAGAAATGAAATCTGGGTCATATTAATGCATTTTGTATGAAAGGGCTTGCTAGGACATTGCTATTACCAACAACAAACATGTAAAAAATCTGAAGCTGACAGTTAAGACCGTAGGAAATTTACAGAAAAGCTACAACTGATGAAATAGAGGAACTTCCACATTAATTATAACTTAAAAAAAGATATTTGAGACTAGGGAGGTTAAGGTCGCTAAAACAACTTCAGCAGTTCCTGGAAAGAACATAAACTCAAAGTCAAAACTTCTTCATCATTAAATACAGTCTTAGGGGAAAAAGAAGTGCACAGGCTCTTCTAATTCTTGGTTAAACATCACATTGTAAAAGCAGTCATATCATCTCCTTTACCAAGATTCCACGTGCCGAACCTATTACACAGATGGTCTCAGAGACAGTTCGGATGTGTCATGTATGCACATTTCTTTGGCTCTGTAACATGGACGTACTGCATCAGTATGGAAAAGCTTAAAAGGAGTCATGCTTTCCAGTGGTGGTTGGTTTGCTGCCAGGCAAGAGAAAGCTTGTCAAGCAGCAAAATGTGTTCTTTAGCTTTTGAACCAGGAAAGCCTTATGTCTGCATGCATGACATACATTTTATTTCATAAAATAGAAAATTGTACGAACAACATTACAGAAGATGAAGAATCATAAAAGAATAAGAAGTACAGGAGATGCTGTTCATTTCAGGAGATGGCTGCTAAGCAAATAAAATATTCTTCATTACTACTACAGGGGTACAGAGCAGTCAGTAGCTGAGGTTTACTGAACAGCATCTTCTGGTCTGGCAAAACATTGGAGATCTTCCTCTAGATTGTCTGCTTTGTTTCCTCTTTTTACCCTCTTTCACCAACGGGACACCTAGGATTTTTGTTTCTTCTCCTCCTTTCTGTGCCCTTGCCTCCTCTTCCAAGGGATATGGAGTCTCTGTCAGCTGGTTTTCCCACCCTTCCTTGTAGCAATGCAGATCCCACCTCCTTCTTTCCCTGAACATCTTCACCTGTTCAGCTCTGATGCAGAATACAATGATGTTGAGACTTAATCAGATCAGTGGTATTGGCGTTGCAAGAATTTGTATGTGGCTAGGAGTGTTACAAGTGTGACAGGTCCTATGTTTGTGATACTGCACTTCTAGAGTGTGGGTAAGAATGTTTTCATCAGATTTGAGAGCTTTAGCATCAATGCATAAGCGTTGAGCTTTCCCCTGATCACAATCCCTTAAACACTTAAAATGATACACTAAAATGAATATGCTCTTCCTATTAAAAATTGGGAGTTATGTAAATTACAAAGAATTTTCAAAGTTTAAGAAAAAAGAAAACAGCCAGGTTTTAAGACTTTCTCTCATAGAAGAACCTGATTTGTGTTGCATCTCATTATGCTAGAAAATTGTCCTTGTCAGGACAACATACATAAACATTTCAATCTGATTAGCTCAATCTTGGTAAAATCATGGAAATAAAATTAAAAACTTGCTTCATACTGCAAGCCTGAAGCTGGGAACAGAACTTCACTTTATATTTGCCTATATGAAATATTGTGATCTACCATTCTACCATATCAATTCAAAGAACCAAGAGTTAGTCACCAGTCTGCTGTTTTTCATCCTTTATGTTGTGATCTTACGATAGGAAAAAAGAAACATAATAGTGAGGACTTTCCCGGTTTGAGAACTCACTGCAGTATTATTTACTTGTGAACCATTCTTCACAGCTTACCACAAATTTGGCACCAGCCCTTTCCAATTTCCCATTTTGCTTAGAAGTTCATAGTTTAGAAAAACTTTACAAGAGTTCTCTTACAAAAGTCACCCTGTTTCCTGGCAAAAGGGAACAGGTTGTTAGAGCCTCACTTGGAAGACGACTATGACTATTTCTGAGGTCAGATTCTGCACCCTGATTGAAGGAGTCCTGTGGTATCTCTACCCAGGCAATTCAGTTCACTCCTGGTTTTGCTCTAGGGCTGTGCCTGCTGATCAGCCACGATGCATGCATACATACATATATACATACATACATACTTAAATGCTAGTTGGCTCTCAGATTCCTCTCTGGGATGCATCAACTCATTCCCTCCATGACAAATCCTGGACACAGCTGACAGGATGGTTTGCTAAGATATTCAGCATGGATGTGCATACTGCCAAGGCTGACTCCCCCTGCCCTGGACACTCCTCTAACCCTATCCCAAAAGACTTGGCACCCTCAAACATACCCTTGTGCCATGCAATACACGTGCTTGTGTTATATGCTATAAAACACTACAGTGGGCTGCATCACAGTGATCTCTTATTCCAAGCACTTCAAATTCCAAAGAAACATAGAGAACAATTGTATTTCAAGGCACAACATGGGATCCAGAGCATGTTGGGCCCAGCAGTACGTGGAGTGACTCAGTGCATACTAGCATTGAGCAGCCCGGATGAGAACCAGTCGATAACACCCAGAGGAGCAGCCAGGCAACCAAGAGTCAGTGGAGAGCCAGGCTAAAGCTATAGCTTTCAAATAGGAAGTTGATATTCACTGAGTGCTTGTATTTAATGATGCTTTAAGCTTTTCTTGCTGTTTTGACTTTTTCAGAACCTGAGGCGGGAGAGGTGTCCCCCCCAGTGGGAGCTGGTGTGAACAGCAACAGCTGGACCTTTAAATTTGGACCGGGCAATTCCAAACAAGGTGGTCCTGGTGAGTTGCCAGACAAATTCATTATCCCAGGATCTCCTGCAATCATCTCCATCCGGCAGGAGCCACCAAACAGCCAAATTGACAAAAGTGACTTCATAACCTTTGGCAAGAAGGAAGAGACGAAGAAAAAGAAGAAAAAGAAGAAGGGAAACAAGACTCAGGAGAAAAAAGAAAAGGGCAACAGCACCACTGAGAACAGTGACCAGTGAGGGGTTTATACTGAAAGAACCCACTTAGCCAGTTTTTGTAATAATGGCAGATTTCTCCTATGTAGCAACTCCCAACTTCTTCCTACTGTTAACAAATTTCCTGTATGTACAGACTTGAGAAAATCAGCAGGAAATTCACAGTGTCTGTCTAAATTGCTTAACAGGTTTTGTCTTAAAAGCTTTATTAAGTCTGGTGTTAACTCTTTTTCTCCACTCTGGCTTGTTTTCAGAATCTAAAAAGCAGACACAAGTTTCCTTTCTCCTACGCCGAAAAGGAGAATCTTCACAGTACAGCCAGTGAGAGGTTGGACTCTCTGCACTGTGGTTCCTGTGCTCCTGTCTTGATGACACTTACAGGACAGGTTTAAAAGTTTTAATGTTGTGCACCCTCTATCTGATTGGAAATATTTGTGTGCAGATGTCAGCTAGGTGATATGAGATCAGATTATAAAATGCAAGAAGAGCTGGTAAATATGCAACAGAGGAAACACCTAATGAACACAAATGTTCAAAGATGTTCAGGCTGGGGAGGAAATGTCTGAAAGGAGATGACCAGACTTTTCAAATCTTGATAAGTCACTGTGTGGGAATACTGAGTCCTATACATGACGTATTCTACACACTCCTGCAAATAAAACCTCACATTTACAGCTCTTTAAGATACCATAAATTTTATCTCTTACCAAGCAAGCCATTGGGAAAATTGTCCCTTAAAGCCCTGGATTACCCTGGCCAGGCTAGCCCTCAGAGTGCCAGAAGGGCTGGGCTGACATCCCAGGAATGTAACGGACTGTGATGCTCTGTGTCCCTATTTCCACTCTAACATTATTTTGCACATTATGTCTCTGAAAAGGTCAGAGTTTTTCCACGACACTTATGCAAAAGAGAGAAAAAAGAAACGTTAACTATGCTATTTGTTATTTGAGATATTTATTTATAAAGAAATATAGCTGTAAATGTTAAAGAAATATGATGCCCTTTAACCCAAACAGAAGTCAATCTAGAGCCATTATAAATTACAATTGCTGCTATTAAAGTGCTTTAGAAAAATTGCCTGAAACATCTGTATTATATCGGCCACTTGCCAATAACAGCTTTATTCTGTCGGGTGACTTGGGGGCTGCCTCTTGCATGTATTAATAAATACAAGAATATCTTTTCTTTTTTTTTTGCATTAATCTGCACTTTGAATACACCTTTGCAAAGAAACTGTCCTAATGTGAAAAAGCAGAAGCAAACTCCTCACACAAATGGATTTACTGACCTGCTAGCTCTGTGCAGTACCTTGGTGTTACCTCCCACACAACCTTTTCTGATTTTAGTTTTACTTTTCTATGAGATTATGAATTTCTGACCCTACTAACACTCCTTATGTAAAATTCAAGTACTGTATGTATGCTGTATGCTCTTATAAGAATCCTGAAATATTTATTCTGTGCTTGTGTATGTGAATGTCAATGCAACTATTATTAGAGTGGACTTTAAGCTTTACTGTTGAATGTAAATCCATTATTTCTTTTTTGTACACTTGTGAAAAAGTGAAGTAGTGTTAATTTTTTAAGCCACTGTTGATTATCAGTTTTTTGTGTATGAAACACAAGTAAAATATCTTTCTTAAATCAAGCTATGCATGCATTTTGGGATTTATTGGTAAGAATCTGTGAAGCTAAAGCTCTGTGAATTACTAAACCTAAGGGTATAAGTGGAGCACTGAATGTGGTTGGGGATGTTGCTATAAAACCAATACATGTATTTTTAAATAGAATATAGCTGATGAGGGAATTCCAAGGAGCTTTCTACATTATTGTACATTCACAGAGTAAAGCTCAAGTGTCATATTAATTGGAACTGTGTAAGAAACTACATAGCTTTAAAATTTCTAACAGGCCCTTTAATCTAGGATCAAAGAGAACAACTGGATTTCTTGAGACATGTCTTGGATGTTTTAAGTTTCCAAACTGCTGACGGTTCAGAATAGGACAATTCCTATTCATTTTTAAGAACCCGCAGCAAATCTTAAAACATCACAGAAGGTAAAGCTCTAATAAAAGAATTCATATCTCAAAGGATGAACCACCAATGGCCTCGTGCTCTATTTAGAGTTTTCTTTTGCTACCAGTCTTTTTTACTGGCAATGGAAAAGATGCTACTTGAGAAAGAGAATCCTTTAAAGGCTACCCAAGAGAAAAAAAACTTAAGATTTGGGGAGGGAGCTGTTCTTTTATGCAACTGTGCTATGCAAGTACACTTAGACTTATTTTTTTATTTGATGACTCATCCAACAGTTCCCAAAATGTTCATAAACCGGAGTTGCAGTGGTAACTTAAACACACAGAAGGATACTGTTGTTTTGCACTCATCATAAAGTAGTTCTCCTCAATGCCTCTGGCAAAAATCCAGCATAAAGTTTTAATTCTTACAGGAATCTTTAACATTTGATTATTTTTAGATTTTAATTGAATATTTTTTTTTTCTTTTGACTGCTTGCATTTTCCTCTATACAGGCCAATTTGATTTATTCATTTTTCATCAGTGGTCATACACAGCTGGTTTTCCAAGGCTTGCTTCTATCACAATGAACCAAGAGCTGCAGTATGTCTCTGATTTGCCTGTTTTAACACAAAATTACATTTGCCAATGCTGGCTTTGTTGCAGGTGCTTACTGCAGGAGGACTGTACACTTGCATGATGTGGTAGACAAAACAGAATATCTGAAGATAAGCATTCCAGGGTGGAGGTCTGATAGAACAGAGACAAAACTCTCAGAGGAGAGGAGATGCTCTTGCTGGAATTGTTTAAAAAGAGGCTGGATTGCACCAGTGGAATATACATTACACAGATTCACTGTGTTTTCAGAAGACTGAATCGGGCACCTCACCAGATTTTTAAAATATTTTTCCATATTTGAACCCTCTAGTACAACTGGAATGCTGAGATGTCTTAAGTGAAATTTGGCCATTTCAATACTAGTATACAAATTATACCATTGACATCCTTGATTTTGAATGTCCTGAAGGAGAAGAAACCCTTGGCATGAAGAATTTTTGGAGAACCGGGGTGGGGTGGGGTGGGGTGGGGTGGGGCGGGGGGAGAATTTGCACATTCTGCCGCAGTTTTGAGAGTTACTATTTAAATACCAGACAATAATGGGAATTGAGGATCAGAGGTGGTGGCCAAGACAAACAAGAATCAAGAATCAAAAGTTTCTTTTGCTGACAAAAAAGTTTTTTTTGCTGACAATGAAGTGAGCCAGACAAAATACATTGCAGAATTTGTTAACAAGGAAATTACAGTTTTGTAATTACAGGGGCTTTTTAGCACTTGAATAATTTATTCCTCTCAGAATCCATATATTTTCTGTGAGCATATTGTCTTTGGAAGTCTGGTTTTTATGCATACAAGATCAGTGGCCAAAACCGTTGGGCTTTTATAACAATTAAGCCTGAGTTATGTTGTATGTTAATTACATCCTGTCATTAAAAAGATATCTCATTTTACGTTAGGCTTCTAAGACTTAGCGTTGTGCAGTTTCTTTCTGCTCAGTATTTGGGTCATTGCACACCACAGGGGGGGATCCAATTAAAGTTTTCCAATGATCTTATGTAAGGGGAAGAACATAGAATCCAAAATGCATTTCCCAAATTTCATATATGAAAATTCATTATGGAATTAATTGCAGCCAGCTTTGGTATCTTTTAGGATCATCTTTCATTTCCCCTTCTTCTTCACTCATTTGATGTGTTTCAAGAACCGCTTCCATTTTTGGAAAAAGCCATTACACTGTTAATTGACTTTATCCCCAGGAGAAATGTGAGTAAGTCACCTTTATAGGACAGTGCTTATTAGTACATGATACAGTGACTACAATTTCTTTAGGATACATAATTCATGTTGGCTGGTCAAAAACTTAGACCTGCCCATTCTGGGGCTTAACAGTCTCAAGGTTCCAATAAATACCATTTTGTCCAGGAAACTTCATTTTGTTAGCTCCCTATCTATATGTAACGTATTTAGGTACAAAATGAGTCCATAATTCTTCCTGCTTCATGCCACCAAACACTTCAGTTGGAGCTTTCTGTGTTTCTAAAAACACCTGTTCTCAAACTGTAATTACAGTCTTAAAATGTAAAGTCAATTACTGCCTTTCTTTTACACAATTGGCCTCACTTATTTTAATCCAGGTTATAGCCAAGTTTGTGTCAACAGCTGGCTAAAATAAACAGTTTACAATCTTCTTTCCTTATCCTATTCTCCACCAGCAGCAGTTTTGTGGATCTCTTGTAAGACAAGTATTAAGGAAGGCGCTGAGCTGTTATCCTCATTTGAGTCTTAAAGAATGAGTAGGTTTTGCTGTTATTTTACTATTTGGAAACTACGGGCTGTTCCTTGACACAGACCCTTTTTTAAAACAGTGCCAAGAGTCCCATGTTCTGTTAAGGCTCCTGTAAATATGCAGAAATATCACTTTAATCAAAAGTTTGGCTTTGGTGAGTAAATGTACACTGAAGACCTTTGGTTTCTTCCTTCACATGTCTCTGAAGGAGAAATGAATGAACAGCTGAACACTGTTTTGATATCATCACGCATAGTTTAATCTGCATGAAGCAAAAGTATGCCCTGGAAAGTATAGGAGAGGCTGAGCACTCCAAGCAATGCAATAATAACTTGTGTTTATGAAGGGCTTGATATGGTGGCTGGTATATATTAGGCCCTGCATGGTGCTCACGCATGCCTGAGTTGGTGGCTTTGCACGGTACTCACACAATTGGACATACCAAGAGTGCATAGAAAAGCTGTAATGAAATAAATGCTTTGTCACGTTTTAGTGACCTTGTACAGCTTAAATCAGCATACTACAAAATCAATATTGCTAGCATATAAATTAATTTTCCATTAGCTCTTGGTATGGGCATGCTGTACTCTCTACTCTCCTGAGTTCTTTCTCCTCTCTACAGCCTCCATCCCTCACTGGAGGATCCAGTGTATGGAGTGTGTGTGTGCATGTGTATATGTATTTGCAAGCATTTATATAGACACGTATAAAAATCCGGGACCTGATTATGTTGTTATACAGAACACTGCAAAGCCTACCGCCAGTGATTATACAGAATACTGCAACACCTATTGGCAGTAAGCCTAGATAAACACCTACCTAGGCTTAGGTAAAGCCTATTATGCAAATCTCTCTGATTTTTCAAGGTGATGCTATTATAGTGACATTATGCACCTACTTCTGGAATGTGTTGTTCAGGTGCCTTTGGCTGGCTTAGAGAACTAATGAAAGGAATTCTTCAGCATGAAGTACCACAGAATTACTTCTGCCACACAATGAGAAGAGCGTATCGTACACTGCACTGCCGATTCCCTTTCATATCCCAGGACTGCCTCCATGCAATTACTCTGACACAGGTTTTAACATCAAAAGATGACAGAGATGTAGTGAAGTAAACATCTCTCATAAGCCACACAGCTTGGCAAATATTAAAAATGTTTGCCTGCCAGTGGCGCCCAGAGCTATGTAACTGAACAGAGACAGCAAGTAACTCACCCACGTTTAAGAACTGATATCTGGAGCATATTACAAAACAAACATGCTAGGCTTGAAAACCAGATTTCAAAACCAGGACCCTGACAAAGGGTCGGAGGTATTACACTGGCCTTCATACCAAGGAGAGCAGCCATAAGTCTGTTGTCACTCCAACCACTCAACTCACTTGTCCCTCAACATAATGAGCTCCATTATGGGGGGGGGGAGTGGGGCATGCCATGAAGAGATAAACCCATGTATGCTGTCAGGTGGGAAATGAAACGCTACAGGCATACCATTTTGGTAAGGCACATAGATTGGGTGTTGGGCACTCCTGTGGGGCTTTGTGTTAGGTAAAGGGCAAAAGCCCATATTACCAGTGCGCCATTCCAGCAGGAATAATATCTGAATGTCCTACCAAATATGAGACCCTGAAGGGCTGCCCTATGGACTCAGCAGTCGGTATTGCATCAGTGCTGGGGCATCACGTCTGATTTCAGGCTTCAGCACTGAGATGGGATAACATTAGAGCTGGCCCTGGCAGCCCTGTTCCAGCTCCTTCGGTGATATTTTATGGAAGGTTCAAGTGTCTTGGCAACCCTTGAGCAGCACTGAGGAAAATTAGAAAGTCCTTGCCCATTAATTACAGGAATGGTGCCACACAAGAAGCCTGACAAGACATAATAGTTATTATAACACAGCCACCCTAGACTTTTAATCCTGCAGAAGTATTCCTGTTAGATAAATCCTTCAGCTTTTCTAGGACTCAGATTCCACTCAGTGCAGCCTCAGTGGGAAAAATATGTATAATTCTGAGAAAAATGTTTGTAGGTGTAATCCTATGTCCTAACTTAGCCCCCAGTGTATCATAGCCCTCCTCTAGGAAGCCGTGAGTCATTTTCTACCTTGAAGAACTTCCTTCCATCAGTGTTCAAGTGTACCCGAAGTCTATCTACTTGTGAAATAGTGTGCTAAGCAGTTACGAATCAAATCAATTCCATAAACTAGGGCTTGTGGCTTTTCACACATCACCACTCCCCACCCCAGATTATGTACACTGTCAAAGCTGATACTGACTGGTGTCTACCTTCCTCTTCATCACCTATGGTGCAAACAGCCTTAGGCTCAAGAGGCTCAAGACCTTATTCCCACGGGCTGACACGGCAGGCTCAGGCCCTGCCTAGAGCAGTTATGCCAACCTGGCCTTTCCCAGACGCTGTGAACCCCAGCTGTGGGCAGCTTCAGCTGGCACCAGGGCTGCATGGTGACAGGATGAAGAGGCTTAACTTTGCTGAATTTGCTCTCAACCCCCTACCTTGCAGTGTGGAAATTTCCTGTGGTGCAGGCTTTACCGCATGTTAGGTGAGGGACAAGCCTAAAACCATGAAATCCTGCTTGTCTTCTTAGATGCCTAAAAGGGGATTATGCAACATTTTGGTATTGACATTTAGGAAAGTGATCCACAAAGCTCCTTATGGGTGTTTACCTGATAAAGAGGAGCTGCCTAACCCGAAGGATGTGTAAATTGTGTTAGACCAGCTACCTGTAGACTCAGAAAATTCTTTGTAGGACTGAATTTAAGGTGCCACCAAGTGTCACAAAAGCAACCTTGATCTTCCCAAAGCCACATGTAACAATCTTTTGCTAATCTACTTCAGTGTAGTTGCAATATAAATGCAATCCTGAAGATAAGCTGCATCTTACCCTGAAGGGTGACTGCACTGAGATCTGGCAAGCGCAAGTACCTCCCTCAGTTCTCACGGAGTAAATGGCATGAAAAGGTGAAACCAGTTTTATTTTATCCTCAAGTTCCCTTCACACACACAAGGGGAGGTCTCAGCTAGCCAGATAAGGTCAGATTCTGGCCAACAGCACAAGCAAGGAGCCAGAAAGTAGTTGGAAGTGTTACATGGGTGAATTTTTCCACAACATTAGAAGATACCAGAGATTCAAAGTGTGACAGGTCAACCCAGGGCACTAAATGCACTTACTTCCAGTCAGAGGGAGGGACTATTCCACCTATAGATCTTGCTAATGGCCCCCTGGGTCAAGCAAGCTTTCACAAATGGGCAGCTCATATCATCTGCGAAGCTGTCAAATGTGCTGTTTGGCTGATGGCAGGAACGACTGACCTAAGAGTTATATCGCTCCAGTTGTTTGTACCTAAGAAAAAATTAATATTCCTGTCAAGTATCTTTGCTTAGGCCCTTACTGTGCACTGCTGGGCTCCCCTGTGAACTTGCCACGCCAAGTTATGTAGGTGCTGGCATTCATTAGTATGCACACAGGCTAATGCGAAGCAACCTGGAAGTAATAGGATATTGCAGTGTTATAAGGCCAAAGCCTCCACAACCAGATCAATGTTGATGGTGCAGTTAGTTCTGCATTGATTAACTTACAAAGTGAAACCCCTGCAGCCAGTGAGTTTTGTGGTGAAGCGCTCACTGCCACAGTGCCTACCAGAATCGTGCGGCTGTATAAAATAATAAACAGGTCACAGGCAAACTGCAGGTGTAGGCATGTGCAGCCCAAACTGTACACTGTGCAATGAACACTTACAGGACGGCTGCACACCCCACAGGGTAGACTCTGGAAAAATTTTATGTTATGCTAAGCCTTGTCCCTCCCCAACATAGAGGTATGTACTAAAAACTCTTAACCCCAGAGGCTCTTGTCCACGCTCCCTGACCTCACTCTGCAAGGTCATGTGTATGCTCCACCATACATATCTATATTGTTGACTGTAGGTGCCAGTGGGCTTCAGGCTGCTGGTACCTGCTCTGTGTAAGGCATAGGGCTGGCTACAAAATCCATACATGCTGTCAATCAATGGTGGGATTATGGTGGCAAATGGGACAGATGCCCTGATGCTCACCCACCCACATGGCAAATAGTGATTTGCTTGAGCCCATCTTGAAAGCTCCCAAGGTCTCGTTGTGTCTGTGCAGCTGGGTGAGGTCAGGGCTGTTGTTCCTCTCCTCTCATAAGTTAGGTCAACCACAAGTCCTATGTCCTCTTTTAAATGCATGGGGGAGATTACAACTTTCTGTATTTTCTATACACTGTCAAAACAAATAAAAGAATTTGGTGGTGAAAACCATGCACTACCTCCTCCTGCCCTAGTCCAGCTCCCCTAGCCTCCTCTAAAATCTTGTTTTAAAATGCAGAACTGGGCAAGTTCGGCAAGACTGGATTTGTGCCCATGTCCACGCACACCTTCAAAATGAAGAGACTGTCCAAAAGCTTCCTGTCTAAGCCTATCATGTTGGCTTCTATTCTGCTCTCCTACCCACCCACTTACCCCAAGCTCTGTTTCAGAAAATGGTTTAAAATGTTTTGAAAAGCCATGTACCTTCCTTCCTGGCAACTGATGGCTCACAGGTTTTTAGCCATTTGTAAAGTTGAGTGGCCAAGAGCTGACACAGGCCAAGAAGGCAAACATCCCCAAACTCCATTGACTAGTGCCGCAATCCTTCCCTGGCACGCGTGGGCAACACTTATACATCCAGGAACAATCCTAGCTGACATATTGAACGTAAGCTCCCAATGGAACTCGTTCGCTGATTAGTCCAAAGCCCTATTCAATACATGGCTGTTATGGATATGATTCCTCTAGTCAGACGCGTGACCTACCTTCTTGATCATATAAGATAATGCCTTTGGATGTGGTAAAGTGTATGTGTCTCAGTTGCTCTCCACCTTCCAAACCAGTTCAGGTTAGTCTGTATAACTAACCTAAGAAGTGTCTCATTTTCTATTCTAATAGTATGTGCCATCTGCATGTTTTTCCTTAAATAATTTTATATCTTCTTCTACGTTATTAATTTAGCAGCATTTGGAGAAGAAGAAATCTTCTCCAAATGAGAAGGCACAGAAGATCCCAGATAAAGATTTACACTTGCTTGCTGCATTCTATCTGTTGTAAGATATTTAGTAGCCAGTTTACAGCTTTATTATATATGATCACTGTTGTGTAAAACTAAGGCACACAAATTGATCAGGTTTTTTGTTAGCACAGTTTTCTCTATAAATCAGGCCAATGATCCATTAAAAAATTGTATTGCATTTATTTGACAAGACCCATTTTTCCTAAAACCATAGTTTTATTCTTTACTGTTTGCATACCGTACCAGTCTTTCCTTAATTTTTCTTGGCACAAATTTCAGGCCCTTTGCCCTATAATTTTTTAGCTCTTGCCATTTGATCTCTTTCACTGGGCTCTCTCCAGGGTTCCAAGAGGTGTTAAAATAATCAGTCACTGATTGTTCTTGAATGAGGATATCTACCTCATCTGCCATCAGCTCCAGGTTCACCTACACATGCAAAAATGTAAATGCATGTAAACAGATGCTCACTTGTTGCACTTTGTAATATTTTATCTGTTTTGACTGTCATCTTATCACAGCAGAGGTTTATTTTATACTTAACATAGCAGAACAACCACTTCAGGTGAAGTTTCTTGGCCAATACTTTGATAAAACAACAATCGCTAGTGAAAATCCATGCACATTAGAAACCTGTCTAGAAATGTTCTCATTTCTTACAATCCTCTTGGCAGATACTTATCTAGCAATTTCTCACCCCCTTCAAGGCTCTGTAGAATGAAGCTCTCACAGTTTCTCAGGGCTTGTTTCTTATCTCATAAACAGTTACCCTTCTATTGAGAGTGTACTGAAGCTAGGATTCTAATGAAATGTTTTACTCGAGTCACAGTGAAGTGTGATATTCAATATAATGCCTCTGCCAAATGCAGTTTATTGGAGGTAGGGAAATGTCACAAATCTAATTGTCAAGGCCATGTACGTGCTGCTGCAAACTGAGTCCTAAATCCTACTTTCAAGTATCTCATTCCCCAGTCCCTGGTGCAAAAGACTAGAAATTTTGCAGTGGTTTCATTTTCAATTGCTCACATAATCAGTGCAGTTCTTCTGAACTGTTTGCTTTAATATGAAATTACATACATGACACACTTTTCCTGTTTTCTCAAGAGCCCTGATTGTCCTATTCTCAGAAAATAGTCTCATAGAAAGTGTCAAAAATTATTAGAGAAGAACTGGAGCTTTTGACACATGAAAAGATGTGGGAGAGAGTTGTAGATAAGGGAGCTTTTCTGTAAATGTGAAGAGAAATGAAAAAGTTAAAAGATACTGATTTTTGAACTATGAATGTTTCATTTCACCATTTTCAGCTCTTTGAGATGTGGCAGTTCACATTTCTCTGGCTGACTGGCGACTTAGGACACGCCCTTCAAAATGTAGACATGCTGTCAAGATCGTCTTCTGTGTGACAAGGACAAGCATGAAATAACAGAAATAAAATAGGAATTTGATCATGCAGTGGGCAAATGGCACAAGGTCTTTCATCAGCCTCTAGCTTTTAACAGTAATGAAACCATAAAAGCTGGGGGCAAGTATGCCTTCACTGGCATGTTTTGAAAACAGTGCATTATTCCGTACACTGCTTTCCTCAGTCAGTACAAGACATTTTCTGCTACAATCGCATAGAGGGGTTTCTTCCTCAAATATGTCCAGCAAGGTCACTGTGATCATATCACTGCTATTTTTTTCTGCTAATATAAGATCGTCGTGACTCGCTATGAATATGGCTAAGAAAAGGCACACAGAGACTCGAGGCATGAACAGGCACTATTTCTTTTCCACCTGAGCAGCGTTAATAACAAAGCTTCTGTTCTTTGTACGTTTCTGCTGGGGGCAGTGACCACACCAGATCCTACAAAGAAATGAGTGCATGAGCGGCTGCACAGGCATACTGCTGTTAGAGAAATGGTCCAGAACTGGCAATTTAATGTAGTTGCCTGCTTAAGAAGTCCAGCACTATTGGAAAACGTCTGGTAGTCCCACTGCCAGGGGGGAGCAAGCTGGAAGCGTATCTCCACTTTTGCTCTTGCTTTTTGGCAAGTAGCAGCTCTTGATTGCAACCAGGAAGAAGTATTTTTGCATTTGAAGTCTGTATTTTGTCTAAGGGAAAAAAAGACA
This sequence comes from Calonectris borealis, assembly GCF_964195595.1. NCBI lineage: Eukaryota > Metazoa > Chordata > Aves > Procellariiformes > Procellariidae > Calonectris > Calonectris borealis. The sequence goes on from NC_134326.1 coordinate 2,592,010, forward strand.
GAATTTAAAAGAAGAAATTTCTGGGCTGGGAAGGTAACTGCAAAGACAGTGGGATAAACAGCTGAGCAACGTGTGCTTTGTGTGGCAGATTCCACCATGACCAATGAAACACAATTTTATATACATTTAATGTTTTGGTTTTTTTTTTGTCCAAAGCAGCTGATCTGGAAATCGAATACCATTGGGATCAAAAGAATTGCTCAGCTGGGTTTATTGTTTTGATTCAGGTTAGAAATCTTATGTATTTTACTAACCTAGTTTCTTCATTTTGTGACTTTAACATTTGATCCTTTAATGCTTTATCTAATGCACTTCTCACTCATGTAATTTTTTAAAAGATAATACATTATTTTACAAAAGATTTTGGCATTTAATGGGCAGCTGAGCTTCTTTTAATGCGCAGCTTAACATATTTCAGAGTAGGAAAGAAGGTTATTCCATGTCAAAACCCTGAGGATAGAGGAAGTAGAAAAAATGCTTTTAACAAAAATATAAAAGAATAATTTGGTCACAATAAAGAGAGAAGAAAACACCTACTGAATAGTGTTTGGAGGTTTCTTGTCTTAAGTACCTGATAGCTCAAATTTTATTATTTCTGTGTGGGATAGCAATATTTTTGACTCTGAATTTGAAGCTCCTTTGTTAGATTTTTGAATCCTGGGAGAATGATTTTTCAAGCTTGTGAAGATCTACTTCTAACACTTAAAAACTGAAAGATGAGTGAACAGGTAAGACATCCTTTAATGAGAAAGACTGTCTTGGGCCACAAAATACCTATTTGTAGTTCTACTAGTGGGAGGTTGAACTTCAAACATTGATATCCTCCAAAATAGGCAAGGATAGCAAAGATTTGCTCACAGTGCTTTCACCTCTGTCATGTGAACTTCCTGATAAAGGCAATTCTCAAGCCGTTCCCTTATACCCCTGCAGTCTGTCTTTCAGCCCCGCAGTCTCCACCAGGCTCTAGGACAGCACTTTCACCTCTGCATCCAAAGCCCTCTAACCCTCAGGGCCTTGCACTATCGCACCGTAAATACCTGTTAGGTCTGATACGTTGGGTTTGTGGTGGGACACTAATGGGTTCATTGGCTTTCCTTCTCCACCTCCTGCTTTGTAGCTTTCATCCAAAACTACTAGGGACCACATTGCTCAGTAGATAACAACAGGAGGCAGCGGTCATTTAAACAACTAATAAACATTACCCAATGATGGGCAGCATAAAGCCTAATGGGCAATTAGCGCAGCAATACCTGCACCTCATCAAAGCCTGCTCCAATCGACCCTATTAGCCTGAACAGCGGCAATGGGGAGGCTGGGTAGGGCCTGATGAAACCATATTGTTACAGTTGGAAAAGTATTTGGGGTTTTCTTGTTGCATTGGAGGAGATGCTCTTTCAGTTGCTAGGAGAGCTTTCCTTTTCTGTTCTTTCTGCCTTTTTTTAATTCACATTTGCCCAGCGATGACTTTTTCTGTTAGAGTCGATGTGTGCTGCCAGCTGTGGATCCTTTGAGTAAATCTTTGTGCACGTAAGCCTGCCTCCTTATTTGCTGTGCTACAAGGCTAAATCCTAATTTATTGTTAAGGGTTGGGGTGGGGGGCGTTGCTGTAGAATTAAGTATTAGGAAGATGCTTAAATATCTTCCTTCTTCTTCCCCCGTTTTTCCGGTAAATAAATGAGTCACATGAATTTGCTCCTCTTATAAGACACAAGCGCTTGTAATCATTTAGGTTCTGAAATCACTGTTTGGAAGAGAGAGAAGGAAGAAAATAAAATTTATCCTGTGATATTCAACTCCCTAGTTATCATTCCGGACTAGCCGTGTCAGAGGACATGATTTCAGGAAGGGTTCGGACTGAGTTGGTCTCTAGAGCATCAGACCTTACCTTGCGGTCTCAGTCCTAAACAGGCTGTGCTTTTCATGCTGTGAGACAATGAGCGAGCTGGAGGTGTGTCTCCACTTTTGCTCTTGCTTTTTGGCAAGTAGCAGCTCTTGACTGCAACCAGGAAGAAGTATTTTTGCATTTGAAGTCTGTATTTTGCCTAAGGGAAAAAAAAGACAGAATTTAAAAGAAGAAATTTCTGGGCTGGGAAGGTAACTGCAAAGACAGTGGGATAAACAGCTGAGCAACGTGTGCTTTGAATTGACACCAATTAGTTAAAATGTTTCAGTTAGGCTAAGAAACATCCGGTTTGATTCAGCCTATAAAAGATACAGAATGGCTTGTTCCCTTCCCGAAGTGGCATAACAGAGTCTGAGGTGAAAGAGGAAATGAGAGAAACTTCAGTTTTAAGAATAATAAAGCCACCAAGCTGTCTGTAGTTTTCACAGGTAATGGCTCTTTAAAAAAAGAGGGGAGAATTTTGTTTCTGTATAATCTCAAACTGATTGTTGCTTCAAAATCTGATAGTACTTCTGCCTCAGAAGGAGACTTCGTATTAGGTAGGTATGGTAAGCAGTTAAAAACAATCTGGTAGTTCCTATAATTAAAAATAAGTGTAGAAGAACGACTTCGTGAAAGCCTGGATTTCTTCTTTTCAATTGTAGACATTTTAAAGTGGAATAGTTATTCAAGGCTGCTTTTTTGTTTACTCAGTGCCACAAGTTTATTCAAAGCCACTTGACCGGTCTGCCTCTACAGTCAACAAAGAAGAAGAGTATTCCTGGAAGGCAACTCTTCTGAGTGCTTTTGAAGTGAATTATCACTTGCAGATGCTCATTCTTCTCTTTCAAAGGATCAAAGTCCCTTTTCTTTTCTCCTTTTCAGAAGGGAGGTGCTGTGGTTTAACCTGGCAGGCAGCCAAACACCACAGAGCCGCTTGCTCACTCACTCCCCGCCCCCAGTGAGATGGGGGAGAGAGTCGGGGGAGAAAAAAAGAAGTAAAATTCGTGGATTGAGAAAAACACAGTTTAATAGAACAAAAAAAGGAAGGGAAAATAATAATAATGATAGAATATATAAAATGAATGATGCACAATGCAATTGCTCTCCACATGCCCACTGACGCTCAGCCAGTCCCCGAGCAGTGATTGCTGCTCCCCAGCCACCTCCCCCTAGCTTATATACTGAGCATGATGTCATATGGTATGGGATACCCCATTGGCCAGTTGGGGCAGCTGTCCTGGCTGTGTTCCCTTCCAGCTTCTTGTGCACTTGGCAGAGCATGGGAAGCTGAAAAGTCCTTGACTAGCGTAAGCACTACTTAGCAACAACCAAAAAATCAGTGTGCTATCAACATTATTCTCATACTAAATCCAAAACACAGCACCGTACCAGCTACTAGGAAGAAAATTAACTCCATCCCAGCTGAAACCAGTACAGGAGGCTGTGTGTACACTACAGATCAAGTAACCAACTACTTAACTGGCTAAAGTTATGCAATAAATGCCTCAAGAAATTGCTAAAATTCTGACTGAGATTCGTTGGTTACAAATAAGGCAGTGCTGATCACCGATGCTCCGACAAATTTACTGAAGATACCAAAAAGGGAAGAGAGACACAGGACAAGGCTTTTCCAGACAGCTTTTAATGTTTTAAAAAATGGTACTCAGTTCCAAGACGGTAATAATAAGTTCTGAATTTAAGAAAATATATTTTAAAAGACCACATCAGAGAAGTGCTGAGGAATTATGTGAAGTCACAAGATGAATCAGATAATTCAGTGTTGCATTAGAATCAGGAAATGGTTACCAACAGAGCACCAGCTCTGTACTGCAGAAAAAAGTTTCAAGTAGTATTTAGTATTGGTTATGGTCCTCATTATGCAGAAGTTATTTCATTCAAGAAATCAGTTGTTTTCTCTCACCATGAAAAATTTTAGGAGGGCTTTTCTAAGTTAGGACCTTATATAGCTGGACATTGGTCTAGAGTCTGAACACTGCCTTTTGAGCTCTTTTTTCTGACCAGCACCAGGCAAGAAATCTTGGCTATTTCTGAGTACTCATTCCAAAAGAAAATCCCTTTTTTTCAAATATGTGAAATATTATGCCTGCTTACTTAATCCCCAGTGTTGCAAATTGTTCTAAAAAACTGTACTCTAAATCATAGGTATGAAACTATGCTGTTGAAGACTGCCATATTCACAGTTAGCTGTTCTCAGACTTTCCAAATTAGTCTCTTTCTTCTTTTCTGTAATAGTTCTTTAAATCACCGCTTAAGTTTTTAAGCCCATAAAAAAAGCAAATATAGAAGTCTCACTGAAAAACAAAGAGAGTAAACCACTAATTCAAACAGGGCAGCTTGAAGGATGAAGTCCTGTAAATTGTAAATACTACTGTTTCTTCATTAGTGTAGTGAGTACGTGTATTTTTGGTCAAGGCACCTGAGATCGATAGCTCTTTCTAGAGAAGATGAAGCTTTCAAAAATTCTGGGGCTTGAAGGCAGCTGTAGCCAAATCAGAGGCCTGTTGCACCCTTGGAAGTAGGGCCTCCATAAGCAGGATTTAATTACCATCAGCTTCTTTTGAATTCAAACATGAGCACACTCATATTTGCATAACTATCAAACAGTGTATAAGCATTTTTGTACCTGGTGTCCTAGTAAAAGTAATATCGCCGTTGCTAGGAACAGGTCTCAGGCTTTATACTACCCATGCCAGACTCCAGTCCCTGCCTGTTGGGTTTGTTAGCAGGTTGTTAAAAGAGCTTCATGTGTGAACTCAAGCTTGAGCTAGTGTCTTTAGCTATATACACAATTTAAACATAGGATAGCAGCAACTGGCACATTTTGAAACAGAGCCCTCAGAACTATGAGTCTGCAATGAGTTGATCATTGGTGATTAGCTTCTGGTGATTAAAAAGGCACACCCTGCAAAGCTGGGAAAAGACTGTTTTTGCTGTAAGGTGGGGGAGAGGGGGCAGCAACAGCAGCAGGTTATCAAGAGATTAAAAAAAGAAAAGAATACACACAAAAAAATCCCAGCACAGAACAAAAACCAAACAACAGGCCAAAACACATGTAGCAGCCTGGGAAAGTAACACCCCCAGCACGCTGAGTGCACAAGTGAATGGCTAAGAACTGTCTAGAAAGTGAAACACTTATAAAAAGAGAAAACATTGAATTTAGGCTTTGTAAAGAAAGAATTTTCTGCTTTGATGCCAGCTTCCCCTTTCTCAAAACTGATCACCTTCACCTTGTGAACTCAGATCATCAAGGACAGAAGCCCTTGCCCCTGGCTATATGGCACCCTCTCAACAGTATTGTACACTTACAGCTAATTTAGAATAAGATTGTTAAAATAACTTATTTGAATATGTGGTGATGGTTATTAATAATAAAAATACAAACTATAGCTATGTGTATTGCTAATATCAGGCAAGTCAGGCGGGACTGATTTTAGAGTTTAAAGCTGCCCTTGTTTATCTGTCTTCTAAATGCTCCCATCACAGCAGTCTCCATTTCCTTCATTAGTACAGTTGTACTCAGTTGCAACATGGTAAGAGGTCTACTAAGGAATTTTATTCTCAGTAGTGAAGGAATCAAATATCTAATATTTAATACTATATCTAGTATTTATATATTTCATGTTACATAGGACAGATGGAAAATGCGTGTGCAAGATTTAGAAAACCTAGTGGGACTCATCTCACCTAATCTGAGAAGTCTGCAGCATAGATATCTGCATCTGATCTAATCTTTGAGTCTCCTTTCATATTCAGTGGAGGGAAATAAACTCTTCTAGTCATTCCTCCTACCTTCGAGAGAGATGAGGTGACCCTTGAAAGGCCTATTTCTGTCTCTTTGTAAAGAGAGCCCAGACAATGAGCTCCAAGGTGACAGTCTGCACCGAACATCTCCATTTGGACAGGGGAATCTCACCCTCTGGCTATGAGAGATGTCTGCTCCTGGAAGCTCGTCTCGCCAGAAGTTCCTCTTCTGTCTCTTCACAGGGGAAGCTACTAAAATCTTGTTTAGACAGCGTAAGAAAGCCCAGCAAGATTATTCTCGTTTGCTATTCTTAATCTTCTCCAAGCAATCCAGTTTTTGGGTTCAGGTAGATATTGATTAGTTATGAATAAGTCCAGAGCAAATGTGTTATGCAATTTTTTTCTCTTTTTTTTCTGCTTAAATTGGTGTTCCCAGTCTCTCCCCTCCTTAAGCCTTCTCCCCTCTCCCTCCCACCCCCCAGTTTGGATCCCATCAGAGTGTTGTTTGAGTGTAGGACGAATGCAGTTTTCTATGTTGATGAAAAGGTTAATAGGTTATTATTCTGGGGAGCAAGGTATGATGGCAATGCGATTTATACTGGGTAAAGAAAGAGGATGACTAATGGAATGAAATTCAGGCTCTTCAAGAGCTCACTAGCACATAATATAGGACAAAGAGGCACAGAAAGAGACAGTGCTGGAGAAGTGGTTGTAGGGTTAATTATCTGCACCGTAAGGGGAGGCAGGAAATGACAACGCATTCAGGGAGCAATGAGAAAGCCAGAAATGAGGCAGTGTGACTCAGTCTAAGACATTTCCTTTTCTCATGATTGAAAAGCAATTGCTGACCGAACAAGCTGGCGCTCAAGAGATGCAGACATGAAAGACCGCGGGAGACCTGTAATAGGTCTGATCCCTAGCACAGTCCTTGTGCTACTCCTTCCCCAGGATCTTTTGGCTGCTGTGAGCCCAGTACCACCTTAAACTCTACTAAGCTGCTGTGGCCAATGCTTTATGCCATAGGGGATGATTTGGGAAGCAGTGGGGAAAAGGAACACTGTAACAGGCCACAGATTAACAAAAAATACATTAAAAGGAAAAATATTTGCCACCAGTTTCTAGCCTGTTGAAAGAAGATAATACACGTATGTAGGAGTGTACCTGTCATGCTGGCTGCTCTTAGGAGCCTTGCTCAGAGTACGTGTGCTTGCATTTGCACTAAAAAAGCTTCCAGACAAGGGAAGAAATAAATTTAAAGTGACAGCTGCTAGAATTCAAGGACTAGGAAAGTCTCTAGGGATGTATTCTTCTACAGATTGCAGACAGATTAAAGGCATTGAGTAAACACAGGTGGTTTACACCAGCTCTGCGTTGCTGACTCAATGAAAAAATAGTTACACTCCTTTTGCATATATTCCAGCTCCATCATCATCTCCCTGACTTTGGAACATGATGTAATATGTCTTCTTTGGCTTAAAATCTAAATTATGGTAAACATCACATGAAGGTACAGCTAATGAAAGGCTACAGATACTGTGAGAACATTTTTCTGCCCCTTTCTCTTTCCCTCCCTGTCACCAGGTGAGCAGTGTGCCTTTGGGTTCTCTGAACAATTCCGCTCCTGAAGCCTAGCGTCCCAGTCTGCACTTCCCAAGACTCATGAGTAGATCCATTGTGGCCCATGCAGACCTTCGTGTGTAGTTCTGGTCCTATCATAAAAATACAATGGAACTCAGTCCTATTATTATGGAAGAGAGTAAAAAGTGCACACCCCAGCCTGCCCAATTGTTATTCCTGAGCTGCTGCTGTTTTTTCTCTGAATGAATAATACTAGGTTAAAGTTGAAAACTTTTGGATCGGAACAAAGTGGTTGTAATAAAGGGACTGGCAGTCAGTTAACTGGCTAGTCCAGCATTTAAAAGGAATCCTTTCCTATCTAAACCTAGAGCAAAGCACTAAAAGTGTTTAAAACCAGCTTGTACTTGCTGGTGGTCTTTGTGCTACCAGGGGTTTTTTGTTACAGTGGTAGGGAAAAAGCATTTTGATTTGCTTTGCTCCTACTAGGTGTCTGAGGTCTTTGAAAGCACCTAATGGGATAGACTTCTTTTCACAGGCTTAAAACAATGGAGTGCAATATATAAACTTCTGAGCTCCTCAGTCATTAATTACTGCAGCAAATGAGCTGGCTTATGTTTGGGCCAGCCAGTTGTTCTGGGATGTGTTATGGACCTTCTGTTCAGACTGCTTCGCTTTGTAATTCTTGGGATTTTGGGGCTTTTTTCTTGACAGATCTGTCTTATGATAAGTAGCTATCTAATTAAGTCTGCATGAACAATCTTTTCTTGCATCTCTATCCTGTTGTAATAATATTTGGCAGACACCATCTCTTGCCCATTATCTCCCAACTTTTGTCTTGTGGTTGCAAGATCATGTGTTAGTTGGAAGTACAGTTCTCTCACCTTGCTGTGTGCATCACTGCTTGTTGTTGAAAGAAGGGACCTGCAATGCACAAAAGTGAGAACTGAGGTTTTGAAATAAGCTGTTGAAGCAGTTATTAATCCTTGGGAAAGAAAGCATGTAATATATTTTTAAAATTCTAACAACTCTGCTTGCTACTGGCATTACACAATAGAAGTCCCACAAATGGGCAAGTGAAAGATTATGAAAATTAAAGATGACAAAGTCATTATCACAGCTCATTATAAGCAGATTATTTATCTGTTTATTTAAATTTAATTTATTCAACACGCTTGTATTGGACCACGAGAAACTTTTATAAATTTTTAAAAACATAAAAATACAGCAAACTTAGTGTCCTTAAAAATCTACAAAATTCCTTATTCCTCTACAAAGTTTAAAGCTCCTAAGCTCAGTGTAATAAAACCCACTAACCTCATTACTAACATTGTGTCTTGTCGTATCTAGGAAGGAGGTGAATTCAACGTGCAGGTCACCAAAAGAGAATATCAGGCTAACGTTTTCCTCCCATTTGAAAAGGTTATTATGTGTCAAAGCTGCTCAGTAACTAAGAATTCACTTAGTGTCATGTGGGGAGAAAGAGGATTTCCAAAGTAAACAAGACACAGACAACTGAGCTTTATAGATAAAAATCAATAGGTTGAAATTCACAAATGTAAAAACATTGCACTTCAAAATGCAGGTACGATGTACTCTCTGTGGGTATTATTTGACACACAAGAATTTTGGAAATTAGAGAAGTCCAGTGTCAAAAATACTGTAGCAACCTGTTGACAAAGTCATAAACTGCTCTAGCAGGATCTGCCCTGTAATAATTTACTTTCATGTTCTTTTCTGGTTCATAATGAAACACTGTCATCAAATAGTGCTGTTAATGATCCTTGTCAGCGTGTGTAAATAGCCAATTATATCAAAGATGGCTGGAAGATACTCAATTATATCATTTACCAAACACTTTAGCAAGCCTCTCACAAGTATTCCTGTTAACTCTGCAATCAAGATGCTCATCAGTGTGAGATCAGATGCACAGCCTGGTCTAATATCACTACATATAGAATATGTGTAGATGCAGTGGTAAAATTACATCAAAGATGCAAGCGATGATCAAATCATCTTCTACCTCACTTGAAACATTGAATACATGCAGCTCCTATCCCCGACACATCATCCAAAATTGTTCTTAAAACTTCTTATTGAAGGGATCCTACTACCTCTCCAGATAGCCTGTTCCAGAGCTTAACTATCCTTATAGTAGCAAGTTTTTTCTAGTCTGTAACCGAAATCCTCTTTGCTGCAAATTAAGCAGATTACTTCTTGCCCTCGTCCAGAGGACTCTGAGAACAATTGGTCACTGTCTTTGTTGTAATAACCTTTGGTAAACTGGAAGACTCTTCTCCTCTTCCCTCAACCTCCTTTTTTATCATCTAAACAATTCTTCTTTAAAAATCATGTTTTTTGAAAAACCTTGGTTTTCTCGCTCTCTGTTGGATAGTCTCTATGTCCATGCTTCTTTAAATGATGTGCCCAAAGCAGGAACCAAGCTCTTACTAGTACCAAGTAGAGCAGAATAATTACCTCCATTGTCTTGCATACAACACTTCTGATAATATACCCCAGAATGAGATTTTCCATTTTTTGAAAGTGGCATCTCATAGTCTGTGAACCATTATAACCCCAGATATTTTCTGCTGTACTGCTCACTCATTTATTTCCCCATTTTGCTCTGTTATATTTGCTCTGACCTTCCTGACTGTACCTTTTTGAATGTGTCATTATGAAAGTTTGTCTCATTCCAGACTCTCCCTCCCAAATTGTCAAGGTTCTTTTGAATTCCAAAAAGCTTCCCTTTTTCCCTGTCCAGGTTTGGCCTCAGCTAAGATTTTGTGTGCATTACAGTAGCATACAAGGTGCTAGTAAAACAGTTTTGTAGAGTTGGATGCATGACAAACTCCTGTAGAAGCAGACATGAAATGTCATCACAGATTGACAGTAAACCATAGCTTAAACGCTGAATTTCTTCAGTTAGTTACTTATGAACCTTATGGTGATTTACTCTAAACCCTTTCTAGGGTGCAACCAGGTTGCTTTTTGAAGTTTATGTGCTTGAGTTTGCAGATAAAAATTAAGTGTCAGATTGAAAGTTGAGGGGGGAAATGGAAGAGGTCAGATTTGGAGTAATGGGTCATCAAAAGGTTACTGTTGATCTACATGGTGTCAGGAAAAGAAAGCATACTGGAGAAAAAGAAGATGAGGCCAGGCACAAAGATTCACAAAGGTTTTCTGGAGGAAGAGGAACAGAGGAATATTAGCAGACAGTTAGCCAAGACATACTGTACGTTGGGAAGTAAGTGTGAAAAGAGATGAAGTCTTCTTTAGTCAGAAATGGACCCAATTTGAAGGACAAAATTAATTTGGAAAGTAGAAAGGTCATGTTACTTCTTGCAGAATTGCTAAACATCATTGAGCAAAAGCAGTAGAATTGTTTGGGAAATAGAACCCAACCCTTGCTTATGGAAACAACTCCCTTTTGGATGAAAGGGCAAAACATCTAAGGGGAACAGAGAAAACAGGCCAGAAACAACAATGTTATGACAGAGGGAATTGTAATTGGGGATTGAAAGTGTGGGTGACAGATGAACAACCAGAGGAAGGGAAGGAGCAGTAGGAGGTAATAGGTCCCTGTTTATTTTCTCCAAAAAAGATGTCACTCACCATAGCAAACATGGAAATTGAGATGGACTATGCACAGTGCAAGCTTAAACTCGCATAGACATTTTCAAAGCTGGCTTGCTAAACCAGAAACATTTTAAGAAGTTTAACCCTTAAGAAACTGTATTAGATTTCCCATTTTTGTCTACTAACTGTCACTGTCAAGAGCCCAGTCAGGATCATTGCCAGCAGAAGGTGTATTAGGAGTTGAACTTCTATGCAAAGGACAGAAAACTTACCGGGTAACCACTTTTTGTGATGCAACTCCCTCCTTTATGTGCCATCTTTCTGTGTCAGAGCAGTCTGGGATTTCCCTATACATTTACTGTCATTTAAGATCCCTGTAATCGAGGGTGACAGTGCAGTGGGGTAAGCCAAGTCCACTGGTGCCCATGTAATTGGATGCTTCTGTGCACAATAAGCACCTTTTACTGCACGGTTCAGAATGTCGTTCATGCGTGATTCATTCTGTTCTGGTCATGATTCCTTCACTCTGCATTGTTTTGTTGCTCAAGGGCATTTGTTCTTACTTAAAGAAGCCTACGTCTTCCTTCCTTTTTAAGCTTCACTGTAGTTTATTTATGTTTAAGAGCTGAAAAATTTGAATCTTAATTTCAACTCACTGAAGCCTACCTTTAGGTTGTCCTTATCTGCTTTCTGGGGCACCAGTCAGCACAAACTCAGTCTCCATGTATAAGTGACTAGCTGTAAGAAAGGTCAATGCTCTTCAGTCATATACAGGAAGACACACAGGCTTCTTTAAGTAAAGGAAAATAGGGAGGTGGCTTTATAAATGTTCTAGGTGCCCAACCAAGACATCAAGATGTTTTGGACAAGTGGAAAGTTTTTCCTGCCATTATTCTGGGCACAGGCTGCAGTAGAGATCAGTATGAGGGGTATCAGGTAGATGAGATCTGAGGAAAAAGAGGAGCTATTCAAGGAAAGATGATGTGGTCAGAGACCAAAATGTGGTTTTTCACATCTGCATTTTGACTCCATGACGTATGTCACAATACAGATGTCATGAAGAATGGGGAGGACCCAGAAAAGGTGAGGTTCTGAGAAGCTGTATACTTCTGAGTAGAGAACGAATGGTACAACTTTGGGATGGGGCAGTGCTGACTCATTTGACACGCCTGAAGATAAGCCTGACGTAGGTCGCCAGGGGAGCCCTGGCCTGGCTTGGAAAAACTATTCCAGAGCTAACTGGGCTGAGTCCATGCTCCAGGAAGTTCTGAGAACAACATATGCTACAGTGAGGGACTGCGTGGGGCAGATTTGCAGAGTTTTTGCAGTGCTCAAAGATGCTTATATACCAGCAGAACCGAAAGGTACTACAATATCCAGATACGAGATGAAGATTTCTTTAGGTATTAGGCCTGGGGAAAAAAAATCTAGTTGCCTTATACTCACAGCCTATGTCCAGTATATCCCCTTCACAATCCCCAGTTCCTTTCAGAGCTCAGGACTCAGGTTTGGTGAGCCAGTGCAACTAGAAAGCTGTGACTGACTGGTTCCCCAGATGAGTTGAGTAATATGGTCCATGGTAGTCCTAAAGAAAAACATGTCCAGTTTGCTATCTTCAGCACCCATCAGTTGTGGGATTTGCTTTTTGACCTTCACTCAGTACTGCACAATCCCCTCTTCAGGTCTGTTGAGCAATAGCTATACTTCCATACACATAAATAGCCACGGACTAATCATCAGCTGGAGGTATTTGTGGTATAGAAGTGCACCACAACTCTGTGGCATGGAAGCATTCCTCCTCTGGCTTCCTCCCTCCATTCACAAATCGCTCCAGAAAGGGGGTTTATGCATCTTCTTCCCTGAGGAGGAATACTGGCACAGGTTATATGATGCAGCTATGTGATGCAATGCAGCTTTCACACCTGTACCCTACAAAGTATATAATTAAATGCCACACTAGCATGTGGGGTTTAAAATGTATTACAGTGTATTTGAAAGTACAGGACTAAACTTTCCAAGCATTACTTAACGTATGTACATTGTTATTACATTTTCTTAGTAAGGAACCCACTATCTTCCTTTTTGTCTATGAAACAACCACAATATCTGTCTGACAGAGATGAATGTGCTGTTTTCTTGCTGCCAAACTGAGAGCTCAGAGTCTGCAAACTGAAGTCAGAATGTTATTACAGAGAATCAATATGTGTGGCCCTGGCTCTGATCTTTAGAACAGATAATTGTCAAAGCCTGCATTTAATTTCCTTCCAAATATTAGGCTATTTTAAAATTATCTTTGTTACAGATTACATTGCTGTAAACATTACTGTTGGTAAAATAAATGAGTAATTCTTTAACTTTAACATTCTTTGTTATTTGGTTGATATTATCTAGAGTGACCACCTTCAATCTTAACAAACTTTTATCTAGAAACATTTTGGACTTACACAAATAACTTCAGTGTTAACTAAAGTACAGTTTTGGGGCCAAAGTCACCAGACATTTTTTCTCTTAAGTCAAGTAGGACATGAGTTTTAGAGCTGAGGAGCATTCACTGAAGAAGTTTTTCAACAAGCAATGACCTGGAGTTCCTCTAGAACTACTCACTGGGTAGTACAACAGCCTCAGCTGATATAATCCACCAGAGGGTTTATGAGAAAATTACCCTTCTTTTAGATTATAATTAAGTCCTTACATTCAGCTGAACATAGGGTGTGCTCCCTCCTGTTAAGTCCTGGCATATTAACCGTCCTAAAAAATAAATGGAAGCTGCTGACTAATTTCCTCTCTGTGCCACACAGCAGCACTGTAAAGATAAAGCAGTAGAAAGACTTTTTGTTGGCTGGGGGTTTACTGAAGCAATAGTGCCTACTTGATTATCTACTAGTGTGTTCTCAGTGTAGTTATGCACCATTGTACGTCCTTTCCCCCCAGCTGGGACAGTTACCACACTTGACTACAGCATGAGGAACAATGGCCAGTAAAATCACACAGATTTTTCAGAGTCTTTATCCACTCAGATATTTGCTGAAAGGGCAACAGAGTGAGACACAGGAGCTTTCTGGATTGCATTGATGATAACTCCCTGATAGAGGTGACTGAGGAATCAAGGACAAGAAGTTCTTTGCTGGACCTCATACTTACCAACAAGGAAGAACTGGTCTGGGGTGTGAAGGTTGGGGCAGCCTTGGTTTTGGGGACCACGCAATGGTGGAGTTAAGGATTCTGGGAGGAGGGAATTGGGTAGATAGCAGCCTCTCAACCCTAGGTTTCAGCAGAGTAGGCTTTGGCCTGTTCAGGGACCTGTTAGTAAGAATCCCACAGAAGATGATCCTGGAGAGAAGAGGAGTTCAGGAGATTTCAAAGTTTTACCTTCTCCAAGCTCCAGAATGGTCCACCTCAATATGTAGAAAATCAAATGAGGGTGGCAGAATGCCTGCATGGATGATCAAGGAGCTCCTGGCACAACTCAAAAATAAAAAGGAAGCATATAAAAGGTGAAAGAAGGGACAAGTGACCCCACAAAAATATAGAGACACTGTCCAAGATGCATGCAAGGATGAAATAGGAAAGCCAAAGCCCATCTGGAGTTGAATGTGGTGAGGGATGGGAAAGGCAATAGGCTTTTACAGGTATATCAGCAGCAAAAGGAGGACTATTAAAATGTGGGCCTGCTGCTGAATGACACAAGGGAGATGGTGACAAAGAATAAGGAGTTACTCGATGCCTTCTTTGCCTTGGTCTTTATGAGTAAGATTTGTATTCAGGAATCCCAGGTATCTGACAGCAGCTGGAAAGTGTGGAGCAATAAAGACTTACCCTTAGTGAAGGAGGACCAGGCTAGAGAACATTTAAGTAAACTGGATATACATAAGTCCATGGCACCTGATGGGATACATCCATGAGTGCTGAGTGACCTGGCTGATGTCACTGCAAGGCCGCTCAATCTTTGAAAAGTCATGGTGTTTGAGAGAGGTTCCTGAGAACTGAAAGAAGGCAAATATCACTAGTATCTTCAAGACTGGCAAGAAGGAGGATCTACAGAATTACAGCCCGTCAGATTCACCTCAATCCCTGGGAAGATGGTGACCAAAGAATCCTGGAAACCATTTTGAAACATATGAAGGACAAGAAGGTGATTGGGAGTAGTAAATATGAATTTATGAAGGGGAAATCATGTTTGATCAACCTGATGTCTTTCTACAATGAGACACCTAGATCACTGGATGAGGGAAGAGCAGTGGATGCTGTTTACCTTGACTTTAATAAGGCTTTCAGTGTTCTCTCCTGTAACATCCCACAGACAATAAAGTATGGCCTAGATAAGTGGACCCTGAAGTGGACTGAAAACTGGTTAAACCGCCAGGCTCAAAGGATTGTGACTAGAGGTAGGAAGTTCAACTGGAGACCAGTTAGCATTGTGAGGAGATGCTCAGAATACTGGTAGAGCTCACCCTACAGAAGAGAAGGATCAGGGGGATTTTATTAATCAAATATCTGATCGGAGGGAGTAAAGCAGACTGTCTGACAGGACAACAGGCAATGGGCAGGAATGGAAATACATGAAATTCAGTTCTAAACATAAGGAAAAAACTTTCATACTCTAATGGTAGTTGACCACTGGCACAGCTTGCCCAGAGACGTTGCGGAGTCTCCATTCCTGAAGGTATTCAAAACCCAACTGGCTGAGAGCCTGAGCAACCTTCTTTAGCTTACCCAGCTTTGGGAGGGGGTTGAACTAGATGATCTCCAGAGGGTACATTCTAACCTCAACTGTTCTGTGGCTCTGTGGATGATAGGAAATCCTGTTCCTGATAAAGCAGCTTGATAGTGAGCTCCTAAGAAGAAAAGACAAGACCAGAATCAAAGAAGAATTGGTCACATTTAGATAATGTACAATTTATGCACTTTTAGGTAGAAGATGGGAATTCGTGTTTTCCTGAAAGTGTTATGCCTCTACAGTTAGTTGACCAAAAGATATGAGGAGTAGGCAGATATGTTTAATTTGATGAAGCTGAGTAAATTATAATTTGGTCTACACTTTATCTTTTGATTTCATATATTTCATTTCAAAGCCAGATTTCTTCCTTTTGCAAGCTTTTCATGCTGTATATACCCTAATCATAAACTCTCTAACAATATGCAGTACAGTGTCAAATCATTTTTATGTCCACAGTTTCCCTCTGTGATATTTGTTACCACTGAAAAAAAAATCTGTCAGATTTAATAGGAATAATCTCCCATGTGTGAATCCCACTGAGTCAAACTCTCCTTAATTAAATCATAACAGTCCAGCTGGCTTGCTCCATCTCAGCTTAACTGTGTCCCCTGTTACCCTTCCTACATTTTTTTTATTCTTGTATTTTCCTTAGTATAAAAGACAGGTGATACACTTGAATCTTTCTAAACATCTCCTCGCTTCCAGAAGCATACTGAATACATATGCTAATATTGGCCCAGTTCTTTTGGTACTTGCCTCAGGATTCTGTGAAGGAGGATTTCTCATTTTGCACAGTTGCTGAATCTTCAAATGTTCTAATTTTTTCTTTTTTTTCTCTTTTTTTTCTTTCTTCTTTTTTAAAGTACCAGATCTGGCAAAATTCCAGTTTCCTTCAGTGGGTTTTATTTTCTAAAATAATAACATCTGTTCCTGGGAAAAGTGGCTTGCTTTAATGATTGTATGGTTTTTAGTAATTCCCATGGGTGTTCTTGTTTCTCATGTGGCTGAAATACTGTTGTCAGTTATGCTGATATCGTGGTTACTGCTGAACAGTCAGGCCATGGGCTCTTAGTCAAAAATGTATGCAGTCTGGTCAAAACCAAACTTGTTCAAAAATATTATATACTTGCTGGTGATAAAAATAAGGTGGTAGCACAAACTTCTCTTGCATTATGAGGACCATTTAACAAGTGATACATATAATACAAGGTGTAACTATAAAGCAGAGATGAAACATCATAATTTTTACTCATACCTTTCCTTATCTTTGTACAGCTGGATAAATTTAAAGCTGAGGTTAAACCTGGAATTTTGATACTAGGAATGCTAATTTGTTTCAGTAACTACAGCACTTCCTCTTAAATTTTAGGTACTTCCCTGCAAACTTAATATTTTTCTAATATTTTTCTAATTTGCAGTTGGAGAAAAGGTATTAGAAGGCAAATGATCAAGTAGGTCAAGAAGATTAATTGTTCTCTTTCATGGTCTCTATGTCTCAGTTTTACTCCAGAACATTCACAAAAAATCTGCTATAATCAATTTTAGAATGTGCTTTTATATGGAGATTATGTTTGGACTTGCAGGGATCTATACGTAAATAAACCCTAACAGTTCCTTAGCATTCAGTTCACATCTTCCCCTAAGTCATTTTGTGCACATGCTTAGTTTTGTACCCTTGTGCCTCTGCTACTTCTCACTTCATTGTTGACACACTTTTGATTTTTGTAGACTTATATCTCACCTCCTCATCTATTTCTCCCTAAGCTATACCTTTTTAACTCTCTTTCCTCACATTTAATTTCCTTGCAAGACTTTTATCAGTTGATAATATGTCTTTGGATTGGCCAAGTTTATGAACATGTTGCATTTGAGCTATCCTGTGTGATGTGGCCATCCGTTTATTATAAAATGGATATTATAGAAACAGAGAGAATATAAATCAGTCAGAATTACAGATGGACCTAGGAACTGCAGTTAATTAAAAATATTACAAAAGCTTCATGTCTGCTGTTTAGAAAATAGGAAGCTTACCAGAAGATCATTGTACTAATCTGAGTACAGAGATGCAGGGGTGTATTTGAACTTCTTGTCTTTTGAATTTATAGCGGATGGTATAAAGAAATATATGAACAAAGCAGCAAGTAATGATGTAGGAAATTGCCAAAATATACAGTTGACTTGCAGGGTACATTGCCTTTTACCTTAGATTACACCAGCTAAAACCAAGGTAACAGCCCAGATGACACACTACTTTTCAGGATATTTCAGAAGTGCTTCACACAATCAACATTTACAGAGCTGGCAGGATAAATAAGGGTGTTGCCTAAACTAGAAATAACATTTATATGAGTTTTATATTACAATGAAAAATGGTTTATGAATTTGCATTTCCTTTGAACTGGACAAACCAGTAATTATTAGCAGAAGTAGCTAATAATTTATGGTAGAAGAATTTACTCAGAAAGCCTATTCTGGGCCTAAAGCCATGTAGACCTAGGTAGGTACAAACACAAATAAAATATGACCATTTGGCCAAACAGCCGAAATTCCAAGTAGTAACTAACAACATTTGAAGTTTGTCTATCTTTAGTGATATGTTTCCCCCCATTTGTGTGTTAACACATCTCAAAGTGTCTTTTACACAATTAATGTGACTTCAAAAACTTTAGGCCAGGAAGTATCTCCTGAGGGATGCCAGTTTTGCCTCACATCTTCCTTGTGAACCACTCTGTGGATTTCTCAAACAGGGTTTCTGCCTGAGACATTCTCTTTTCTAGGTACATGTCCAAAGGTCTGCTACCTTCATTGTCTGCTCTTTCACTTCTTCTGGAACTTTTCATCTTCAAATAGCATGAATTTACCTTATTAGATTCCGTCAGGCCATACTGGAACTGTGACACAGTCACTGTCTTAAACTCTTGAATTTTTAGAAACAGAAGAACTTGCACTGTCTAGAATTTGGAAGATGGCTGCTTTGGAGGGGTTTTCTTCTAGACTGCCAAGTGTTACTGACAACACCTGGGACTGCTATGTGATACCTCCTGGTGTAAGCAAGCTATGCACGGTATCTTGGAGCGTGAAGGGTCCCCCAATATTAGAACAAAGCTCACTAGGAAATCAGATTTGGGCAAAAGAGCTGTCTTCTTGCAGATCCTGTCTACTCCTTTTATCAGTTCCTGGTGATTTTCATGATCTGTCCAGAAACCCTCGCTGGGGACCTTCCATATTCTTGCATGAGGAGAGAGAGAGAACATAGAAGTAGATTAAGTATAGAGTAACCACATGAAGTCCATAGCTCGCTCTACTCCCCACTGCCATTCAGCGCAGTACCCATCAGCTACATCCTGTTCAGGCTTGCAGGAGAACGTAACGAGTAAGGAACCCTGAGGAATCTTTGGAGTGTAGAGAGGTCATTGGGTTTGGTATGAACATACTTGATGAGTGGCTAGTATCTGGAGACAGTAGGTTCCGCCTGGGGGAACAGACCAAGTATTGTTAGAAGGGGGAAAAATTACATTATAATAAAGGCAGAAAACCTCTGTGGACATTCCTTTGATAGAGTCATCAAAACTCTAACAAGTATTCATGGGTTGTTGTTGCTCAGTTTCTCCTCAAGTGAAAAATGGAGCTCCGCCTCTCCTGCCCAGGTGTCCAAACAGTTCAATATTATCTTGTGGTCAGTGGTATCAGTGACAGATGATACACATAAAAAACCCTAAGAACATTCTTTCTTTGTCAGTACTCAGAACATCATCAACAAGTGAAGATCATTTGACAAGTGAAAGATTCTAGTATGAGATTACCTACAAACAAATCTGGCCCAGAGTTTGAAGGAGACACTGAGAAAGTGCCTGCTTTACTGATCTGTGGTGAGCAAAGAGGAATCACTGCCATGGGGAAATCTCTGCAAAGTGTAAGGCTGATTTAAGCTTCCAGTTACCACTAGTAGGGAATACTAAAAGTAAAAGTTGGATACTCCTGCACTCTGCCAATCCCAAACTTATACTCAGGTCCCTTAAAAACTTGTACCAGCCGGCAGAAAACAGAAGATCTTTGAAACATTTCTGATTTGTCCTAGAAAGTGAACTTGGTCTTCTCAGTGCTGGGGAAGGAGATGAGTTATTATATCCCTGTCCTTTATCACTACATTGCAACTACAGAAGGGAATATATACAGCCTCGTCCTCAGGCTTGACCCTCAAAATTTTCCTGGTGGCATGTTTTTCCTCATCGCTTTTAGGTTTCTTCATTCCTTAGAACTTTCCATCTGAAATACTCAAAATACACCTGACTGCCTCTGGGAGTTTATTCCATATTTTGCAGAAAATCACTGTCTCATGCAAGTTGCTTCTTGCACCTTATCTGCAATTGTTCTTCATCACATTCTTCTATTATTATGGGATGGTCTATTACTTCACTTACAAAAGTAGTTGTCTTCCATAAGGGGTAGCTCAGTGAGTGAATCTTGAACTCTAAGGAGCATAGGGAAAACCAGAACTACAACTGGTGGTTTTTTTAAAGTTGATTATCAAGTTCTTTGCCGTTGGAATAGATTTGTTATTGCAAAAGATATGCCAAGGGTTCAGTTTTATGCAGAGACATAAAGCATCACAAGAAAACACCTAGTGCTTTCAGATATGAGCTGCAGATTTGTCTTGTGTTTGGAAGGGATTGGCAAGCTTATGTTGCTTGACTTCAAATGCACTTCATTATTCTGAATGTGATGGTGTGATCTGAATTTATCATGGTGAGCTGGTGTCCCATTTAGGAAGGAATGTTAGAAAAGGAGAACAGAGAGAAAAAATGGATGCAAGCAAAGAAAATAAAGAAAATATGGAGAACCCTGGAAGAGTGAAGGTCTAAAAAATAATGCACAAGGAAACAGAAGTCAGTATGAAAAAACTT
Organism: Calonectris borealis; assembly: GCF_964195595.1. Taxonomy (NCBI): domain Eukaryota; kingdom Metazoa; phylum Chordata; class Aves; order Procellariiformes; family Procellariidae; genus Calonectris; species Calonectris borealis. The sequence goes on from NC_134326.1 coordinate 2,612,432, forward strand.
ATATGGTATTTATTTCATATATGAAGTTCCCCCTTTATGTAAGCTGTGCTCCCTGCTAGCCTCTCTTCCTTTAATGCTGCATGCAGTTTGCTGCAGTCTGCTGGTTAAAATGCATGGTTTTTATATAAAAGGCATGAAAAGGCACGCAATCAAATTACAAGGAAAAGTTTCATATGCCAGAACAAGTTGTAGGATGCCAAAACCAAAACGGAGCATTTGAAGCATCCTCACTTTGATTAATCCAAACTATGGGGAGGTTTCCCTCTGCTTCTGTCATAGCTGATCCTAAAGGAGGTGTAACAGTATCATTAAACAGCAAGAGCTCCTTTTTCCATTTGCTCATGGCCTCTCCCTACATTTTTGGGCAAGGGTTTTTTTGCTCTGGTGGTGTGCAGAGGTTTTCTGCCTTTGCCTGCTCTCCTTCATCTGCTCCTTTAGATCTTTCTGTATGTAAAATAAAGATGTATGTTGTTCAGGTTAATCACTCCTACAGAGCTACATTGAAATAAATGCCAGAGTTACGAGCTGGGGTACCTGGTATTTTGATAAGTAAGAGACTGAGTACGAGAAGGAAAGAGAAGGCCAAAAGCTGGTATGTTATAGTTCTGCTGGTATGTTATAGTTCTTCTGGCAACTTAAGTGAACAAAGTGCCTAGCTGATAAGTAATCAGGAGATATCAAACGTCAAAATAGTTTTTGATTAGTAACTCATTAAAGCCAATATCAACAGTTTTGGCTTGAAGAGTTCTGTCTGGAAAAGTTTGGGGGTTTTTTTAGTAGAGATTACTTATTCGTTTGCATCAGTCTCATTTGCATCTTAGTACTTTGCTATGAAATATCTTTCAGCACTTTCCTCAAACTTGGCTATCATTAAGACAAAAGACAGAAGAGGTGAGAGTCAAATATCGGAACATGGGAAATAACAGTGTCGGAAACAAACAATGCTATGATCTTTTGGGGAAATAAGTTAATGCAGTCATTAGCAAAGGACACAATGAGTAATATTTGGTGACTGAAGATGTCTTATTTGCTTCTAAATGGACCTTTGTGCTTTAACTTAGAGAACAGGAATAAAACAGGAATACAGATGGTGATGTTATAAGTAGAATAATCCTTTCTGGCTGGTTTGTAGGAGTTAGAGTTGTAAACACTGTCCTTGAGGAAACCCAGGTAATGAAATATTTCAGCTTGCATGGGTAACATACTAAATCCTCTGTCCTCTTTCCTTTTGATAATATTCATGCATTTGTGATTGTATAGCCCTTCAAAGGAGCAAACGTTTATCTGTTTCACTACCACTCTACATCCCAGCCTGTTCTACCCACATTCTGATCACATTCTCTAGAAACTTCTGCCCAACTTACTACTGCAGTGAAGGGCAAAGGACCCAGGACAGACCATTGGTTTTCAAGGACAACCTCCTCAAAACACAAGAAGGTGCCATTCCAACACATGGGAAGTCAAGCAGGCATGGCAGAAACCAACATGAATAGGCAACAAACTCCTGGCTGAGCTCAAACGCAAAAAGGAGTTACACAGCGAAAGTGGGGACAGACTGCTCAAAAGGAATAGAGAGACCTGACTTGACTGGGCTGAGGTCAAGTTAGTGCAGCTGAAGCTGAGCCGGAGTGGGAACCAGTGAGTGATATCAGGGCAACAAGAAGGCTTCTAGAAGTACATTAAGAGCAAAAGAAGGCTAAGCAAAATGGGGGGCCACTGCTCAGTGGGGCAGGCAGTGTAGTGACAAAGAGTCATGGTTTAGCCCTAGCCAGCAACTAAACACCACGCAGCCGCTTGCTCACCCTCCACCCTCCCCCCCCGGTAGGATGGGGGGGAGAATCGGGAGGGCACAAGTAGGAAAACTCAAGGCTTGAGATAAAACCAGTTTAATAATGGAAATAAAACAAAGTAGAACAGTAATAATAACAATGATAACAACAGCAATAATAGAATATACAAAGCAGGCGATGCACAATGCAACTGCTCATCACCCACCGACCAATGCCCAGCCCGTCCCGAGACGTGAGAGCCCCCGCTTCCCGGACCACGCCTCCTAAATATATACTGAGCATGAAGTCACATGGTATGGAATACCCCATTGGCCAGCTGGGTCAGCTGCTCCAGCTATGCTCCACCCCGGACCAGCTTCCCATGCATCTGGCAGACTATGGGAAAACGAAAAGTGCCCAGTGCAAGCACCACTCAGCAACAACCAAAACATCAATGGTCCATCAACGTTCCTCTCATACCAAACCCAAAACACAGCACCCCCCAGCTACTGGGAAGAAAGTTAACTCTGTCCCAGCTGGAACCAGGACACAAAGGGCATATCAGAAGCTTTTCTACTCCATTTAAGGCAGATTAAACTCATATTTCGCTTTAAAAAGCAATGATGGAAATGCAGGATTTAAGAATCCCATGTTTACAGATCAAACATGTTCCTAATAAAAGCAGGAATTGCCAGGAAACACTGTTTCTGATCAAAGTCAGACTGTTTGCACTGTCTGGTAGATAGGTGCAATAGGAAAGATAATATATAACATATCACGTTGATATTTATCTTCTGAAAGATCATTTCAAAATATACAATGGTAGACAGGGAAGTAGCTGGGTGCAGCCGTTTCTAAGACCAGCATCTGGCCCTTCAAATGCATCTTCATTAACACTTCATTGATATTTGCAACACCGAACAGAGCAGAGCTGGCTCTGCAGATCTCAAAGGAGAAAAAAATAGCAGAATCAAATATAGCTAGGGAATCAGCAGGATATCTACTGTTCAGAAGACAATTGGAATTGAGAAGCAGTATTTCCAAAATGACAAAATAAAAAAAAAAACCCCACACCAAATTATTCTACTTAATACACATGTATGCAGTCCCTGGGGGGATAGCACAGAGGTGAGTCTGTCATTTGAAAGAATCCTGTGGGAAATGGACTCACAGGAAGCAACATCTGATGCTCACATATGTCTCGACCAGAAGGAAAAAAGACTTGGATTTCTTTCCAAAAGTATGAAGTTTGAGCTTTGTTTTATCTTTGTTATTTCAGTAACTTCTGTAAAAATTTCTAGTTCTCTTTATCTCTACTAGGGGCACAAAACAGAATAAAAGCTGAATTTGGTTCATTATATTGTTTTAAAATGTAATTCCTGGGGAATCTGTGTGTTAATTAAAAGATCAGATGATTTTGAAAGCTAGTAGTTACGTGGTATTTGGGAATCAAATGTGGAGAAGCTAAATACAGAAGACATGATATATGACCTGGAGCATGTTAGATACCAATGGATATATTTCAGAGATGCAAGATGAATTTTGTGCTCATCTAATCTGCTCTGTCATGGCATACACCGCATATTCGTATCCACTGCTCCCTGAAACAAGACCACTGACCTATGACAGAATTACAAACTATCTTTAGAAAGACCTCACCTGTTAACTTGAAGGTATCAAAGGAGAGGTAACACACCATATGCATCGGCCACATCCTCTTGGTGTTTTAAATTGTGCTTTATTCCCTGTTTTCATTTCTTTAAACTTCTGGATCATAACAGGAACATGTCAGATGTTCTTGCTAGGTTAAAGAGCCATCTAATAGATACCTGTTCATCAGAGTCTGATCAAACCACCTATGGTAAGTTGGAGACTGGAGTTCTTTCAGTCTCTGTGTCCTGTTCTCTAGACCAGTTATCACTGTCACTGTTCCTCTGTGAACTATCAACAGTTTTGAAGTGCACACATGAAGGTTGTGTTACAATGGTTCTATCAAAGAAATGCTGTGTTTCTATTCAGTGTTCTTCTGTAATAATCCATGTTAGCCTTCCCAGTGGTGTTCAAGAGATTGCCTATAGGAATTTTCAGTCTGTCCGGAGCCAATTGTTTCTGGAGCACTGTCCAGAGACAGGTCTCTGCATATGATTCTTTGTTTCTGCAGGAATTACATTGTGGTTTATTGTATTAAAAAGTACCTTGGTGTGCCATACCAAGCATTCCACAGCTCTGTGAACTGCTCATTGCCTCTCTCGTTTATCACCATCCCAATATTTATATAATCTGAAAACTTTCCAAGAACAAATGTATGTTTACACTACAATTATATCTCTATATCATTGCAGAAGAAGTTTATAACTATATAAGAGCACAAGAGAAAGTCTTTATAGGACATTACTAGTCTAATTGCAATTATTTGATGCATCCACATTAATTGCAATTAGACTATCAACTTGACAAATTTGATTCCATTCAGTATGTGCCATTATGATTTTCCATGGTGCTCTTGTTTTTACTTTTTTATCTGAACGTTAGAGGCATAAAGTCAGAAGTCTTACAAAAGTCTGATTATATTATATCAGCAGTACAGTCTTCGTTATCATTCATATTTGTAATCTTGTCAGAGAAAGATATCAAATCTCTTTAACATAATCTTTTTTCCGTTAAGTTATACTCTCCTCATTAGACTTGTGATGAGAATTTAAGCTGGTGCCACACAATAAGAGGAGTATCTAGAAGAAAGTAGTAAATAAGATATGATACAGTAGGAATTGGCGGACTTTTTTGCTGCTTCTGCTTCCGCTTCCTGATGGCTGAAAGCAATTCTTCCCTCTTGCTTGTGACTTCTGCCACATGTTTACCCTTCTGTCCAAGTCCAATAATTATGTGTTAGAAACAACAGGTCAGACTCCTTTACCTGCTGGTTGGTAGCCAGTACCATATACAACAGTACCTGGGATATCCACAGAGAACTGGAAGATGTAACACAGGCTCTATTGGAGACCCATGTCCTTCTGGCACTGAAGACAAGGCCTGGCATCCTATATGCTGTGTATATATATACACTAGGTACATCGTGCTGTATTTCACCTTGAATGGCACTAGGCACCTCTGTTTAAGCACTGAATGTCTCTCAGTGTGCTCACTCTGTCCTGTAATTGTGCCCCAGCAGTACCTTCAAGACCCAGATCACTGTCTTGGCGTGCCTAAGCTGGCATGTTGGAGGTGCCATTTGAGAGGTGACTTGACTTCGGAGCTTCTACCAAGTGGTGTCCTCCTGCCCTTCCGATGACCTGGCAGCATCCACATGGAACGGACACTGATATGGGACCCTCTAGGAAGGGTGGTAAGGACCACACCAGCTGAGCCTCCTGACATGCTTTTTATGCAGGATCCCCTTTAGAAATCTGATTCTGATGATGTAATCCTGTAATACTTGTAATGGAGGACCTCCCAGCACTGGAAGAAAGGCAGGAGAAGAACAACAGTAAATTTGTTGCTGGATCTCTGAGTAGGGATTATGGGGATCCATGACAAGAGCCAAGAAATCTCTAAGGCACTGGCAGGACAAGAGCAGTAGAGGCAAGGTCAAGGTGGTCCTCAGCATTGACACAGCCACCACCTAAATATTTAAAAATTATAGGTGAGTATTTCATGGAGCAGCGAGTGAAGGAACCCACCATATGTGGTACTTTTGTTGTGAAATATGCAATCTCTGCCAGCATGGCTATCTTATCACTTTCCAAAGAATGATGATCATTTTTGGCCTAACCACCAAAATACCAAGTTTAAACTGACATATACTTCTACAACAATTTTTAAAATAATGGATCACATGGTTATGGTTGTTGAATGTCTGTAAAATTTGGCCTTTGGCAACGTTCAAAAGTTACAAAGCTAAGAGCCAAATTGTAGTCTATTACCTGTTTTGGTTAAATGTTTGGTTAAATGTCTTCCCCTCAACAGCCATTGTAACTGTTGTGAAGAATGGGAGACTCACAGTGGGATCATCTGTCCTTGCAGAGGAATACCTTTAGAGGCCTTGTTCGGAATAGCGCTCACTCAAACAAAATCTGTGAATTTCTATCTTACTTTTTTCCTGGCAAAGGGATATCTATAGGTAAGGTGTAATGAGTGACATGGAAATGTACAGTAGTTTTCCTTAATTTTCTTCCAGAGGTTTTCCTGTGTTCTGTCTTAACTTCTCCATTCATTCAGATAACAGAAGTAACAAGAAACAAACAAACAAACAAACAAAAAATAGATAAATTAAGTCCTAAGAAGCTAAAGGGTCCTAAGAATTTAGGAAAATACTACCTCATTTAAAAATGCCATTTCCAGTTTCCCTGTAAAAGTACATAAGAAAAGTCTTATGAATACATTTTCTGCTCTGGTTATGGCATATGTAGATCAATACATTTAGGGAAGTTTTCAATGTTAATTCAGAAAGCTTCAGAATAGTCTTAGGGTTTTGTTCCCAGCGGCCAAGAAACCAGTACCTGCAGTCCTCTGAAATGTCCTCAGTGTCTTTCATTGTTTCATTAACTGACAGAAGAATCATTTTCCAAGCTTGATCTTATTATTAACTGTGTATAATCTCACACATTTCTATTTCAGAGGCAAGTGCAAATGTCTGTCCAATAGGAAGGGTTTCTCCCCCCCCCCCAATTTGATATGCATGAAGAGCTTTTGTTAGAACAGTACTTTGACTTTTTAAATAAATTAATTTGACCTTTCATATCAAGTTTTTTTAATTTGAATATTCGAGTGAATTGGTAGTTATACCAGCCTGTTTTTTTTTTTTGTTTGGGGGGAAAAAGGTTTTCTGATTTCAGCATTTGCTGTCAGCTTACAACAGTTTATTCCCAGGGGAAGCTTTAAGGTTTTGATTGATTCAGCTATGATAACACAGTTCTGACTATGTCTTACATTTCCTTCTTAGTTTTCTTGAGGACCCATTGCTTGTTATCTGCCTGGCATTTGTAAGTGTCTTCTCTTTGCTGGACATACTTCATTATACCTCTTCAAATAATATTTCATTATACCTCTTAATCATCACCTTAGCACAAAGCAAAGTTCTCTTTAAAGCTTTAGAAGCTTTAGAAATATCCTACAACACATGCAGAAGGATGCATTACGTGACGCATCATCCATTCAGGGATTCTTTAAATAGACTGTACTTACTGGTATTGACCTTTGTGATGGGGTTGTGATAGCTCATGTATCTCTGACTAAAATTTATGTCCATATCATGCTAACTGCTCCCATATACTATATGCTGTATGTGCATTGTGGTAATGTTACAGCTAGATTTCAAACTATTGACAAACTTGACAACAGACGGATGGTTTCTATGTAACAGCAGAAAGCAGTAGCATGTTTCAGAATCTGATAACTTTTTCCTAAAATAATTATCTGTCCTTAAAGACAGTGTGAGTCAGAAGTTGCCTAACAGAGGCTGCCAGTATTAATAGATCTGTATGATTACTTTGTGTCCCTCAGAATTTCTTACTTTTCCCCTCAACTACAAACACCGTCTTGGGTTTTTTTTTTTTTGTTTTGAAAGATAATAAATTAATTTCCCAATCTTATCACATAGCTGCTGCTCTAATCCACCTTTTATTGTTGGTACTAGGCCTCACTGTTTTTCTCCTTTGCAACACCTTGGAACACATTGGATATTTCCTTGTGGAAGCTGTATTTTCAACCAGCGGTGTCTCACTATTCTGAAGTTGGAGAGCATTTAAGCCATCAATGAGGTAAGAAGGAGAGCGAGCAAGTTAAAAATCTCAGATTCTCGGAGGCAACATCAACTAGCTTGTCAGAATGCTATGTAAATTTAAAAGCTATTATCTTTTTGTTGTTGTAGTTCACCTTTAGGCAACACTGCCTTGAAGAAAATTTTTGCTGTATCCTAGTGATGCTGGAACTCAATTATTTATGCTGTTCAACATCTATCTTGATTTTTCTGAATTTTTGCTTGTGAGGCACGTGAAGGTTATGTACAAAGCAAGATTCACTACACGGATTTATTCTGTTCAGCTTAAATGTTTTGCCAAATAGTTTTTCTGATGTCTTTTTGCTATGTGCATTTAGTGGGAAGTGTTAATAAACAAAGAGACTAGATAGCTAGGAGTCTTTTGGTTTAGCATTTTTATATAAAAGAAACTCACACTCCATCTGCTGAACAACAATGTAATGAACATTTAACTGTTCCTGCCACTGTATCCAATACCCTGGTTTTACCCTCAGAATGGCAGATGCTTGTGAATTGGGCACAGAGCTGTTTTTTCCATATGTTCAGAAGGATACACATTTAAACTTGGGTTTGGGATTAAAAAGTGCAAGTTAAGGGACATGCTTCTTATTCAGGCAGCCCGTATTAATTCTTAACCTCTCTCAGAGTCACCCATGACTTTGTGTCGGGTTCTGGGGTTGGGTTTTTTTAAGCATTCGTTTCTTTAGCTGCCTTGATTAATGTATCAAGAAACAGAGTGAAGTACATGGAAGGAATAAAATGGGGAAGCAAAGGGATACAGATTTAGTTGTTAACTACCACCTGCTAATGAATATAATGTATGTTTTGAGAGGAAGGGTAAGAATTACTCCTGTTCCATGCCGAAGTTCCTATCATCCAATAGCCAGAGCTGAGTTTGAACACTTTTAGGCAGAGTTTAACTTTGAAACCTTATACATAGGATGGTATTAGAGAAAAAGGGGGTCATACAATATTCTTCTCCATTTTAGAATTTTAAAAGAAAGCACTGCACTTTGCATAGCAGCACTGCATTTTGCATAGGCTCTGCACAAAGTCTGCCCTTTAAATGCCAAGTGAACCCAATCCCTTCTGGAAGACAGACATGGGATCACAAACTTCTGGACACCAGCTGGGCACTCAAAGGAAAAAACAAGTTGCTTAGTAATGTCAGGACACATCTGCACATGCAGAAGCAGAATTTTGTGGGCTTACAGAACTCCACAGTTAAAGAGCTAATGCTGTTCGGCAGTGTATCTCCAAGTTCAGGAGACACAGAGCAGGGCTTTCAGGATTACACTTTAAGAAATCTGTCCTTAATTTCTAGTTAAAACATATTTAAAGTAGTCTTTCATCATCTGGGCCTTCAGGGCTAGTCCTAACTACACACAATGATTGGTGAAGTTGAGTAAGACACACATTTTCTATACATGTAATTTTCTTCAACAGTGGAAATATTGTGTACCTGCCTAATTTGAAGTATATAAATTCGTTTTCCTCTAACACAATACAGAACTCACCGTGCATTTACATTTAAATATCTTTGCCTAACTAGACTTACATTTGCAAGACTAGAGGACTAAACTGGACAGCCCAAGGCCTAGAGGACTAAAACTGTACAGCCAAAATGAAACAATAAACTGATCTTCAGCAGAAATTAAATAGTACTGTGTATTGCAGGCTTTCTCTATTTATTTATTTTGCACAAAACACTTTTAAAAGAAGAAAAAAAGGAGACAAAAACTATTTGGCTTGTACCTTAAGGATCTAAATGGGAGATTTACAGTAGTGCATTATATGCTTGCTTCTTGAAAATCACATTGCATACTGTGCCTTGGCTGAAACTTCTTCATCTCAAATGCCTCCACATCACTAATGTTATTTAAAAATTTTGGCTTAAACTTTTTAAGGTGTATTTTCTTTAAGTATTTTAAATTAATAAATCAGTCATGGACAAACCTGTGAATTTCACTTTAAATTGGCATGTGTGATTAGGAATAATACATGAATTCCTGACAATTGTCTCTCTCTCTAAATAGGTGTCTGTATCCCCTTTCTTTGTCTTCTGTAAATATTAAAAAGGTGACAAGCATGTAGTAATGAATGTGAACACAATTCTTTAAGCATATTTAAAATTATATAAATATTTTCTGCATTAGACACACTCTGGCCTGACAGGGAAGGAAATTAAGAGATTATTCAGCCCTGGTGTCTCCTACAACAATCCCTGATTCCCAGGGTTTAAGCTGGTTGCTGTCCTCACTTGCCCTGTAGTCCCAGTGCTGGGGGGAACCAGCACACTGCTCAATACTACTGCAATTTCGTTTTTTACCTGCAGCAAGGGCAGAAAGCCAGCGTTAGGGACCCCAAGGGATAAAATGATCCCCATGGTTGCTCCATGACCTATATCCCTTCCCAAACCCAGTTCAGTCCAGAGTGCCAGGTCCCCATCACAATCTCATCACATCACTAATGACCTCGTAATTCCCCTTTCTCGCCAGCCTCCTGCTTTGAGTCTAAAACTCTCTCGATCTGAGTTCGTTTCCCTGGATCTGAGTGTGCGCTCCTTTCCCCGGTGCACCGAGCAGCACAACAGGAGCCAGCTCCTGCGGACGAGGATGCAGATAGATAAATAGATAATAGGTGGACGGATGGGTAGGTAGGTAGATGGATAGACAGATGGATAGCTAGACAGATAAATTGATAGACATGGATGGATGATGGGGGGAGAGAGAGAGAAAGAGATAGTAAAGAGACCTGCCTCTCTCCGGGGGACTCTGTCCTTGCCCTAGCCGAACCCGGGTTGCTGCCGAGACCGGTTGTTTTCAAGCCCGTTTCTGCCGCTCCTTTCCGTGACTTGCAAATTCGCCACTCGGTTTTTTCCCTGGTGGCGGCTGCCCTCCGCCGGCGCGGAGCGGGGATTGCAGCAGCAGATCCCCCGCCTGCCGAGCCAGGGACGGGGCAGCCGGATCTGACCCCGCTGCCTCTGCTCCTCCCTGGGCAGAGCTCCGGGCAGGGGCTCACTTGCTGGTGGACAAAAAAACTGCATTTAAGTGATCCCAAGTTGTGCCCAAGTCTCATCACCTTTTTGGGTGGGCTTGAGCAGATAATATTTTTATATGTGACAGTGCTCATCAACTACAGGTTGTTTTCTATTAGCCCTCCCCATCATTGATGGAATACAATATCTTTAATATAAAAATAGATTACCTTCTTTTCTTCTTCTTCTTTTTTTTTTTTTCTTTCAGATTTATGAACCAGCAGTAGAAGAATTTTGATATCGGAAGTGTGCTACACCTGTCCAGGTATAAACTCTTTGGAAAGTAAATTAGCTGTGATGCACCTTCAGCAGTACCTGCTAAATGCATTGCTTTCATAACTGTATGCTTTTTAATTATTCACTAGGAATTTTGTGTGTGTGTATGTATCTTTAAGTTGCTGTTCAGTTTTTCATTGCCAGTGTGTCCACTCTATTAGTTAATGTGATATCGGTGTGAATATGTGTCTCTCACCTAAACTGTGAATAAACCCTTTCTGGATTTCTCCCCATAGGATGGATGTTTTCTGCTCTGGAAGTCTCCTTTCTTTCAGAGTATCTACATGTCGTCAGTCAGCAGTGCAGACCACGTCAAAACATCATCCGACAGAAAGATGGCTTTTCACAGCTCAGCATTGACAAGATGCAACAGGTATAAAACAAAATAGTCAAGATACAAGGGTATGTTAGGATACTGAGAGCCTAAATCTCACCACTTTGTGTAAAAATGTCCCAGGAAATTTGCCTTGTATTTCTGAGAACGTATTTCTGGGAATGCGTCAGAGACACAAGGGTCATCCTGTGATCCTGCAGGGTGCTTGGTCTGCAGTTGCTGCTGGAACCATAATGTGAGAGGAAGGGACCTGCAGGTGAGGGCGGAGGATGTTAAACAGAGGACATAAAAAGCCTTTGTTTTCCCAGGTATCCTCCCAAAACAGGAAGTCTCTGCTGCTTCTGTAAAGCATAGGCCAGATTTCTCTTATGCTGAGGTTATACAGCCCTTATCATTTAGCTGCATTTGGTTTACAAACAGTGCTGGCCACTTAGTTAACCACTGGACTGGTCACTGTATCTTCAGAAGCACTAGACACGAAGTGGGGCGTGATCCCATCTCTCTGTACACCTGTGACATGAGTAAACATGACAACTCCCTTGATCTCTCTGTCTCCTTTGAAAGCCTCTGTTCAGAAGCTCTGTTTTCCTTCCAGGCAGTGACCATGCTGCCCATGAAGTTGGTTGAAGTTGAATCGCTTCTCCATTGATCTCTCTTTTAGGTGGCACTAGGTCAGGTTTTTCCACCTTCTCAATATGTTCCTGCAATCCAAGAGTTACAGGATTGGGGACTTGGCTTGAAGGTGGGCCAAGCCTGGCATCAGGAGACAGAAAGTTGGGCACTGATGCTTGCTTTCTCTGCGCACTTCATTTGTTAAGCTGGCTGAGATACTAGGGTTCCCTTTGGTTTGCAGATACCTTCTGATAATTTTCTTGCTCCCCAAGTAGGAAGAGAGATGCTCTGAGGGAGAAAGATGGAAAAAAGGATATCTAGGTCCTAAGCCAGACAGAGAATGGGGGAAAGACAAATACAAACCTAACGGACTCTATCTCAGCTTTTCTTCCTCCTACCTTCCTCTCCTGCCTAACTGTCTTGTTTCTTCCTTCTTTATGTCCATTTTCACTCCTTTCTGATCCATGCAACTGCTTTGCCTTCAAACTGCATCTACTGCCCTTCCTGCTTTTCTCCAGAATTCCCCATACCCTTTTCACTCTGGCTGGTTGGACCCCACTTTCCCTTTACTAATGCCATTCTGATTCTTTTCTTACAGGTGTTACACCAACAAGCTCCTCCTAAGTTGCCTTCAGGATGGATCCTACCTGTATTTTCTGTCCCTACCCTCCTTGATCAGCCTTGTCAACCAAACAGGTTTATGCTTGTCCTCTCTTGGCCCCTCTTGCATAGAAACTTTCCCTCCTCTAACCATTGCTATCTCCCCTCCTGTTCTCCCTTTCTCTCCTTCACTTCCAAATCTGCTTCTCAGCTGAATCCCTGTTTCTCTCCTCCAATGACCAGCTAGAATTTCAAAATTAGCCTGTCCAAGGCCAACCTCTCCCCATATCCTTTCCTTCCTGGCCTGTCCATTAAAGAGAAAATGTGCTATTTCTGTGCCCAGAACAGCATACAGTCTGGCTATTTCTTACTTTCTTATTATATTGCTCGACTGTTTTCCTTCAATCACTTCTAGCCACTATCTTCAGGTAGCCAATTGTAGAAACATTTCTTCACAAGCTGGAAGTTTCTTGCCCTTGTCCATGAAATGCCTGTGTGGCACTTGTGTCCCTGAATTCTCTTTTTCAAGGCTATCTAAATCTCACCAAGAAAATCATCTTATTCTCCTCTGTTGCCTCATGAAAAGCACACAGAAACCCAAGATTATTCACACAGTGGACTTGAATTCCCTGATAACCTTGTGCTGCTTGACTGTTCATCATGTGACTTTCCCTGTGTATCTCCTCCTAGTCAACCAAAACAGACTCTGCAGGAAACAGTGGAAGGAGTTATACAGAAATTGGACACAAGAACGTGACAAAAAAATCAATAGATTACATTTTCCCCCACAAAATACAAACTTAGAGCAAACTTAAATCAACTTAGAGCTAGAAATTAAAATATTATTTGTGGGCCATTTGAGACCTCAGGACGCAAGAAAACACATGGTTCTAGGGATTTATGAAGAAAATTGTCTGCTGCATATTTGACCTAGAAGTGAGGTTGAGGATGGAAAAACTGGATCCCACTGAGCACAAAGTTTACGAAGATAAGAATAATTACTTAGGTGGCTTCAGAGGTATTCGTAGTAGCAAAGTGTTGAAGCTGCAAAGGATTTAATTTCAAATAAGAAGTACTGACATTGTCATGGCTAGAGAGAGGGAGTAAGAATTCCTCGTCTTCAAAGATGTAGGATGGAAAAGGTCTGGGTAGACATCTGGCAGGTGTCTTCTGTCCAACATTATCTTTGGAGACTGGAGAGTGCAGAACATTTCTGAGAAGGTTGTGAACTCAGACTTTTGAATCAGGGCATTTCTCTTTATTCCTGGAAGTTGGAAGGTATGCAGGGGAGATTTTAGAGCAGATAACCTCACAGTGATGTTAGTAGAAAGGAAGTACTGCTACCTAGGAGGAAATGTGGTCCACATCTCCTTGTGTCCAAGGAGAACGAGCAACATTTCCACCTCAATCAAAACACCGGAGTCCTGATGGCAAAGGAGTTGCTGGACTGAGAGGAGATCTGTCCACAGAGCAATACCTGCACACTCTTCTTTAAGATATTCTTTGAAAATCCATTGCAGCTGATCCGAGGGGAGGTGGAGGTTTGTGCTGCTATTAATACTGAATTAGTTCTTAACTTCAGATTACTCTGGGAGAGGACATAAAATAGTTGGACAACTCCTTGTGATATAGAAATCTGCCTGTGCTTGAAAACGCCTCGATTGTCCCTCTGACTTCCGGAAGATGTTGTTCACAACACATGAGCAACGCTTGCTACATTTGCCCATAGTTTCCATCTTTGTTAAGCACATTTAACAGAAGGTTTGTATAAGATGCCTTATAGATTCCATACTGGTCTGGATTATTAGTACCAAAACAAATGTCCCAATCAGTTCTAAGAAAGTAAGTTTATTTGCCAAAGACTTCAGGGGGGAAATGTGTTTCATAATTTGCTCTAGCAATAGCTGGAACCTAAGGGAGAAGATGCGCGCTGAGACTGGGGGGTAGGCGCCCGTGTGCAGTTCCTGCGTTGGACGCCCAGTGCCGCTGTTGGCCAACACTGTGTGCGTATTGCTGCTGCTGGGCGGGGAGCTCCCAAGCAGGGAGAGACCAGTAAGCACCAGTCAGATGCTGCACGGCTGACATGAGCTGAGAGCTCAGCCGAAATGTCCCGGTTGCACTGGCATAGGCCCTAGTTCAAAGCCTTTCCAAGGGATGTGCTGGGAATTGCCGCATCGAGAACCTCTGGGAACGCGAAGAGCACGAGGCAGAGCCGGGGATGTGAAGGGGGGAGACGGTGTCCCAGACTGTCCCAGCCCGCTGATGTCACACTCCATCCCTGGGGGATATGAGAAGATTTCGCCGCAGGTCTGGGGTGACTCAGGCAGAGTCCGTTGGTTGGTAAGCACCGAGTTAATACCGCGAGAAAGAAATGTTTCAATTTAACAGAGTGCTGGGGAAAGCATTAACTGGACTGAATGCAGACAGAGAGAGGAGGCCGGTTTATCTCTTAGAAAATGAACCATGAATAGGATATGTACCAGTGGTATTTACAGCATAATGGAAAGCCAGAAGGTTGGGAACAATTATCCCGGCTTGTCCCTCACGTTTGCATCCAGCAGACAGCTCAGGGCAGCAGTCCCGCAGGAGAGCTGGGAATTCAGGCGCTGTCCGAATGCCAGAGGCGAAAGAAGAAATCCGTCCTGGGAGGTGGCTGGGAAGGAGAGGACAGGAGCATTGCTCCCTCTTTGCGCTCAGGCATGGAAACCACAGTGACTCAGGGAAGTAACTGTGCTCTTGATCTGCAGGCAACTGCTCCTGCCAAGCCACACTGTCCTCAGGGTGTGCTGGAGATGGACAGGCAGTGGCTCCAGGAATAGGGAAGAAGCCTTTATCGAGGGGGGAACAACACCCGGCATGGGGCCTCTGAGGTTTCACTCAGCAGATCTGAATTCCCAGCTGCAAGACCAAGAAGGGGATTTTGGAATCTGGAACAGCTCAGACTGCAGAAGTGCCAGGAGAATCCTCTTTTAGGAACACTGTGTTCTGAAATACAGTGACACACCAGGAGCTGAGCACGATATGTTGCTGTCGCTCTTTTCTAGCGTAAATCTGAGAGTAAAGAGGAAACCTGGTTTCCTAAGAAGCTGGTTTCCTAAGAAGCTACCTTCTTAGGATACAGACGTCATCGCTAAACCAAACAACGAGGAAGCCTGCAACATCACTGTGTACTCAGGGAGATAAGTGATTTCTCGGACACATTTATGCAAATTACCTTCTTATTATGGCTATGGTTCCTTAGTCTGTCCCAAAACACAGCGTGCCTTCGTCTGGCAGTACACACACTTCTTCTTTTTTCCACCCATACACATCCATGTCATTGTTGTGACCCAACGGAAAACACCAGCATTAGCTATCCAATGGTGAGCTTCCTTTATTTTGCATTTCTCTACAGTCTGAAAGAACATGAGCTTCAGTCTAGGAGCAGCATCTTCTGATGTGCAAAGATACTCTGATAGCCAAGAGCTCCGTTAAGGATCGCTGTTCCCCTTACAGCCTTCTACACCTGAAGCTGAAGGACACCATTTGCCTTCTGAAATGAGGGGAGCAACAATTACCGGGTTACTGCAGTCAGGGTGGGAAGTGTCCGTGGCAGCTCTTCTCAGCTTGTGTCTGTTCCCTGCTGCGTAGTGGTGCCAAGGATTAGGTTTCAGAGAAGCAAATACACCTCCCTGTCCCTGAGGTGCCGAGAGCTGAGCAGGAGCACTGGCAAGGGCACAAAGCAAATGGATTGCAGGTGTCACTGTTATTTTTGCATGGCACGAATGAGGAGAGAAGCCACATTGCCAACGCATCTGCTGCTGTACTTGGCCTATGGTTGGTTTTACATCAAGTTTCTGTGTTGGTGATAATGACAGAAACTGGAGAGATGGACACGTCCCTGGAAGGGAAGGAAGGAAGAAAGCGCTGACCTGGCCATTGATGTAAGTTAGCCTTTTACATCCTATCACGCTTCCAAGTCAAAGGGCAACAAGAGGAAATCACAAAAAAGTGGCAGCATCCGTGCAAAGTCCTCTAGTGGCTGAAATGCTGGGGAATCCTAAAGTCAACCCTGGATGTTACTTTCTCCTACGGAAACAGTCACGAATTTTTATTTAAACAAAAATGAAGGCATCAGCGAACTTCTAGGACTTCACCTGGTGAGTATTGTTTGACACTGTCAGCCCTTGTAGTAAACAAATATAAGGGGAAACCATCTAAGAAATCAAAGGAAAGGTGTAAAAACCAAGGAGGGTAGGACACTTTCTATAGAAAAAATGAGCGTGGTTCCTTTAGTAGTAAAAGCTGAATTAAAATTGCTTGAACCAAAAATAAATAGTGCGAGCTCTATTTTGTTTTCTCCTCCATTTTTCATTCTGTAAGAGGAAGACTGGTCTTGGAGGGAGCTGTGCGCATCCCCAGAACGTTGCGTGTGCGTTTGCCGGAGCTCGCCGCTGGGTGCGCAGGAGCAGTCGCGGTACAAGTGGATCCTCAAGGCCGGCGACGAGTGCCTGAGCCGGGCGTTTTTATCGGGTCTCCGGCACGGATCCTGGCTCGCACTACCGGGCCGTGCTCAGGACCCCACGCTCTCCCCTGCCACCTCCGTTTCCCCACGGTTGTTCCTCCCAGGTCCGCTCTTGACCTCTCCCTTTTACCGACTTTGAGCCTGCCTCGAATCCTCCCATAATAAGCTTTGCATATTCCTAGAACCCCCCCCAAACATCTCGTAATCAGTTCGCTCTTTCCTATGAGAATCCATGATAATCTTTTTTTGCCTCCCTTATCGTTTACAAACTTTCTGGTTGAACCTCTTGGAGTTTACACTTGAATGGTTCCTTTAATGGCCCATCGATGAGTGTCGTTAGATCCCTGGTCTCTGCTATTGTCCCCGTTAGCTCCTGCTCGTTAGCGTTTGTGTATCTGGGGGGTTAATTTAGGAGCTGTGCTGTTTGTTTCCTTGCCTTTTGTATTCAATAGCTGTTGGCCGTAGATCCTTACCCCGGTACAGGAGTGAGGTTTGACCTCTGAGCACAGGGACCTTTGCAGTATTTCTAAGCCTGTGTGATGACGGTAGAGGAGAAAGGGCTGTCTCCCTCCAAAACAGGAAAACAGGTTGCAGCATTTCGATGTTTGTGCACAGCTGGGGACATTTTGCGGTACAGTGATACACCTTATCATGGGTGCAAGGGTCAGCAGGCGGCAGGGGAGGATGCTCCCGACAATTAAGGAGAAAAACGCTTTTCACACAGAAAAGCGTTGAAGTTGTGTGTCCTTTGGGCGAGCTGTGATACACAATGTGAAGAAAACAGGATTAGGATGATGTGCCCTAGAACAGCATTTTCATTCTAGTGTGATGGTAAGCTCGGGTGACGGTGAAGCATTCGCTTTCGGGACCTTTCCCTGGCAC